>NC_134577.1:88035357-88341607 GCF_050947875.1 Dermacentor variabilis | reverse complement strand
TTACATCGATTACTTTTGTTCTAGTTCATTTCACACATCTCTATGTGAGCAATAAGTGCGCACAATTTCATAGCAATATGTTGATTCAAAAAAATTATCAAAGTTTGCACATTAGGTGGAGCAAAATCTTGTCTTGAGAAAAACGCAAACAAATATTTTAACCATGTGAACGTTGTCAGAATTTTAACGATACAGAAGACTAAAATGCAACAGCTTCAAAGCTGGCAATGAGATGCACTATAGTATGGCTGGTCGGCGGCAACATAAAAGGAAAAAATTATTTTGAATATTTATATAAAAGAAATAACACTGATTTTTGGTTTCGCCATACGAGGGTATGGGTCGGAAAACTCACTACAACTTCCGAACTAATGATGATAGGAAGACAATGTTTTTGCATCATGTTGCTGAATGTTTGGGCAGACGTAAAATGTAAAAGAATTAATTTAAGAAAACTCTGTTGAACGCGGCCTACCCACCTCAACATCAAATAAGTCCAATTTCGAGTAATATACGTTACATATAATAATACAAATAAGCATTAATTATTGGTAAGTAAAATGGCTGAAGCCATATTAAGATTAATTACGATTAGATTGCGTAAGCGTGACCAAGATTAATAAGCGTAATGAAGAATAATTCACATTATATTACTCAAAACTAATTTAGAATATTTACGATTCCATTAATTTCGCTTAGTAAGATTAATTCCGACTAATTACGTTCATTGCGCGGTTAGGTCATTGCCACAGGTCATTACAATATTTGCAGCACATTGCGTCATCCTTAAGAGGAAGCTTTAAGTCGGGCCCAACTCCGACGCGTCCTATTCAAATACATGTAACAACATGTATTTGCAACATGCAAAAACATTTTTCTGAGATAACCCCTGGACCGATTTTAATAAAATTTGTTGCATTTGAGAGAGAAAGGTAAATTCTAGTGACTGTTGGTCGCGGAATTTCGATTTAGGTCCTGAATTTTGTTAAAACGATTTTCAAAAATACGGAAGTTTGAAAAAAATAGAAGTACGAAGTTTACAGATTCATAGCTCTGCATAAAAAACAGATATATCGCGGTTCTGTAGCGGAATCTATTATATCATTGAAAGCGGACAAATTCGTTGCGTCGTTTTACATCTTACGTAAATTTGTTACGTTGTTTACAAGGGCTCTGCAAAAGCTGTATTTCCATATTACTAAATTTTTTTAGATTCATATGTAACATACCAATTTTGTCCGCTTTAGATGTACTATTTGAGGCAATTCACGGAATTCCATTATCAATTTACGTTGCTGAGTCACAAAGTTGTAAACTTGATAGTTTCGTTTTTTGAAAATTTTCGATTTTTTACAATTTTTAATAAGCAATAGACGACCTAAATCAAAAATCCGAGACGAACAGTCACTAGATTTTACGTTTTTCTTTTAAATGCAACAAATCTCGTCAAATTTGGTGCCGTGGTTGCCGATAAAAACGAATCCTCCTTTTACATGTATTTATATAGGAGCACCCGAGCTAAAGCTTCCGGTGAGCCGCGGTGAGCGTGACTCGGTCGCTCAATTAATCATTCGTCGCATGAGTTAAAAAAGAGCGACTCGAAATAATGCTTACGCACTATCTTAGTCCCACTAGGGCCTTTGCGCAGTTATTCTTTAACGCAACGTCATGCTTACATCAAAGCCTGCGGGACAAGTCGTAAGCTTCGAGCCGCCCGAACTGAATAAAACGTGAGCTCTGTGTACCTACTATTAAAACATTCAAGCCTACGTATCGAAGGAAGCTGTTTCTTGTTAACGGCCCTTTCCATGATGCACATGCGGACTTCGTTAAAATCATTCATGGCTGTCTGCAGGCATACAATGTCTTTGGTGCCTTCTTTGCGTACTAGACTAAACTTTACGTGCTAAAAACGTTCACGCGAGCGAAACGTTGCACGAGCCGATACATCCATGTATGCACTATGTGCTTTAGACCCAGGCCCCAAGAAGATCTCCGCAAGCCTGTCGAAATCCTGGTCCAACATCGCGCGATACTCCCTCACCGCCCTGCCGTGCGCGACCATTCCACTGCTCGGCGCCGCGCTCCTTGCCTACTTCACGGTCCGCTCGTCGCCCTACGTGAGTGACGTCACAGACTCGCTGACCACTATGGAGGAGGACGCTGCCCCCGTGTGCTCGAGTGTCGCCTGTCGAGAGGTTGCCGCGTTTCTGGCTCTCATCGCTGACCACAGCGTGCAGCCTTGCGAAGACCTTTACCTTCACGTCTGCGGCAAGTGGGCGAACGGGACGACTTCGTCGCGCAGCGAAGCCGAATCGAGCCGACACTTTAGCTACGAGGAACTCAATCGGCGGTCGTTCCTAGCTCAAGTACACCGAACTTTCGCGCACCTGGCCTACAGCCCGCATCTCTGTTCGCCCCGAGATTGCTCGATGGTCCGCTTCCACGACAGCTGCGTGCACTTTGCCTCGAGGCAGGCAGAACTGCAGAGTCGGCCGTCGGTGCAAACAGTTCTCGAAGAAGCGGGGATCAACGCGTCCTCCTGGCCACGTGCTGCGACCCTGACGGAGCTCCTGGAGAACGCCGTAGGCAGCTGCCTTGAAACTGGTTTGATGACAGCGCTTAGTGTCAGGCGCAGCGAGAATGGCGACATCTTCGCTGACGTGGGCGAGTCTCTGGTTCACACCTTGCAAGACGACCAGCCCGGTGACCTTCGGACGAAGCTCTTCGTGAACGAGTCACTCGCGCACCTGCGGCAACGAGGCTCGGGCAACAAATATCTAGAGGCGATTTTGATTTTCGATTCGCACATAGAAAATGCCAGGAAGACAGTGAACCATTCCGAATTCGACTTCCGGATGGCTCGAGTTTCTGATCTGCCTTCTCCGCTGTCCGATTTGCGTTCCTTTGCCGATCGACACGGTGAAAAGAAACAGGAACACACGCCTACGAAGTCAGACCACCAGCGATGGTCCCTACAAGTGCGTGCACTGGAGAAAGTAATATAGTATCATCTCCCTCCTTGGATCTGTTCAGCTGAGCCTCGTCACCATCTACGTGCTGCTAGTGACAGCTTCACATTGATTTTTTATGCAAGCAGTTTAAAGTTTAGCGTCAATACAGGAGCGAACGTGTGCCGCCAATAGCTTGCTTGGTCGCAGAAGGGATGCAGGACGCAATGATGGTGCAGATTTAGGGCGTCATTGTCCTCAAGAAAATGCGCCGCCGCCGAAGCAAGGAAGATAACGAAGACGAACCGCTTGGCAGGTCTTCGCACAGCCATGCCGATGGTGATGGTGCTATCGAGGAGAAATATACAGGGCAGCAATATTGACGTCACAGGCACCTTTACAGCGCAGATGCACACCTCTACCCCGCAATTTTACCGTGGGTAAAAATGTGGGCCGATCCCGGAGGTCCTCAATTATGGGGCCCTCCCGAAGCGGGAGTGAAGCAGGCTTCAATAATAATAATAATAATAATAATAATAATAATAATAATAATAATAATAATAATAATAATAATAATAATAGTGATGATGATGATGATGATGATGATGATGATGATGATGATGATGATGATGATGATGATGATGATGATGATGATGATGATGATGATGATGATGATGAAATAAATCAGTCAAATTTAAAGCCGAAAGGTATGCTGGAATCTTTTGTGAACAGTACATGGACTCACGAGCAGGAGGCATTGGCATATATGCAGAGGAGGAAATGTATGTACGACCATACACCCTTGACTCGCAAGAGGACAGTGCCACCGACTATGCGGATGTCTGTGCCATACAAGCGAAAGACGGAATTATAATATCCACTGTGTATATCTATCCATGCGCACCCAAGCATGATATCGAGAAGTTCACGACGACGAACTTTGCATCGGTTAGCCGTGATAGCACTACCCCTGTGATCACCAGTGGAAACTTCAATGTGGGCATTTCAAAGCCACACACGTAATGGTTCACTGAGATTGTGCAAGAAAAGTTTGGCCTGAAGTGCCACACCAATCCAAGTCACTCAGCTGTGCATCAACAGTCGTGTATGAACTTAACTTTGACCAAGGTTCTGTATAAAGTTGTAACCGAACCGATGCGTGTATATCACAGTATTCACAAAACTATCGTCACTATCATTACCAAATGATGAAAATAAATACAAGTCCCGTTGTTTAACCATGTACAATGTGGTACAGCTTAGCCGGTCATCCACCTTCACAGAGTGGAATGGCTCCATTATTCTTGTTGCATTGTTTCCGCTTTCAGAAAGAGGTAATACTATAAAGGCAGTGTCATTCGTTCCAGTCTCTGCGGATATAAATATTGGTTCAAATGAACTCTACATACGCGCCGTGGTTGCTTAGTGGCAATGGTTTTGGGCTGCTAAGCACGGCGTCGCGGGATGCAATCCACGGCGGCCGCACTTCGATGGGGGCGGAATGCGAAAAAACCCGTGTACTTATATTTAGGTGAACGTTAAAACACCCAGGTGGTCGAAATTATTCTAGAGTCCCCCACTACGGCGTGCCTCATAATCAGATCGTGGTTTTGGCACATAAAAGAAAAGGTTACTCGCCATTTTATTCGTTGTAAGGCCGATATCCAGTATTGTCTTTTGATACAACACTGCCGACCTCTCAAGCGTCCGTGTCTGAGTACACCCGCGATGTCATTTCCCGAGCCGAAGAAGCACGCCAGGTTGCTCATCGTCGCCTTTGTGCTTCTCAGAACAAGCAGAAAAACATTCGTGAGAGTCGTCACCGGGACGCCGGCTATGTCCCCGGGGATCCATCTTGTCCTATGATCTCCCACCCGCCGTGTCGGCCTCTCGAAAAACTAATGTCTCACTATACTCCGGTCCTTACCGAGGCCTCCCTCAGGTGACCAGTGTAACCTACGAGAACTCTCCCCCGTCACACCAACTACTCGCTCCATCCCGACTTCCCATGACGTCGTTCATGTCAGCCGCCTAAAACGCTACCAGTCTCTTTCGGCTTAAGAAGCACCGGGACACCGCTTCCACGTCGGGCGGAAATATGTTAACACTGCTCTGCACAACGCTGAGAAAGATGAGCACGAGCTTCGAACTGAAGAGGACAATGCTTCAGTGACTAGCCTCCTGCAGGTTTGTCCTTGTCAATTACTGTATATTACTGCACATACTGCAAATACGTTTCCTGTCCTGCTTCTTCTCTCCGCAACAATATTATTATATATAGAACCGAAGCTTTAGCTCCTACATGAGAAACGAGCAATCCTTTCTTCTGACAACCACTGCACCGAAATTAATGAGTTCTGATGAACTTAAAAGAAACAGTTAAAATGTGATTTCATAGAGCCAATTTTTCATTTAGCTGGCGCCTTTCTTTTTCCACAAATTATTAAAAATTGCGATTCAAGAAACAAGACTGGAAGCATGCAGGTCTGTAACTCAGCAACAAAAACAATATCGCAGTTCCGTAAGCTGCACCTAACATATCTAAAGCGAACAAAAATGATCTACGCCACCTTGAAATAAGCCACTAACTTGTGATTTTGGCATTAGCAAAACCTTTACAACTATCGTGAAAAATTCACATAAATAAATTCACATAAAGTCGTAAATTCATACGTCAAATTTGTCCGATTTGCATACTCCAATGGATGCAATTTATAGAGATGCGATGTTAGTTCTTTATGCTAAGTAAAGGGTTTGTAAACTTGGTACTTCTATTTTTTTTAGATTTATCGGCTTCCGACAATTCTTGTGGAAACTGCCATGGCCTAAATAAAAATTATTGCTGCAATCACTGTGACTTAACGTTCCCTCTAAAATGCAACAATTATCATTCAAATCGGTTGAGCGGTTTTCTCGTAAAAGACATTTAGGCATTTTACACGTATTTGTGCAACCGACATCGGAGATCGGCCCGAGCTAAAGCTGCCTCTTAATCACGCCGATTCCATAGGAATCCCACGAAACATAACGCTGACTATACCCAAGCCCGCGGCCGCAGTGGAGGACACCTTATAAATTCCAAAGTGTGCATGTTCGGCGAAACCCTGTGCCCATTCGACTGACTATGCCGTGTGTGTGTGCGTTTTCTTTTTTTTTTCTTTTTTTCGCGTGTGTGTGTGCATGACACTCCCAGTGCAATGGGCACAGGCTTTCGCCGACCACACTTTGGAATTTACAGAGTGTCCAATTTTTTTACAAACATTGACAAAGTGTGGTTTGAAGTAAACGACGGACTGTTTATTCATGAATTCATTGTCTTTGCTTTAATGCCCCATGAATTCCTTATGCTTGGCTGGGTCGACGTCTACGATAGCTGCCTTGCGATCACTGAAATGTACTGATATGTACTCGAGATCTTTGGTGGTTCGATATGTCTGGAAGACAAGATCAAGACAGCGGCCGTGCTGCGTGGTGGCTGTCGTCGTCGGCGTGACCAACTGTAACGCTAGTGAACTTTGTAGACCACTCACAAATGCATGTCTGTTCCTAGCGTCTTGGTTGAAATCCCCGACAACGTTCCAGGGCACGGACGGTCTGACGCCGCGAGTATGAGCCATTAAAGGCTTTCGCCTTAATCGCTTCCGTTCCGCCTCCCTGGCCTTGGTGTCCGGTGACATGTTACCCGCCGCATGCACATTGCACATTCGCTCATTCTTCTGGCGTTTGGTATCGGGGGAATCCACATTCTTGGGGCGCTTCTCCGAACCGCTTGCTGTGGAACATCACCGGGCCACTTGGCAGCCATCCGACTAACTCGACTGCTGCGACGAGACGTCTGACGAAGGAGCGTTGCCGCGCGCGCCGCTGCGCCATCACGTGATTGCTGAGAGAGCGTAAGGGGAAGAGGCCACAGCTGGCACCGTTCCAGGGCACGGACGGACGCCGCGAGTATGAGCCATTAAAGGCTTTTGCCTTAACACCAACGGAAGCTTTGCGAGAGCAGTTATCTCGGCCAGACATCTCATCCGCAATACCGAGAAGCTGTCTGGCCAGGCGCCTAGCAAGATCGTCGATTCATTGCCAGTCGAGCAAGTATATCTGGTCGTCTTCGAGACAAGGCTGATACATAAGCGCGCTCGTTTCCAATCATTCAGCTCAAGCGACAGTCGAAGTGTGTGCTTCTTACTGTGTTTTCTTTAGTTGTGCGTCATGGCATACGTCCCCCCCACCCCATGGCGTGAATTTCAATTCTTTTAAAAATTCTTTAAGGTCGATACACCACGTGGTGGCTAAAAAAGGAAACTAAAGCTACGTGCAGAATTCCTGGGTATGGTTCTTCCATCTTCTGCTGTGTTTTTTTTTTCTCTGGACATGTCTGGGAAAGCCCTTCTACTTTCACCTGGTTCCTACTTCAGCAGCTCAACGTATTGCTCCAGGTTTAATTCATATACATATTGGACACATGCACGCGCTTGGGTAAAAAACGAATACTCACTGCTTGGCACAAAAGGTATGGCCACATAAATCCCATTAAACCAGGCACTACCCAGTGAGCCAAACTGGCGTGAAAGAAGTTTGCCGAATACAAACGGACAGACAAAGAGACACACAGGCAGATATACAACAGTCTGGGTGAAGTTCCCAAAGAATAACAATCGCATTAAAATTCAGATCATGTTTTCGTATGAGGATGGGGTCGTTCTTCAAAGAAGAAGAGGAAGATGAAGTAGCTCATAACCAGCCGGCGGTTTCTGCCTTGCTCAGAGCAGTTCCTTTCACAAGCCGACTGCCAGAGGTACTGCGCACTTCTTCCATCTTGTGCTCCGCGCAAGCCTTCGACATACGTCGTGCGCTAGTCTGCAGCCTGTGGAAAAGAAAAGGGCAGAGACGAGGCGAACTGAAATCCCTCTACCACCCACCGTGCGAAGAGCCACATCGCCACAACCATGCGACAGGAGGTCACAGCGGTGGACGCATCGCGCCACGATGCCGGCGGTGGCGACAGTGTAGCCTCGGCCGCGGCACTAGCCTGTGTGGCGTTCTGCCTGCTCCTCACGCTGGCCGTTGTCGTGTCGACCATCTCTTTCTACAACCAGCAGGCAGTCTTCTTGCGCGCCGTCAAAGACAAGGCGCCTCGAAGTGCTCCAGGCGTTCGCAGTGGGTCGGAGACGAAAGTGAAGCCGTCCTCCAGAATGCCGAAACTTGCCACTCCGCGCGTCGAGTCTGCTCCAGCCGACACGAGCGCGACAACTGCTGCCGAAGACGACGTTCTGTATTAGCCATAAGCCGCATCGTTGCCCGTATTTTGTAGACTGACACGTTTCATTCTTGTTTTCTTCGTCGTTACTCTATCCAATTCTTTTTAAACATTATCGAGACTCTCTTGAAATATCACGAACGTGAACGCAGGTTGGCGGGTTTGTCAGACTCGGTTCGTGACGAAAGTTGGCAGCACTCCTGGACGAAGAACTTCTGTCAATACCTTTGGACGCCACTCCCAGGTCATAGAACCATCCCGTCTCTAAATGAAATTTTCATTCATTCATTAATTCATTCATTCCTTCATTCCGGAAAAAACAAAGACGCAATATTTAAGGATGGTGTTAGAATCGTCTCTGAGCCACTGTGCAGAATCCTAGCTGAGGTACCTTCCTTTCTGTAACCTTTTTTTCATTTTATGTTCGCATCATGTTTATGATTGATGATAGTCACCGCAGGGCCCTTGGTCCCCTGGTCACCACAAAGCTATCCGCGGAAGACTAAAAGCTGCACAAATATATATATATATATATATAATGAGGCACCGGTTAGGCCGTAGGTGTTCTATATTTCAACGAGCGAGCCACCCACTATTACGGCCCCAAGGGGTTCTAATGAATATGTACAGATGACGATCAAATGCACACATTACGATATATATATATATATATATATATATATCATCATCAGCCTGGTTACGCCCACTGCAGGGCAAAGGCCTCTCCCATACTTCTCCAACAACCCCGGTCATGTACTAATTGTGGCCATGCCGTCCCTGCAAATTTCTTAATCTCATCCGCCCACCTAACTTTCTGCCGCCCCCTGCTACGCTTCCATTCCCTTGGGATCCAGTCCGTAACCCTTAATGACCATCGGTTATCTTCCCTCCTCATTACATGTCCTGCCCATGCCCATTTCTTTTTCTTGATTTAAACTAAGATGTCATTAACTCGCGTTTGTTCCCTCACCCAATCTGCTCTTTTCTTATCCCTTAACGTTACACCTATCATTCTTCTTTCCATAGCTCGTTGTGTCGTCCTCAATTTGAGTAGAACCCTTTTAGTAAGCCTCCAGGTTTCTGCCCCGTAGGTGAGTACTGGTAAGACGCAGCTATTATATACTTTTCTCTTGAGGGATAATGGCAACCTATATATATATATATATATATATACACACAACTTGTGGTGAAGTTTAAGGCTAGAGTTCAATTAGTCAACAAATATAGAGGGGGAGGGGGGAGTAGTATATAAAGAAAACCTCCTGGCACCATCAATCGTTAATTTCGTTCATGTGTTGGCCAAGATTTTGGCCAGTGAGCCAAAACTCAACACAAGTAAAAGCTGAACATTTTTGTTTTCATTCATGCATTCCGTACCGGAAAAATACTGACCGCCACGCAGTGCGAAAGTGTCATTCTGCAGAAGCAATTTTTATACACAACTGAAATTTGTACATAATGAGCGAACATAGATTCCAGAAAACCGAAACCAATGCGAAAATTAACCATCATGGGCTGGTCACACGGAACTTGACTGTCACATACTTTATGACGGCGACACATTTTGTGGCTTACAGAAAGAAGGTAGAGTACAATACATGTATTTCGTTGACAGTATAAGGCCCATTATGAGACAACATGAGACCCACATAATTTTAAGCTGGCTACATGCATATGCACGAACAGGAAGTAGCCTATAATTGCTCTCATTATTTGAACTACATGCCGAATGAGAGAGCATATTTCTATAGCTCTTACAAGTACATATAATCTGCCTGTCGTCATACTTCGCGTCATATTCATAAGACAGAAAAGCACGGCAAGTTTTAGGACACTACTTTGACAGAACAGCAACGCAAGGAACTACCCAGTCATAAAAAAAACTTACTAGCCCTCTTCATCGCATGGGGAATTACCACATCGTACTTAATTAGCATTGAATACTATATACTTGTATTACCGGTATTATTAAATACATTTTGCGGGCAATACGAATCACAGTGTGCCTCGTCTATAAAACGGGTGCTCAAAAACTTGCCCACACGGAAGTTGAGGCTAAAGCAAGGTAACTGAGCGTATGGTACCGTCTACGCTCCAAAATTCAGATAAATTAGAGCTTCAACCTTGTTCAACAGGATACCTTAATAATGGTGCATCAAAACGCAACAAGAAATTACGTGCGTGAATCCTTTTGCCGTCACTGCTCTTGAAGTTTGTTAAAACATCACGACTGTATCTGTCTTTTTACTTTAGCCTTGGCTGTATGTGTCCACAAAGTAAAGAGTGCACAAAATGCGTAGCCCTACAACCACGCATCAAGCCCTTCAGTACAAGTATTTCGCCGACGGCAGTTGGGCTGCCGTCATGACGTACGGGTCGAGCGACACTACTCCTATGTCAGTCTACTCAGGCTTGCACAGAACTGGTTTACTCATGCAAAATGAATACCTGCTAAGAAAGTAAAGTGAAACACTTGTGCATACCTGCTGCCATTAGGAAACCTGAAAAACTGGGAAAAACACGTGATGCCCCGTTTAGCCATCTTCGTCTAATGCTTGGTTGGCCCTGCGTCTTCCGTTCGTTGCACGCGCGATCAAGCTTCTGTCTTATCTCTCACACCTTCATACTTGAGACGACAACCGAAGCAGATGACCAAGCGCGATTCGACTTGTGATACCGCTGAGCGAGTGGCAAGGGTGAGCGGGGGTGAGCTCGATGGACGCACGAAGACAACCACTTGCCGCGCTTCGCCCGATTTAAAATTCGCAAAAAGAGAAAGAAAAATGAGTTAGGATGTCGGGCAACCGCTTGGAGCGCGCACGTTCCTTGAAACAAACTAGCACTCGCCTCTGGGGGTTGATCATAGCCAAACTAGGGAACCGGCAGGGAAGGTGGGTGTAGCACTGATGACTGTCGCGTCGTGTCTTCTGACACCCCTGATCCTCGCTGGTCAACGAACGAGCCAGCTGGCAGTAATCTTCAGCGCATCGGGCGACTTCTGAAATTGTAGTGCACTCAGAGGCGTCAGGTCCGTAGGGAAGGATAGTATCCAGTTGACACGAAGGCTCATGTCCGTACAAGAGAAAAAAAGGTCAAAAAACCGGTGGTCGCTTCCGTCGCGGTGTTATACGCAAACGTAACGAACGTGAGTACACTCTTAGACCAATGTACACCCTTTGGGGTGTATATTTGCCACACAACGATACAATCTACACTCTTTGTCCCACAACAATAATCGTCATCTGCCTTGCTTGCGTTTCCTTTCTTGAAACTCGGCGCTCGCTACTTTCCTGTCGAGAATTCTGCGTCACACTGATAACGCGCATGCCGTTCGTGACTCGGAAGTACCGGGCTCGCAGCGTTAAAGAAAGGAAGAGCGGGCAAGACAGATGACGATTATCGTTGTGGGACAAGATACGCCCCAAAGGGTGTAAATTTTTCTAAGAGTGTAAAAAACGTTTACACCCTTAGGGATGTACATCTGCCACACAACGATAATCGTCATCTGCCTTGCTTGCGTTTTCTTCCTTGAAAACGCCACGCCCGCTATTTACTGTCGGCAATGCTATGTCATGCTGATAACGTGCATGCCGTTCGTTACTGGGAAGTACAGGGCTCGCAGCGTTAAAGAAAGGAAATGCGGACAAAACAGATGACGTTTATCGTTGTGTGGCAAGATACGACCCAAAGGGTGTAATTTCATTTTATGGTGTAAGACTTGATTTACTCACCTGCACCCTTAGACAAAAGTACATCCTCTGGGCCGTATCTTGCCACACAACGATAATCATCGTCTGTCTTGTCTGTATTTCCTTTCTTTAACGCTGCGAGCCCCGTAATTCCAAGTCACGAAAGGCATGCGCGTTAGCTGCATGACAGAGCATTCTCGACAGGAAAGTACATTCTTAAGCAAAATTACACATTTTTGCCACATCACCATAATTGTCATCTGTCTCGTCCGCGTTTCCTTTCATTAACGCGGTGAGCCCGCACTCTTAGAAAAATTTACGCCCTTTGGGGCGTATCTTGTCCCACAACGATAACCGTCATCTGTGTTGCCCGCGTTTCCTTTCCTTAACGCTGCGAGCCCGGTACTTCCCAGTCACGAATGGCACGCGCGTTATCAGCATAGAACAGTTTACACCCTTTGGAGTGCCCCTTCTGATAACGCGCGTGCCGTTCGTTGCTGGAAAGTTCCGGGCTCGCAGAGTTAAAGAAAGGATACGCATCAAGGCAGATGAAGATTATCGTTGTGGCAGAAGGGGGCACGCCAAAGGGTGTAAACTGTTCTTAGTGTATGTCATGCTGATAACGCGCATGCCGTTCGTTACGGGGAAGTACCGGGCTCGCCTCGTTAAAGAAAGGAAATGCAGACAAGACAGATGACGATTATCGTTGCGTGGCAAAAGGGTGTAATTTTGCTTAAGAGTGAAGTCACGAACGGCATGCCCGTTATCAGCATTAAAGCATTCTTGACAAGAAAGTAGCGAGCACAGAGTTTTCAAGGAAGGAAACGCAAGCAAGACAGATGATTATTGTTGTGTGGCAAATACACACCCCAAAGGGTGTATATTTGCTTAAGAGTGCACTCCAAACAAAAATTACACCCTTTGGGTCGTATCTTGCTATAGACAAAGGTATACCCTCTGGGGTGTATATCTGCCATACAACGATAGTCATCTGCCTTGCTAACGTTTCCTTTCTTCAAAACGCCGCGCCTGCTACTTTCCTGTCGGGAATGCTGTGTCATGCTGATAACGCGCATGCCGTTCGTTACTGAGAAGTACCAGGCTCGCAGCGTTAATAAAAAGGAAATGCGGACAAGACAGATGACGATTATTGTTGTGCACTCTAAACAAGTTTGCACCCTTTGGGGCGTATCTCTGCCTTGCTTGCGTTTCCTTTCTTGAAAACGCCGCGCCCGCTACTTTCCTATCGAGAATAATATTGGCACGCACTAGTTACGCTGAAGGTCGTGGAAGGCGTCGGATTGTGCTGGGCCCCAAACAAAGGTGACGTCGTTCTTGATGAGTCGTTGCAAAGGTTCGGCAATTTCACAAAAATTGGGTACAAAACGGCGGTAATACGCGCAAAGCCCTAAAAATCGGCGGACATCGTGTTTTGTCTTCGGTATCGGGAACAGAGCAACTGCCAGGGCTTTGGCAGGGTCAGGGCGCACACCGGTGCTGCTGACAATATGACCTAGGAATTTGAGCTCCTCGTAGCCAAAGTGACATTTTTCGGGCTTCGGGGAGAGGCCGGCGGTGCGGATAGCTTGAAGAACCGCCTCAAGCCGCTGGATGTGTTGTTCAAACGTGGTGGAAAAAACAACTACATCGTCTAAGTAGAATTAACACGAGTTCCACTTGAGGTCAGATAAAACTGTGTCCATCATGCGTTGAAATGTGGCCGGAGCGGAACACAATCCAAAAGGGAGGACCTTAAATTGATAGAGACCGTCGGGTGTTATAAACGCCGTTTTTTCCTGGTCCCGTTCGTCAACTTCAATTTGCCAGTACCCACTACGTAGATCCATTGAAGAAAAGTAACGGGCATGTCGCAGGCGATCCAAGGAGTCGTCAATTCGAGGAAGTGGGTAAACGTCTTTTTTCGTGACCTTGTTCAGTTTGCGATAATCGACACAGAATCTTAGTGAACCGTCTTTCTTTTTAACTAATACAACAGGTGAAGCCCAAGGACTTGTCGATGGTTGAATGACATCATCGTCGAGCATTTGTTTCACTTGATGACGAATAGCATCCTGTTCTCTTTGCGACACGAACAGGTTGGACGGTCGGTTCAGTGATGATTCTGTGTTTGATTAAAGAAGTCTGTTTGACCTTCGACGTGGTGGCGAAACAGTCGCTAAATGACGATAGCAGAGTAAGGAGCCTCGCCTTCTCGTCTTGGTCAAGCTGTGGGTTGACGTTGATGTGACTGGTCAAGTCCACATCGCTGGGTTCCGGAATCGAGATTGTCGTTACCGAAGCACAGGCGTTGGACTCGGCCACCGTTTCAAAGTAGGCCATGGTGGTATGCCTCGCAAAGTGTTTGTATTCGCCACTGAAGTTCGTAACTAGAATCGTGGTTTGCCTATGTTGGAGCTCTACGAGACCTCGTGCGACGCCGACTTCGCGATCCAGCAATATGGTGAGGTTACCTTCGGCGATGCCTATTCCTAGTTGTTCTTGAGGGCATTCAACGAGGACGAAGATGCTACTTCGAGGCGGTAACGTCACGCAGTCATCGACCACGCGTAAAGCCGCGCGGTGGTGTTCATCCGCCACATTCGAATACGAAGAAACATAGTTAGAAAAAGTCACGAACAAGTCACGAAGGTTAATGATCGCCCCATATTCCTGGAGAAAATCCATGCCCAGTATAACTAGCCGAGAACACTTGGGCAGCACAAGGAAAGACGCTACGAAAGTCGAAGTAGAAATTGCAAGTCTGGCGGTGCATCGTCCAATGGGTGACACGAGGTGTCCTCCGGCCGTAATGTGGGCCGTCCCACGCTGTCAGCACCTTGCGTAGCCGAGTCGCCAGTGAGGCACTCATAACCGAGTAGTCAGCTCCTGTATCTACAAGTGCAGTTACTGGATAACCGTCGATTGAAGCAGTAATAGCAGCAGAAGTTTTTTTTGCAGTTGCGAATGAAGGCGTCAGTGGTACGTCGCAAGGGGATGGCGTCGGCGGAGGATATTTGACGGTTCGCATGACAGCGGCCTCACCCCTGGAGGTCACCGTTTTCAGTTTCCCCGGCGCGGGCTTCCACCGTTGACTCCAGCGGAATCAAAGGCGGGTCGAGCACGGTTCGGTGACGCGTACCGACGAGGTGAAGGCGACCGTGACTGTCTTCGCTGTTGGGCAGGAGGAAGCCGGTTACTTTCTAAGTATTTCTCGATTTCGTGCGGGCGTTCGCCATAGCGCGGGCAACGGGCGTCCGGATGGTATCCCCGCAGACCAATCCGTCGGTACTGGCAATCACGATACATGTGACCAGCCTCCCCGCAGTGATAGCACAACGGACTGTTGTCGGGGGCGCGCCATACTGTAGATTTGCGCGGACCAGGATGAAAGGGTGCTGGCGGATTCGTGCGGTGGATTGGACTTTGGGAGCGTCGAGAAATCCCAGCAGGCGGCTGCGAAAAACGGCCCGTCGACGGCGCGCAAGCCCGAAGAGCATCCGCGTACGAGAACGTGGGAGGTTCGGGTCGTGTTGGTGGCGAGGGATGAACCACTTTGCCGATTTCTTCTCGAATGACATCCGTAAGAACCGCGGCACTAGGAGGTGTCGAAGCCGATGCATAGGACTTTTGCAGTTCTTCTCGAACAATTTGTCGTATTAGCTCGGTAAGTGACTCCCTGTCATCATTTGCAGGTACGAGAGAGCATGCAGCAGTCATGGTGGTCTGGCGTTCATACTGCGAGAGCCGCTGCCGAAGCATACGTTCCATATGACTGTTGCCTCACGAACGAACTGAGAGACTGTTGCAGGAGGATTACGCACGAGGCCCGCGAAAAGCTGTTCCTTTACGCCTCGCATTAACAGACGCACCTTCTTGTCTTCTGGCATTAGTGGGTCCGCCCGACGGAACAATCGCGTCATGTCTTCGACGAACATGGCGACGGTTTCGTTTGGCATTTGGAACCTCGAAGACAGTGCCTGTTCGGCTCTTTCTTTCCTTTCGGGAGTGCAGAAGGCTTCGCATAGCAGTCGGTAAAACTCCTGCCAGCTGGTAAATGAGGCTTCGTGGTTCTCGTACCATACTCTCGCCGCGTCTAAAAGGGAAAAGTAGACGTTCTTCAACTTACGGCGATCGTCCCAGTCGTTAAAGGCGGCGACCCGGTCGAAATGGTCCAACCAGTCTTCAACGTCCTCAAAGGCGTCGCCATCGAACGGGTTAGGCGTGCGAGGCGCGTTGAGAATGCATGGTACGGGAGCATTTGGGATCACCTCGGTTTGGCTTGCGGTAGTTGTTGACATCTTCCTCACGGAGCTTGCCAGGGGACTGTATTGCGGTGGAAGACCTTGGAGGCGACGGCTGCTTCGATAGATTTCTGCCGTCCCCGAGGTACTGGCGTCGGTAGCTTCTGGTTCAGGACCCGTAGGCATACGATGGATGCGTACCCAGCACCTCCACCAGTTTGTCACGAGAGGAAAAGCCAGCCAGTCAGTTCTAAGCGAACAGCCGTTTACAGTTCGTGTTTGCAGCAGCTACCACGCACACTTCTTCTTCCTCGACCTCTAGCGTAACTAGTGCGTAACGTCTACAGACACCACCGATCCTTGGTCACTTTGACACCGAGGCTGACACAGAAGTGCATACTGATGCTAGTAACGTTGGTATCGGAGCGACACTCGTTCAGTTTCAAGCTGGTGTTGAGCGCTTTATTGCGTATGCCAGCCGAACCTTGTCCGCTGCTGAAAAAAACTACTCAGCAACTGAAAAAGAATGTCTGGCAGTCATATGGGCTATCCAGAAGTTCCGCCCATACCTGTACGGACGCCCCTTCCGTGTCGTCAGCGACCACCACCCTCTCTGCTGGCTGGCGAATCTCAAAGATCCTTCAGGCCGTCTCGCAAGATGGAGCCTTCGGTTACAGGAATTTGATGTGACCATCGTCTATAAGTCTGGCCAGAAACACACTGACGCCGACTGTCTCTCCCGCGCCCCCGTCGAACCCGCACCACTAGATACTGACGACGATTCTGGTTTTCTTTGCACTCTTCCGTCTTTAAACCTTGCTCAACAGCAACGCCAAGATTCCGAGCTCCAGCCCTTGATTGAATACCTTGAAGGACGCCGCCCACAACCCCCACGGCTGTTCGCGCGCCACTTGTCCTCTTTCTGCCTACGTGGCGACATCCTATACAAGCGGAACTTTCACCCTACGGCAGCCGTTTTCCTGCTCGTTGTTCCCGCTACTCTCCGCGACGACGTTCTACGTGCATGCCATGACGAACCAACGTCCGGGCATCTTGGTTTCACGCGTACTCTCGCGAGCATCAAGCAGAAGTACTATTGGCGAAAACTCACAAAAACCGTGAAGCAGTACGTCAGAAGTTGTCGAGATTGCCAGCGCCGCAAAGTTCCACCACTAAAACCAGCCGGTCTGCTTCAGCCTGTCCGACCTCCTTGCTCACCTTTTGAACAAGTCGGGATGGATTTACTTGGCCCATTTCCCAAGTCTTCGGCTGATAACCGCTGGATCGTCGTCGCCACCGATTACCTCACTCGATACTGCGAAACACAAGCCGTTCAGCGAGCTACTGCTTCAGATGTTGCTAACTTCTTTATCAAAAATATCGTCCTTCGACATGGTGCTCCCGCTGTCGTCATCACAGACCGTGGTACGGCCTTCACTGCCCAGTTGGTCCGAGACATTCTGCAGCTGAACGGAACAACGCACCGTACGGCAACTGCGTATCACCCGCAGACTAACGGTTTAACAGAGCGTCTCAACAAAACGATTGCGGATATGCTTTCCATGTATGTTGCCACGGATCATAAAAATTGGGACGAACTGCTCCCGTATGTGACATTCGCGTACAACACTGCCTTACAAGAAACCACCGGGTTTCCTCCTTTTCGTCTGGTCTACGGACGCGACGTCACCACTATGCTCGACGTGATGCTCCTACCAACTTCGTCTCAACCTACCACAACCTATACAGACGCCTTTGTTCAGCGTGCCGAAGCGGCGCGGCACCTTGCGCGGCAACGAATTCTATCCCGACAAAGTCAAGATGCTCGTCGATACAACATATGCCATCGCGACGTCACATACAACCCGGGAGATCTTGTATGGGTTTGGACCCCTATACGTCAACGAGGCCGGTCAGAAAAATTATTGCGCCGATACTTTGGACCCTACCTAGTTTTGCGTCGTCTAAGTCCTGTCAACTACGAAGTTATTCCAGCCGACACTTCGCACCACTCCCGTAGACCACGTTCCTCTGACATTGTTCATGTTACCAGGATGAAGCCTTACCTTTCGCGCTGACTCTCATCCACAAACTTTGTGATGCGGCCCCTGTCGTCTCGTCCGTTGTCTTTCTCATTTCTTTTATTTTTCCTTGTGGCATTTAACATCTCCCCAACTTTATTTATTTATTTCTTCTTTTTTTTGGAGGGAGGGGTAATGGCACGCACTAGTTACGCAAGAGGTCGAGGAAGAAGTGTGCGTGGTAGCTGCTGCAAACACGAACTCTAAACGGCTGTTCGCTTAGAACTGACTGGCTGGCTTTTCCTCTCGTGACAATATGTCAAGCTGTCAAGCGCGTGCCGTTCGTTACTAGAAAGTACCGCGCTCGCAGCGTTAAAGGAAGGAAATGCAGACAAGACAGATGACGATTATCGTTGTGTGGCTATACAACCCAAAGGGTGTATACTTTTCTTTTAGTGTAAGAGTTTGTGCTTGTGTCCTTCAATAGACTTCAGTGTGCTTGTAAAAAAATGGCAGTTTCGCCTGACGGATGAAGCACTGACTGCGATAGCAAGATTTAGCGTTGCACGTTAACTTCTCGAATGTTGTTCCAACTATACGTGCGTACGACTACATGGGTGTGCCACAATTTCTAGCACCATTAAAAGGCTTACCGCACTGTGTACGACCTCTAATGACATCGCAAAGGTGCCACTACGCTGCTCGTAAGAAGCTGCACCAGTAAAATTACATCACTCTCAGGTTTGACCTGTGATATTGTTTTGCGCTTTTAGTATTTAATAATCTGAGATTTAAGATAAAATGCATGCGCTGTGAGCGTTACATTTTATGTGACATTTGTTTATGAGCTGTCATTGCCAAAATTTTGAGGAATAATTTAGTCATGAATGTAGGAACTGGTATGAACAACTTCAGTGATAGAATAGCGTAGCAATATATAGCCAGCATATAACATCATGGGATACAGCATGGCATGGCATATAGCATACATACGTGTATGTGCGGAGCCTCACGGCCTGTGCTGGTTTTCAATGAACATCTTTTGACGCCAATTTGGTTAACTAGTTATGTTGCACTGGGAAAGTGCCGCTCTACAATGAGGAAAGAATATCCCTTAAATTTATTCGATGCTGAGCGGAATCGAGCCCATGTCGCAAGGGTTCCTCAAGTGCAGCATCCCAATGCGTTAACAGGCTGCGCCGCAAACGCACTGGGTACGTGCCACTCTTCAACGAATCACTGAATAACCACTTGCGAACTTGAGTCGCTGAGCATGTGCTACTGAATGTGCAGCTCAGCGAGGGAACAATTCTCAGCTACTCTTGAAACTTGGGCAAGTTAGTGTGACATTCTTTTTTCAACAGCGCAAAGGACAAGGACGAAATGAGAGCACATACACAGTGATGTGCACTCATCTCATCCTTGTCCTTTGCGCTGTTGAAAAAAGAACAATTCTCAGCGTTCGGTGGCACCGCCGCACCAAGCTTCTCGTCTCGGAGGCCACGTGCGGACTTCTCTGCAGTGCTGCCAGACGGCGCAACGTGTCCGGAAAGAAGAGCTAGAGCCCGGTTCTCCCATGACGCGTTTCTCAGTGTGCGCGCCATGCATGTCGGAGGCAATGCGCATGCTTCGCGGTGGCGGCGCTAGAAGGCGCTGATTGTTTTTAAGGAAGTGCGAAACAGAAATCCCGCTGCTGCACACCTCATAAATAATTCGTTTCGACAGTGTGTCGCTATATCGGTTGAGTGCTAAATGCATTATCGTCGAGTCATCGTGAGATGGTCTCCAACGATTTTTTACCTTCGTATTCTTTCGCGGCGGCAGTGCAATTTCCCTGCATTGAAATCGTGTATAACACACTTTATGTTGAACTTCTAAATACATGGTGTTCTGCGGAAAAGTTACAAAATGTTATACTTTGTGACATCGCGAATTTCGTTATGTTGACGTTTAACTGTACAACCTTTCAGCAGAATCTGAATGCAACCACTGCGAAGGTGTTAAGCAGAAATACCCGTTGTCAGAGCACTGGTGTCAACGCTACTGCCTGAAACCATTTCTTTTTGTGATGACCAAAAGACATTGCAATTTTCTAGTGGCACAGAGAAAATGTGGGCTAGAGTATCTTTAGAAAGTGCCAAGTAAAAGGTGTGCAGAACAAACAACAAAACATAGCAGAGATTAAGTCAGCTGCAGTTCATTCAGTCATAAACAATTGGTTTTCTACAAGGTAATGAATATGGCACAAAAACTGCCTACAAGCTGCCAATCTATGGGGGCGTATTCTCGAACCGTCACTTTCAGCAATATTATTGCCTTCGCGTTACGTATGCTCAACCAGCCAATCAGAGCGCGCCTGATGGCCGAGGCAATAGTATCACCGAAAGTGATCACCCCAGAATATGTCCCCTCATTTACGTCTTGCTGAGCTAAGTTATACATTTGTGTAACATGGTTCAACTTCACCGTTCCTCCTTCGTTTCTCGAATGTCCGTAGAAAAGAAAGAAACGGTCAATACTAAAAACTAAGAAGCAACCAGTTGGGAAAGGTTGCCGCTTTAATTCCAGCAGTAAAAAGCAACGGCCGTGTCGAAGGTGGCAGTGCCACTACCACCCGAAGAGATACTCCAGCGCTCGCGACGCCACCGTTGTGTCGCGGCGCGGTGTGGGCGTCTCCGGTAACGTCACCTGGCGCCTGCTGGCCGAAGCTCGGTAGGCCTGCACCAGCGGCCGGGCCTCGATAGTGGCTGTGTTCTCCTTGGACGAGGATGCCTGGCCCGGCTGATCAGGCAGCCCGCAGGCTTTGACACCAACCATGGTGTGCGCTCCGAAAACCTTGCCGTTCTTGCTCAGTGCCTTCTTGGCTTGCAGTCGAGATTGGTAGCACAGATGCATCCAGTTGCCCTCAGAGCTCACCTGAGCCACAGATTAACACAAGTGAGAACATTGCAGCCTCGTTTAAGGTGCGATGCAGTGAAAACGGTAGCTACAGCACATCAACAGACGTGGAAATATTTACACTATGATAGTGCAATGGTGCTCATAATGACATTAAAGGGGACACTAAAGGAAAATATCAAGTCGAGCTAGATTGAAAGATTAGACTTCTGTAATTAACAAATTGGTCATGTGTAGTAAGAACAGAGCTTTTGTGAGCGAGAAAGCGACAAAAGAGAAAAATCGGGGCAGCACCACTTATCGTGGATTACATCTCTCTTATGACGTGTGCACTGGCTGATTCACACAATGCAGCACAGCGGGAGCCACATGGAGACTACATCAGCTTGTTCGCTATGGCGCAGGCAGTTCAAAATTAACAGCAGCCCGAGCTTCGGCGGCAATTTTCTATGTAATAGTGACATAATGGCACACAACGAACAACGATAAATTTCTAGTTGTATAATCTATCGATCTAGCTCAACTCAATATTTTCCTATAGTGGCCGTTAAAAGGGCCCTCTCACAAGGTCTGGGCACCGTAAAAAGACAATTGCAGCGTGTAGACCACACAAAGGGCGATTGTTTTTTCAAAGCGTTGCAAAGCTACATTGGTGCAACTGAGAACACGGCTGAAAAATCAACGGCCCGCGCGCTCTTATCCTCGAAGAAGCCACTTGGACCGTTGACTTCGGCGGCGAGCGAATGACATCACGCACAATGGCGATTGTCATCATATGCAGGGCGCCTATAGAGCACCAACAGCCAAGCAGCAGCAATGGGGACACCTCGGGGGGATTCCCATAAAACCAAGAGCACACAGCACGGCCCACGTGGCACCACCTCCAAAAATGCGCCGCGCAACAAGGAAGAGAAGAAAAAAAGGAAGCAGCTGTCGCAGCGGCGGGTACAGCGACAACGGGTAGGAGGTGTGCCATCAGCTCCTATACGGGAGGAGGCCAAAACAGAATTTCATTGGTGGGCACTGGTCGAGAGAATGGACACCAGAGAATCATGGCATTGGCTTCCTCTTTTCTGTTGTCTTTACTTCGTGGCACCGGCATCACTTAACTTATTTGGCCTTAGTGCTGGCTTTTCACTACCTCGAGCAAATAAGGATACAAGCGACTATTCATAGCTGTTACAACAGTACACAGATTTTAAGAAATACCTACACTCTCAAAAAAAGTTTGCACTCTTTTGGGCTTGCGTTGTCCCCAAACAATAATCGTTCTATACCTCGCATGCTTTTCCTTTCTTTACTTTAATACTGCTGCATTACCATGAACTTTTTTTATCGCACAAATATAGCAAATGAAAACTTATTCTACAACAGTTTAGTGCAGCTATGTTTAGAGACATTTGTACTAGTCCATGTATGACCCGGTACCTCCAGATCATTAACGGCACATTATCAGTGCGGCATAGCATTCTTCGCAGGAAAATAGCAGGCGAAGAGTTTCCAAGAAAGCAAACGCAAGTCAGACAGGTGACAATTATTATTTGGGGACAAGATACGTGCCTTAAGAGTATTCGCATTATTAAGAGTGTACTCTCTTAATAATGTACACCCTTTCGCATGTACCTTTGCCACATAACAATAATCAACGTTATTTCCTATCCAGATACCGTTTCCAGGTATCTTAGGATACCTGGAAAGAAGGGATCAGAAGACTGAACTTGGCCCCCGCGGACAAGTTCAGGGGCAACATTACTAGACTAGCTTCAGTTTTCAAACTCGGCACCGTCGCGCGGAACCGCCACCCGCCCGCGCCTTCGTGGCGTTGCAGTCGCGCCCAGCTTCACTTCCTCACTAGCCAGCTACGCGAGCAGGCGGGACTAAGCACGCGGTGCAGCGTTGGTGTATTCTGTGGTTCGTTGTTGACAGCGAATTTCAGCAAACATGTCATCCGTGAAACGGTAGGCTTCGCCGAGTTTGTTAAGAATATCAGCAGACGATGCCAACGTGCTGCGTACCTGGCTGCATAGGCGGCTATCGGAACGATGTCGACAGTTCGGCGTGCCACTTTTTCTGTGCTCCTAGCAATGGGACGCTTCGCTCGGTGTGGAACAGAGCGATTCCTCGTGCCGACTGGGAACTCCCTGCGAAATCCACGGCACGCGCTCGTGCCACTGTTCCCGCATTCGCTGTCGTCTTCCACAGCTGGCTGCGTTGCCGTTCATCATTCCAGCGTAGAATTTCACTTCTCTTCTGTCGTCGTAATGGGGAGGCCGCGTTTACGGGGCTATGGGCCCTTGCTTAATGGAGTGTGAGCAACTCATTGTCTTACGTAACGGACAGATTTAATTTTGAAGAAATTTAATTTCAAAGGATCACAGGCGGCAAAGGTGGGCGAAGGCTGCTAACCACGCCGTTGAGCAAACTCGAGACATCGAACGCAAGCGATAATGGCGGACTGTGGGCATACCGTTAGTGACGTCGTTCTCTTCGTCGCAGCCAATTGTGTGTGTAACCTTATAATTAAAAAATACTTTAATGAACCCTCGGGATTACGCCAGTGATAAACACAGGGGCCGCATTTTCCAGCTTCGCTGGTTAACCATCTTCACGGAATGGAAAAGCCGACGCATTTTTTTTTGGCTTGTGTGTTCAAAGATTGACCTCATCTTTCTTTTTGTAGCGCTTCTTTGGCGTGGTGAGAAGCTTCGGCGGGGATCAAGGTCATCCTACAATCACGTACTTTAGCCAGATCTTCAAGCTCGTGAGCCTAAACTGCGCGAAACGTTAAGACGGCAGGAAGATACACGACATTTAGAAACGCAGTTTCTGCACTTCGCTGTACGCGTTTCTTCCTTTCGTGCAGTTTACCCTTTTTTCAGTATGAACCAACTGGCCCGATAAATATTATTGCTGTAGGTCGATACCGCTTTCTCATGGTATCCCTAATTCGGACAAGGGAGAACGCCAGCGACCGTGAAACACGCACTAACTGCCCGTCAGCGCGAACTCAAGGCCGTGGCAAGGCGTCTGCAGTGGAGCTCGATGGAACGGCGTTGCCATTTGGCGGCTGTCACAGAAGTGGCGACAGCGGCTGTAAGCGTGCGGGCGGAGAGTTTTACAACTGAAGCTAGTCTAGTAACATTGTTCAGGGGCGCCCTTGATGATGTGTGGTGTTTTATGGCGCAAGGAGCACGCTTGCCCCCCATGATCGACACTTGTCACATGCCACTAGGTCTCACCATGAAGCCAGTAAGGAGTCTCTTCAATTTGTCATCTTAGACTGCCCAAGAAGCTGTGCACTACACCGCTTGTTGACTGAAAGAAGCGCCTCAGGCAGTCCTGAACAGTCCGGGACAGCAAATCGAAGACACCCAGTTAACTCTACTTTCTGAGCACTCACCTTGTACTTGACAATGGTGCCATACTGAGAGAACTGCTGCAGAAAATACGAACTAGCAGACGGTGGAAACCTGCAACAATTTAGCCAAGTCAGCAGAGTTCCTACATTTTTTTCTGTGTATTAGAGAAACACCAGGAACAATAAGATGAATTTATATGCAGGTCAGTGTTCAAGAGCTGCTGTTCTCAAACCTGGATCTATGTAAAGGATAAATAAGAATTTCGGACTACTGCATGAATACCAGTGCATTGTGGATAAGTGTAACGTAAAACAGGAAATTATAAAGCAGAAGCCCTCTTATAAGTAATAATTAAACAGAACTATCTCACACTGCTACTCATTAAGTTGCCTAAGATAGTACAGGTCCCAAATAAGATTTACAAGCTGATATCATGCTGAAATTACATGAAGTGATCAAAGAAATGAAATAATTCGTTCTAATTAGACCCGACATGTTTATTTCATTTGCCATGGTGTTATGTCACCGCTACTGCTTCACTCTGACATTTCACAGCCTCTACTGAAGCTGCACAACCACTTAGCTTTCAGTCTATTGCTTAAGTATTTGCACATCTACTGCTGCAAGATATCTAGTACCACTAGTATTGTGTCACTCACAAATAGTAATGCATTCGAAGGAGCTTCATGCAAACCAATGTGCACAGACTGGCCACAGGCGCTGCTTGTGTCCCAAAGATACGTACCCAAAAACAGTAACCCAAGTTTCGTCAGAGCAGCCTGGTGAGTGTGTCTGATCCCTGCACAGAAAGCGAAAAACCACAACTTAACAAAAACAGGGCAGCAACAGTAAATGTCGCAGTTTATTGCATTGTTGCCAACTTGATAAATTTTCTGCCACATCTTGCTGACCTCGGGCTTCTTCAGCAGCAAAATTATGCACTTATCAGAGAGCAAATTTTGCAGTCAATCTCCAATAAAATTTTTATTAGCGAACACTTAGAAGATCTATGTTGCCGTGAAGGGCTGCAGACTAACTTTCCATTATTAGACACTTGCCTGACTTTATTCGCATGGTGTACAAGTAGTGCTGATGTTGTACTTGCTAGTATATTAATCAGGCGTTTCCCCAGTACATGGTCCCAAACCATAGTTGCTACTTCCAATTATACAGCTCTACACTGAAGCACTGGTGGATCCAGAGGGAGTCCCAATAGCATTCTATCTACAGGCTTCTAAGACACGGTAGATGGCACGCAGTACTCAGTCCTTTCTTCCGTCAAAAGAGGCGTGAATGACAAGACGGCTGAGTCAGGGGAAGCCTTTACACAAATCACACCTTCATGTAAAGGCAATTCTTCTTGCACAGCAAAACGTGAAGATGCTGTAGCATTTAAATGTGGCAATTCTACTGCCGTGGCAACTGCGCAGCTTGCAAATAGAGTCTTGCTCTGTCGAACCTTGCAGCCATATCTCAAAGCGCCAAAACCAATAAAACAGGTGCCCCACAGTGTTAAATCTCACTTAAAATCCTAGACTCACTCACCCGGGACTGAACAGTGTGTCTAGCTGCCCAGAGACGTTGGCCGTGTTGGATTCGTGCAGCACACCTGGCATAGACGAAAAAATAACAGCTCGTACGCAGTCACCAACTTTACGAAGGTAATCACTTTAGTCCCAATTGGACAGTGAAATGAAATGCACCAGTGCACATTATTTTTTCGCAAAAGAATGGATCAGTATAATTGACTTAGCTGCACCCCCCCTTCAGGTAATCATTCCTGTACTTTCACTGTCACAAAGGAGCGACTTGCTTTCTAAATAGGAGGGAACTATAGGATTTGGCGAGTCTAAACAAAATGCGCTACTATGAGAAAACTGTCAGCTACTAATGAAACACAACACTTGCATTCAGGATGATCCAATATTGTTGCTTTAGTGGTGAAATACATAAAGTACCAGAGGGTCAACAGCGAAACAAGGAAAGCTACTACATGATTATTGCCAACATCACCAGAAGGCGTATAGACGTTCACCTTCGAGTGCTGTCTTTTTCTAACATACTTCCCACATATGAATTAGTTTTGCAGCAGACTTCTAATCGGCATTGCATTCAGGTTATAGCAACATGTTCTAAATGTCATTCTTTTTTTTATTTTTTGTGCTTGAAATCATGCGGCAACACCTTGTGTATGAGCAATTACAGATGCACCACCAGAAGGAGCCAGCACTATCAAAGTGGCTGCCATGTGGTTGCCACAGTAGCGATTACCTAAATCTGCTTATTTCTGGAATGCAGTGACAGGCTGCATAGATAAATAATGCTTATGGAATACACAGGACATTACAGAAACACCCCACTGGCCCCTCCATTCCCTCCTAGAAACGGCGCTCTAAGGAGAAGCTGCTAGCACGTATCTTCTTGCATGGAGTTCAGTAATTAAATTTAAAAAAAAAGAAAGCAGGCAAATTTAAGTCAGCCGAGAGTAAGTTATTTTAGAGGGAAAGTTGACTCTTTTATACAATATTCAAGTTCACCTAAAGTCACACCAGAGCACAAATGCTCACTAGATTAAATGTTCCCCTTACGGTTCCTTGTTGCCGCTGAGAAAGAATGAAGTGAATGTGAAAAATTGAGTTGATAGTAAAGTTAGGCACATCACTTACCTGAAGGGCTTTGACAGAAGCTGTCTTGCGTCTAAAAAAAGAAAGCAAGGCAAACCTATGTATTGCCGAAACAGCCAACACCGAAAACACCAAAACAGCCAACACTGTGATGCACAAATGCATCACAACATCATTAAAGCACAGCTAGATTTTAAAAGATCACACCCAAAGCTGTCTAATCCAACAGCGATTTAACTGAAGATGCCATAGTCGTGATGCTGGAAACACTGACACGTGGGTACATTAGCAAATGTGCTCTGTCGGATGAGTGAGGGCTGTGCTTATGCTTATCTCAGATGCAAAGCAAAATGTACGATGTTACTTGAGAGGTGGGCCAAGCCACAACCTCAGAGGCACATTTACCCTTGTGCAATCAAAAAATGGTAACAATATGCTTTTAAAGCGAAGTTTTCTTTGCAAACCCTCCAGTACTTTCCTGACCATGGCTTCTAACTGACTGTGCGCTGCTGTCTGGCAGAATAGCTCACATGCAGGACGATACCATCTTTACAATCCGTATAGGTGCCCAGGCTACTGGCCTCGTTTTCTGTGAAATTACTCAGTGATAAAGCAAATGATACTCAACTATCCTTGCTGCAAGAAATACACAATATCAAGAGCGCAATCATTATTAAAGCAAACCTTTCTAAGCATTCTATGACTACTTTCCTAACCATTAGGCCACAATCACACATATACTTATATTGTGCCAATTCTGACTACCTCTTTGCGATGATCGCAGCAATGTCAATGATGATTTCCGTGCTACGGCACATTACCCACAAAGCGTGGATCAGCAAAGAAGTGGGTGGTACATTTAAAATAAATAAGAAGAAATGAAGAAATACAAGCCGATAAGAGAGTTGCCACATTGTGTAGCACGGGTGCGTGAGAGCACATGTGCGCATGCTCATTTCTTTTACGCCAAGGACGCTGGAATTTCATTAACCCCTTCAGGAATGCTTCCCTTCAAATAAATACCAAAATGCGTGTTGGATTTGTAAAATTTTTTGGTAATCATTCGTCATTCGGGCATCATCAGTAAGGACAATGCATTTGAAGTTGCCCATTGTGCCCGTGATAATGCCCGACGTGTGTGCATCCTACTCTCGAAGAAAACAGACAGTGAAAATTAGCAAAACAAGTGAATTCACGAGTTTACAGTAACACGATGGACTTCAGGTGGCAACACGAACTCATATACAGTGCCTTGTAGTTTGCCTACAGCTCTGCCATCCTCTGGGCAATCAGCAAGAGAAATCAACGCTCCTGGCACCGTGTGTGCTTTGGCATGTTGTTCACAAACAGCTACACATTTCGCATTCATAGCCCAGGTTCAGACATTTGCAGTTGTGTTGAGTCCATCAAACATCTGTCTATGACCAGCCCCAGTCTCGCAGACACACTCTTCTGCACAAACTAGGCGCAGCAACCGCCTGCCCTCAGAGCGCAGAGTTCTAGGTTCCTGGCCTCTACAGATGCTTACAAAACAGGCTTTAACAGCACAGCTCCATTTTTACAAAAGATGACATGCTTATGTGACAGATTGTCAATGTGTGCCAGAGTAACTCCCCTATTTCCGTCTTCGGGTTTTCAATCACATGTCCCATTTCTCCAGGCAGGTCGGCAAACTGCATTCATTTTCTCATTAATCTCACCACATCAATTTTTTTTTCTCTCCTCTTTCACAGCCACTCTGTGCCAGTAACCAATCACTAATATGCTGCCAGTAACTAGCCATCTTTCGCATTAACTCCAGTCCTCCAGTCTGCCCTCCAGTCATGTATAGGCTTAACTAACAAGAGCTTCCGCCGTGCCATCTGAAGACAAACGATTGTCTTATAAGTACAGCTTACCAAACCCTGCTTCGTGAAATACACTTTATTTTGTCAATAAAACAGAGTAAGGCAAGTTGATCAGGTTACGAGACTTATCTGAAATGCAGTGTGACTATACACCACAGGAAAAGTTGTGAAAGCAGCGACAAACGAACACCATTCCAAGATTTTCGGGTTTCACGTCATGCCTTTTTTCACTAAGTATTGATTTGTGTGCAAAGCAGGCGCGCTCAACATTCATTGAAGTTAGTGGCACATATTTGTACTTCGAAAATTTTAATAATCTGATGGCCTCTGGAATTGGAGAATGTTTGCCAGTCAGAACCTTTGACAGCTGTTTCAGCACAGAAAACCCGGGATTTTTGTTTGAGACTGACTGAAGTTTCGAACTAACTCCATCGGCAACGGATTCATTGGGAACGGTGGTGAATCCACAACAAGCCCCACATTCCAAATCTGAGTAGATGATTTCATGCGCATTCAAGTTTTGAAATGATATCAGTTAAAATGTGAAGTGAGTGCACAAGTACACTAAGTCACCTTCCAGTGCATCATCACACCGAGTGTTCTGAGCCTTTCTCACAAAAATCACCTCATCTGCTGCAAAGCTGTTAGTATGCAGCCTTTACACAAGTGTTTGTCGCAATGGTACGCTGCCTTCGGCCAAAATCCTCAGTGGATTGGAACATTAAAAACAAAATAGCGCTGGGATGAAAATACAGAAAAGGGCATGTTTAGGCTCTGAAAATCCAATATAGGCCCCAACACAGAAACGGGCCCTTAAAAGCACAATAAAGGCACCATCAAAATGTTTCCAGACCCATAGTTTGTGCTTATATGTTAAACAGGCACAATAAAGATGTAAGGAAAAAAGTAGGCATTTTCCCCCAAAATTCCAGTCTCTAGTCATCACAACGCAGCGCACCAAAGACAGTGTCTCAAATGGCTGGCTAAAGTAATCCAAGCTTTCAGTCGGAGAGAGCTCTAACGAGGGCCCAATAATGCCATCTATAAGCACTAGTTTATTATTAATTTATTGAGTTTAACATGCTGAAGCGACCCATGGGCTGTAAGAAGTGATGTAGTAGAGGACTCGAGGTTAACTCCAACTGCTTGGGTTTCATTCCAAAGTGTGATATGGGAGCACGCTACACAAGGTTGTTTAAGGCAGCTCATCTAGTGGTGCAGCAGGTAGATGGACATACAGACATGAAGAGAGCTAAAAGAACCCTTAACATCTATGACTTGAGGGTATAAGTTGGGCTCATTAGATGGCACACACAGGAACACTGACACGTACACAGGCCTTGTGCTTTGCTTTGTACGTTTCATGTTTGCTTGTTAGTGTCTCCGTGTGCATCTTCTGAGCAGCGCAACTTGTACGATCAAATCATGCCACCCAACCTAGCTGCCATCAAAGCACTTCTAAGCACTTAACAGTCACCGTGGCAAACTGGATAAACCAGCTGTGTCATTGCTGCTGAAACAACATGCGCTTCACACACCATTGACGAGGAGAGGACGCTGGTTTCGCCGAACAGGCTGCGCGTAGGCGGGCCGGACAGTGGCGTCGCCTGCTGTGGCCGAGGCGTCCCATCGGTGAGTAGGCTTGAGGTAGCGAGCCGGTCTGACGCGGGGCTCCGTGCATCAGTCTGCGGGCCCGTCAGGAAGCTGGGCAGGTAGTGGGCAGTGGTGCCTCCCGGTGTGCCCACTGCACAAATGCAACCATGCATGGACACGTTGCTTCGAAAATGAGTTTACCCCCACAAAGAGAAGAAGAATTACGGGGGTTTTACGTGCCAAAACCACTTTCTGATTATGAGGCACGTCATAGTGGGGGACTCCGGAAATTTCGACCACCTGGGGTTCTTTAACGTGCACCTAAATCTAAGCACCACGGTGTTTTTGCATTTCGCCCCCATCGAAATGCGGCCACCGTGGCCTACCCCACAAAGAGCTCAAGCGTCATTTCCTTGTGAAGCAAAATTATAACAACTTGCTCACTTTTATTTCTGGCCATGAAGAGAGCATTCACACACAAAAAGAAAATAAAAAATCACTGAAATATTTCTGAGTAAATAAACAATTAGTATGGTCATTATTTAATTAGTAATTGGCTTTCAGAACTACCCACAACTGCAAACAATCTGAAGAAGTAAAAATTCTCTTCTGGAGTTTTACATGCCAAAAGCAAAATCTGATTATGAGGCACGCCTTAGTGGGGGACTCTGTATTTTGACCGCCTGGGATTCTTTAACACACGCCAAAATCTAAGTACATGAGTGGTTTTGTACTTTGTCCCCAGCAGAATCAGACTCGCAGAGTTGCAACTCCAAAGTTCAAATGATTCCAACATCATTCCACATATTTAAGCACCCAAAATGGAATGGAATGGGAGTCCAAGATTCCAAACTGATGTTGAAATTGCATGGGCACATAAATGTGGAGCGCTGAATGTCAATTTTAAGTGAGACTAGAAAACTACAAAACCAATAAATTTGCCATTTATGTTAAACTATACTTGACGAATATATTGTATTTCTTCTATAAGCTATTCAGTGTGTAACACTAGGTGATTACCTCTGGCATGGTAATTATAAAGAACATAGTGTTCTGCACTCTGTACACTTGTGAAGACCCGGGAACCTTTCTGCATTACAAGGTTGAAGTTCGTGTAAAGACAGCAGCTCCTAGTTGTCAAGAATAATCCATTTTAGCGAGAGCACGCCTGATCTATGACACAAGGATGGAGGCCAAGAACAGTGTCGCTTATGGTTGCAGCTGGCGCAAGTTTATGACGATCATGCAAGGGCCGCATGCATAGATGACGCTGTTGTCGCAACACGCATGGCACAAAAGGAGCTAAATTTAGTCTCTCACTCGCCATTCATAGGCATAGCTCGGCAGTACATTTGTCGATTCAAGCGCGAGTGGTCGCGTTTTGAGAAAGCCCGCTCGGTCATGGTAGGTACACTCCATCTATCTCAAACCTGTGTTCATAGGGAGTTATAAGGCCTGCAAGTGTGCAATTTTCTTTTTACTGAAATTTGACGTTTGCTCTGCTATGGCGTCTCTGCATTTGTCACGAAAGGTGCAAAACTGCCGTGGAGAAACACAAGCAGCAAGAAAGATGGATGCCAGTTCACGCCCACCACCTTTGGCCAAGGCGGGCCCACCATAAATAGGGAGCGGGTACAATTGCAAGATTAGGCCATACGAGCCCCAGCAGCTATACCATAAGTTAAGCATGTAAGGTTTCTAATGCACAAATAAATGCCATTTGTGTATTTGGTTACATCATTTGTGTAGCCTAATTCCTGTACACCCTCAACAGTATGCACGAGACGTTTTATGTAGCCCCCACTGCAGTTGCGTCCCCATTACAGCCTACCCAATGTATTTAAACAAGTTTTCAAGAAGCCTAAAAAGTGAGCCTCTGCTCTGTCACTTTGCTTTTTTTTTTTTATGTAAAGGCTATGAAGGGGCTTTGAAAGAGGAGACCACATGACATGCTGTCACCACATATGGGCATGTTGTGGAGAGTCTTTAATTGCAAGAACTTATACATTTTGCAATCGTGTCACATATTCGTTACTTCTAACCCAAGCCACTAGCATACGTTCGTTCATGCTATTTTACAATATACAAGCAAGATGTGATAATATTTTATATCTTTCTTTACTTAGTCATACTACATGTGTAATTGTACTGAGTACTCATCCTGGATATTTGTTTGTGAAATGATATCCACTATATTGACCAGGCATGTGCTCTACCGTCCGAGTGTTCACGCAATGCTTCTTTTGTGGGCTCATGAACCTTTTAACAGCACATAGGCAGAGAAATTTTTGCCGAAATCAAAATTGACAAAAGGCTTTGAACTTTTAAAAACAGTAGATGTTAGAGAGCTCACAGGCAACAATGCACTCCAGAGATAACAGGCCACAAAGCATATTCTTTGTGCAAAAGAGAAACTGTATTTAACATTATATGTAACGTCATTAGGACTGCAAAAATTTGTAGTTTTGTTTTTTGTTGTTGCTGTTGTGAGGCATGCAAGCAAAAGTAGTAAAAAATTACAGAGCAAGTGTTTCCTTTACTGGAATTGGAAGAATGGAATGGACCACCTCGGCAACTCCAGGAGTGGGAATGGTCCAACTCTCACCATTCCGAAGAGTTAAAAGGAGTGGAATTACAAATGATCTCCAGTCTCCAGAATGGGGTAGGAACGGAATGGATGGCCTTACTCCGCAAGTCTGATCGGAATGCAGTCTCTGTGGATGGGGTCAAACCCACGACCTTGAGCTCTGCAGCTCAACCCGATAACCACTAAGTTACAGCAGCAGGCTGAAAACTAGCTCCAGTAAACAATACAAAAAATGCTACTATAATGGCTTTGCATTGACTTTCTCATGCTTAATTCAGAGTACGGAGGAGTCAATTTGAGAGTATCAAAAATTATGCATAGGGCTGTGTTGAATTAATGACTCTTCTTTACTATGGCAGCAGCATATGAGTTGCCCGACATCTAAAGTCTAGCCTGGAAGATAATGCCTTTCCTACTCCTCCACCCTCCATTATGCACACCCCTATCCCTCCTTCCTGCCCTTTGTCACATATGTAAACAGAACAACAGGGGTGGCAGCTTTCTCAACCACATCTCTGGCATGCACAGCAGCAGTTTGCATCACAAGTAATGTATTGCATCCCCAGGACAAACAGTTCACTGAGTGATGGAAGCTTGAAGTGACCATTGTGTTTCACTACATTAGTATGGCACCCACTTGCAAGGTTCTATTTTCTGAGGAAGTTAGTACCTGCACGCAGCAGAAGGACTGCCGCTGAACACAAGTGCCGAGTCGATGTGTTTCCTAATGAACATGAACATCTCGCCACAGCGAAGTGGACACAACATGGCGCCAGCTTCGCTGTACATGTGTGCATGTATTTAAATATATATTAACATAACAGAGGCATTTGAGCAGAGATAATCTAGTCTTAACGTATGGGTTACATTAATATCATGGCCAGAAATTAACCCACAGCCTGCTGCTCCACCTAATGCTCTGTTGATGTCAAAAATAAGCATTGCTTCCATTTTCATCGAGAATGTACAGCTGGCCTATAGAGGGCACCACATAAGAAAGCTACAGATTAATTTGGCCACCGGGGTCCCTTCAGCGTGAGCTTCAAAAGTGTATTCATGCAGCGGCACAACATGCTTGTGTGCCTATGGGACTACATGGAAAACACCGGAAACGTGGAAGATAGAAATTCAACACAAGCAAAATGAGGAACAAGGTGAAAGCAGGAGCCGAGGTTTTGACACAGGGACTTGCTTTTTCAACTCCTGTATGTCGAAACGTTGGCTCCTGCTTTCACCTTGTTCTCGTTTTGCCCATCGTATGGGACTACATGAAACACGTTGGCATGAGCATATCTTGGGTGAAAGTACTTGCTAACTAGCACATGCGTGCACACAATATGCATACCACACACACTGAATGCTATTTACAGAGCTCGCTCTATTGTTTCGCTGTCACCTGCCCTTTCCGCTCTCCCTTAAGCTTGAGAGAAGCACTCTCTCAAGTGGGCTCCTCCCTTCTCTCTCTCTAAATCAAGGCCTTCTTTTTGTCCGAAATTCCCGTGCACAATGTCAATGAGTGCTCACGAGGCACACTAGCATGCAGTACTAATGGGCCATTCTGGATGAGCGTTGCTACAACATGCACATGCACAACAAGCAATAGTGCCACACACTATGGAGTGATAGACGCCAGTGTACACTGATCAGACATCCTGGCGCTGGCGGTACACATCCCAACCTTGGCAGTGCCACTAACACAGCAGTGCTGGATAGTGCATTACTTACGTGCCCCCACCAGCCCCAAGCTGTAATTCGCTTGGGCTGTTGCAAAACAGACTTGCAGTGGTGGTGCTCCAAAACGACAATGCCGATAGCATTTCCAACTCTCCAGTGGAGAAAGCCAGCACAGGGGGGTTGTGGGGAAGGGGGGGATGACAAGTTACAACAAATGTGCAGTAATGTTGCCTGACTAATGCAGCTACCACTACATATAGACATATGGACAAGGGTTAGGGCCTACAACAGAACTAGAACCACGAGAAAAACGATATCGCATTTATGTTTGTAGCAATGCAACAGAACACAAAAAATGATGGAGAAACAAGCTGTCAGGCATTATGAAAAGAAAATATGGTCTATTTATTGTTATCAAGTACAAAAAATAAAAAAGCAAAAGCAAATTGGGGCACGGCACATTTACTCTAAATTCAGGACTGTCCCACTAAATTTTGGACAGTTGGCAATTCTATGTGTCAACACTAAAAACAAATGGAAATGCCTTGCTACAAGTCAGCTTGTCTACAAGATCAATGTCATACATCCAAAAGCAACGTGGGACAGCCGCAAGATTACACTGCAGTGCTTGCCTGGACACTGTAACATAAGCAATGCCAATTCAGATGCTTTTGCCAAGAAAGCACAGTTTGTAAAATCTGTGACACAAATTCCACTTCCTCAACAAGACATGAGAGTTGTGGTCTTATGCACATAACTTGCATGTTACTATCAACAGTAAGCACCACTTTTATGCATCAACTTGAAAAGATGACTTTAGCATCCCCCAGGAATCGTACGGGCAAGCTGGTTGCACCTTTTATTTATCAAGGCTGCGTGTTTCCTACACCGGATCGCGCACATCTCTGCTTGTGCTTTGGCGTGGCCGCGCACATCCTATCTCAGAGGTAATCTGCACTGGGCTCAAAGGCTAGCCGACCCGAGATAAACGATGGCATCATGTGTACTCTTTTCTGGCACACCTAGTTCGCGAGAGGCAGCACGAAGGGGAATACACTGGCCACTGCCATCGCTCTTCATCCCACTAGCATTTCGACAGCGAGTGTCCATGGTTACAAGTGGGATGTGTTCATGCTTGCCTGTGTGCACATGACACTGTGTTTGTTCATTTAATTGCAATCAATGCTTCGCCTTTCAGGCAGAAATGCAGCTTTTTATTAGGAAATTCAGTATACGCAATGAAACCATCTCCACATGAAGCACACCAAGCCCTGCACATAGCAGGGCTAACATATTCAGCTTTCTTTAAAGTTTCTCCCTCTCTTTTAAGAAAGCCTGCCAAGGAAAGCCACTAGTAAGAAGCAGCGGTTCAATAATTAACCTTTTAATAACCACCAAGACCAAGTTGTACTTGTCCTGCCAGTATGAACCGATATTGGCAACAACAAGTCCTACTTGTTCAAAGTGCACTTTTCTTTCCGCTTCTCTAAAGTAACGAGTCGTGCACGTCAGCTTGCTGGCTTTGGGCACTCACGCACATCATTTAGTACTTTACGCTTGTCTCACTGTCACTAGTGTGGAGAACATTATTGCAGGTTTTTAAGCACTCTGAGAAAAATTATCTCCTGACGCACTCTACTGCATCCCACTGCATCTCTCACATTCTTTTTTTCATTTTTATTGCGATAAAGACTTGCCCTTAAGGCATAATTCTTGGTGCGTATATGTGTATTTATGTGTGTTGTGAGGCCTGTGTTGTGTATGAATTGAAGCAGTGTTTTGTGGAATCTGTTGTCATGTATCCAGCAGTCATAGCTGGTTGTCACACTGTAGCAGAGGCCGGCTTGCAGTAGGAGACGCGAGCGTTCCGATTTTGAACCAGTAAATGTCCATATTAGGTGGTATGCATCTGCTTCCATCACAGAAATGGAACAGTATGGACACGTAGCAACCAGTGGTAAATGCGACCAGTTCCACCTTGAGATAACAGCCAGTGTAAGGGCCACCCCGGCCCGAAGCCTCCTAAGCACAACTTCCTCCCCCCTAGTAAGGTGACGGGGGAGGGAGCAGACACACGGCGGGATAAGAGCGCGTGTGTCCTGCCGGAGGAAATTTTTACGGGCTCGGAGGGAGTTAAGGGGTTGAGGTGGGAGGGGAATAGGCGGAAGATCAGGATTAGGAAGGCAGTGTGCCTGCTGGTCAGCAGCAATGTTGTGAGGGTTCACTGAATGGCCTTGAATCCAGTGTACCTTGACGCAAGTAGCTGTTTTACTATTCATAGTGTGCATTGTCTCGCAGATTTCCATCGCCTTATCAACCTTCTTGAGTTCCTGAATAGCCGCTAAAGAATCAGTGAAGATATCTAGTTGCTTGATGGTAGGCAGCTTAGATGTCGCATCTTGCACAGCGTCGTGCAAGAAATAGTCCAGAGATAGATAGTTTTTATGAGAACAGTATAGAAAAAAACTGGCAAAGTAAAAAAAAGAGGAAATTTCACTCACTTTTCCAAGAAAGAACTTTAAAGTTTGAAGGCAGAGCAAGAATGCAGCACTCTCCTGTCATATCTGAAGTCAACCTAATACTAATTGCACCGAAAGACCACACACAGCCCTTACAACATGTCCACCGAGACATGTATTCTGTACCTTCACTCCTCGAGCCCTAGCTTAACTTCACCAGCTCTCTCTCTCTCTATTTGGGGGGCGATGCAAGAAACTTGGTAGAAAGTCTTATAACACTGATTCTCTTTTCATTTCTTTGCCCTTCATTGTTGCTTGAGGCAACATTACGCCACCATTATTGTTGGGATCAGCCATTCAGTGCAACAGATAGAGAGCATAGATACAAAGGAAAACCATTGCTACAAAATATAGCCTCTTGTCACATTACTCAAGCAATATGTCTCCGAACATACTGCTGAAATCTGGTGCGCATGCATACGTAATTAAGGAAAACTGTATTTAGAAAAGAGAATTCATAAAGTAACGAGAAACTGAACTGCATTAGGTTAGGTATTTCATATAAATATAGGAATGATCGGTAACATGCCTACATATTTCTTTCCAATGTGCCTCACACATCAATTCACCAAATCCTGCATTTAAAAAAATATAGATAAAAGCATGACCATGCTTTAAGCCAGAATTGCACTGTTTCTTCAATTCCCTCTCAAACATTCCCTGACCACTTTGTTTTTACAAGACACCTTCCAGCTTCCCAGCTTCCAAGGACATAATCTGAAACTAAAGGGTCCGCTTGAGATGTTAACGTTAGCATATACATTTATATCTACATGCATACTTGCATTTAGTAGTCCAATATAATAATAAAAAGGGCTGCCTATTTTTGCATATTGCTTGTTGCATTTTATTGCACACTTTGCTTTTTCTATCGTTTGCCCGAATCAAGATTCTTTTCCATTTACCACCTACCGCTGCACACACACATATGCAATGCTCAGAGTCTTTTAGGGTGATGCTGCAGTGTCTGGAATCTAAGCTGCAAACCTTCCCTTCAGTTAATACATCATGCTGCAAACATTAACGAATGAATCTGCATCGTCAGTCACCACTGTCAGCATCTACCATGTGCGACTTCTAGAAAATAAAGGCCTCACTAACAAAGGATGCATGCAGGACAGATATTGCATTCCCTTGCATTAACTTCCAAGGGAGTGTCGTTGCATCAACAAATCATTGCACCAGCACACTCCACCTTTTCATCAGCAGCAGCCATGTTGCGAGGTCTGAGGTGTCATCAATTTGTCCCGCAGATTTTTAATTTGCCCGTCACTCGCATAGCACACAGCTGAGCGGTGAAGAATTACAGTGAGAGTTGCCAATATAGATCGCGATACGATATCTTGTACTTTCAGTTCTCCTAATGCGGACCTCTTCTTGGCCCTTTGCCGATCTGAAAATTTGTGCCCAGACTGCAGGCAGGTCACGTGCCACCCACTCAGAGACTCTGGACAAAAGTACTGCCATACTGAATAGGTGGGCTACACATGAATCTCATCATCACTTGGAATGTGATGCGAACAGATGATAGACACTTAACATGTACTCTGCAAAACACTGAAAGTCTGATCGTTCAAATTACTCCACATCTTCGCATTTTTTTTTTTCTTTTCATGTCACTGAGCCATACCCTGGAATGGCTGCCCCAGCCTTGGACAGTATGTCCAGCAAATAAACACGTGATCACATATGTTGACACACACAAGTCATTCACATTCATCGTGCCTTCTGCTAGAAGCATGCCAAAAGAGGGGCAAAACAGCAAACACACCCGCCAGCCCCAAAGTCACGCGATTAAAGGTAACAATGCACTCTTTGCAAGGGCCATGAGTGATGGGCCATGCAAGTGAACGTGAATATCTTGTGCCAAGAGATCAATTGATGGCAGCAACCAAGAGCGACACCATGGAACACACCGTATTGGGGGACTATGTATAAACCTTGACCTCTTAGGCATTTCACCAAGTTTTGGCATTGCCAACTGACAAGCACAGCACATAGATCGTGTGGTGGCCATCGTGCCTGCAAGGTGCCAAATGACTACACGGTGCAAAAACAGCCGAAATTTCAAACAGAAGGCCGCGCACCCTTTCTCTCGAGGGAGCCCCACTTCCAGCCAGAGTCAAGGACACACGCACAAATGCCATACAATTTCCAAGGTGGGAGAAGGCAGAGAAAAAGTGTCACCTGCAGACGCTAGTCTAGGCGAGAGGAGAGGCCATCTGAATTGGCTTGCCTCCTGGCAGCACAGCAACGCAACATTTCAATTCCTTCTATCTCCTCTAATAATGAAACAATTTGAAAATTTATTGTGACGAAATGCTCGTTTGTCGATGCCCACTAATTTGTTCATAAACAAAATTTGCAATGAGGCCTCATGAAGGGCCTTTTAATGTGCACCCTAGTAAAGAATAGAAGTGCTTTTGCACTTCACCCCCACTATAATATGGCCGTCATGGCAAGACACCGAATTCACGACCATGAAGCGCAGCAGTGCAACCTATGTCCTTTGTATGTAGCACGTCCTTTGCTGTAGCCTGGTGATGTTTGCTTGGTCCACAGACCATACACATGAGGCAACTCGGGAATTGCTGATGCAGAATGGCAACATAAAAAATATACCAGTTCTTTAAAATCCAAGATTTACATACTATAAATCAATGGTACTCTGCTCATGTAGCATCCTGTCAGAAAGAAGGACTGGAGTCGGCCATGCAGCAATGATAGGATTTCACCATCAGATCCACTTTATGACTAACTTCAGCCATCTCTTACCTCATTTTTGCCTGCTCGAGGTTGCATCTTTCGCACCATAAGGAGCTGTACAGCTGGAGAGTAGCATTACCATCAGGCTTGCTATAAATATTGCATTTCACTTCACATTCCATAATGTTCCCCCACCCTTACTCCAAATGCATATGAAACTCGGAGAAAGTGTTCAATAAGCAAGCAGTTCCAAAAATATAATAATAAAATGGACAAGGTTTTCTATCTTATCATAGCCCCGTAGCCCAACCGTAAGAGGTAGCAGTTCATGTGCTTGGCCCCACATCCCAATTGGTGACTCAATTCAAAGATACGAAACAATGAGTGCCAAGAGCAAAGAATGTCTTTTATTGAGGGCTGGCTACACTTCCTTGGTCTGTCTGCACTTCCACGTCCGCAAGTCCAGCAGAACCAGCGCGCCGACCAATGTCAAGCAGCTGTCGCAATACTGCATTCTCTGTCGTCAGGCGCACGAGCGTCTCCGTCTGGCGGGCACCAGCAAGCTCGTCAATCTCGGCGGCGCGCCGCATGACCTCGGCCATCTCGCACACCTTGTCGGCCAGGTGGTGGCACTCTTGGGCGCCTTCCCCGAGGCGCTGCTCAGCCTGGCACACAGAGCCCAGCCGTGCCACCTACACGATACCCACAAAGGCATTGGCTTTGTGCAGGGGCCAGGCAAGACATTCTGCAAGCCACTGCTGGTATCAGCCTGCCTAAGCGAAAGCCATGACAAATGACAAGGAATCCCTGGCCACATAAACAATATTTTTTCTGCAGGTATGCGCACACAACCACATCCTTTACATAAAGTATTGATTGACAGAATCGCCGATTGAGTTCCATATCCCAGAGGAAAGTGTGGGATTTAAAACATGTAGTAAATGGTCCGGGTAAACTCTGACAACCTGGTGTTCCTTACCATACACCTAAACCTAAATACTGGAGCGTTTTTGCATTCCGCCACCATTAGAAGATGGCTACTGGGCTTGGTAGTTGAACCCGCAACCTCACTTTCTGCAGAACATCATAGCCACTAAGTCACAGCAGCCGGCTGACATAATGAACACTATTTGCTTGCATCGAAATTTGCTCGAGTTCATAAGACGGGCCTCTACAGTTTACATGTCTGATAAATTACATATGGCACAAGCTATCTTTTCATCAAATGGAGCTAGCTTTCCAAGTTAAAAAGGAAGGACATGACTGCACAGTAACCTGTCTAATCCTCGCTCTAGTCTTGCGAAACACTGTTCTGTTCATAATGTTGAAGTAGCAAAACAACTTATTGTTGAGGACGTAAGCCATGGAGCAAGAAACATTTCAGAAGATAAGCTTGTGCCAGTGCAAGCATGTGTATCAAATAACACAGCGTCAATGAAGTCAAAGAAAAGCTGTGCTGGAGGGAGTATGAATAAGCAGCATCTAATTTGGCCTAATACGAATCTATGCGCAAGTCAAGGCAACCGTGGTAATCGAACAGCAATGATTCAGTTATTCAGCTGTCTTTTGAGCCACTAGATGGTGCCAGCATCTATGTGATGAGCTCCCCGTTCGTCTGCAGTTTTCATGCCATTATCCAGCTGCACCACCTCATGTTACTTGCTATTTGATCAAAGCCCTAGTTTCATATAACTCTATAGCAAAATCTTCAGACGAAGACTGTGATTTCAGCTTATTGGCATTAGGTTTCAAATATCCATATCGCTGAGCCTATACGACAGAGTACTGCGTCTGTGGCACGCAAGAACAGCTGTAGCTTGTGGTCACCATGGTAACCACAGCAACAAAGTTAATTTAATTGTTCTCTTAAAGCAAATTGGTCAAAGGGGTATTAGTCGGGTGAAAGTGAGAGCTTCACTCATAGTTCACAACTGAAGCTACAATTTGAGCCTGAGGATCTGCAATACTTGGGGGAACCCTACTGCCTAAGTGGCGCAATGCTTGCCTGCTCTCGGTACTTGGCCATGATCAGCTCGAGGGCCGACTGATGCTCCTTGAGGGCGGCCACAAGCTCGCGATTCTCCTGCTGCAGCTCACGCATGTGCCGGTTCTCCTGCTGAATGGAGAGTACGAGCGCAGCGCGTGGCCGCGGCGTGGTCGCCACGCAGCTGAGCTGGGCCAGTTCCTCATGGTACTGGCGCATGGCTTCCACGCCCTGGTTCAGGGCCTGGGCCTGAACCAGCAGGCGGTCGGCGTTGCCATCCTGCTCGCGAAGACGACCCACCAGGCGACGCGCCTCGCCCAGAATGTGCTGCACGCTCACGGTGCTGCTCATTGCTGCCAATGGACTGACGGGCCTGCGCACCACGCACAGCCAGAGCTATTTTCAACGAACCACTATGTGCAGATCAGGGCCGGTATAATGTCAAACTATTCCAACCTGGTCTTATTCTAAACTAGGCTTTAGTCCTCCGTAATAGGTCAGAACAGCTCAGAAAGCCATTTTGACCAATCACAACGGGCTAGTGGCAGATTTGGAATAAAATCAGAATGGAATAGCTTTATGTTACCCCAGCCCAAACCCACAAATTTCTCCAAACCTCACAGGGCAACTCCCTTGCTCTTCAACAACGGCTTTCACAGAAGAGTTCAAAACACAAGTTATAGGACACGATGGACTGTACTGAACGAATGCCAATAGCAAGAAGACAGAGGAACATACTTTGGGTGAATGTCATCACCTGCTTTTATGGTACAGTTCATAAGACAGACAATGCAGAACCAAAAACACAATAGGCTGTTTGTCAGCTGTCAAGAGATAGCCAATTATCGATGCCAGCATAGAATTAAGGAGCAGAGGCTTGGCCAATAGTTCCACTGTCAGGGCAAATTCGGAGGGGCCCATTTACCAAGACATAGCGGAAGGCAGCCTGCACTGTCACCATTAAGCCCGAACAGGTCAAATGCCTCATCTGGCCCTGCTCAATGTCTCACAAGACATGATCACCAGCACACCTAAATGTCCTCTCAAGGCATAGGCCCTGCCTTTTGTGTACTACCTCTGGCACAACCATGGCCATGCCCAAAAGAGAAGCACTGCGTCTATTTGGCCCAAGCCTTCAGTTGTTCCCATCTTGAAGCTCTGGTCCCTATAAAATTCTGCAGGTTTACAAAGGTGGTGGTTGCATGATGCTCCTGTCAGGCCTGGAGCAACCTTGGAAAATAATTTGGCAAATTTGTGAGGCTAATGCAATACAAAGCAGCAGTGGTCGCATTTATTTCACTTGGCAGCGGAAAGTGGTGCAGCTGACGAAAAAAGTGTCCACTCATCCCAAAGATCAGGAGAGTTCTCTTTTGCTCTCACTCTACTTCAGTCACGTGGTACTGCGACGATGATTGTGAGACACAGCATCACTGTGGTGGCTGCAACGCATCTTTCCATTCACCGTCAAAAGTTTCAGGCCTTTTGGGACAATGCTCTCAGGCGTTCAGTGTGGACTAGTAGACACTGGTGACAGCCAGGTAGATCTCATTGGATGGCTGCATATGAGCATGGCTACTCTGGACATTTCAATAAGTTTAGGTAAATCCAATCAAGCAAACTAACTTTGCAGCTCAGCTCATAATGCATGGTTATGGTTTGAGTTTCAACAACGCGTACTTGGTGATGCATAATTGTAATACACACAGCTGCATTGAATTTGCAGCATACAACGAAGCCTTGTTGAAATTTTAGGAGACTGCAGCAAAAAAAACGCAACAGCTAGAAACATTTATGAACCACCAAAACAAATTAAGAAAGCACTGCTTTAACCTAAAATTAACTTACTGACCAAATTTTGCCTTCAAGGTTCAAAACATTGTGTGCAGACATGTGCCATTTCATTCGATTTTCCATCAGCACTACACATTGCTCTAGGGCTTGAAGCACTGTATTGCCATCAGCATTTTAATGAGGAGTCAGCTAACCTCAACTAGTGTCATAAACAGGTTACATTGAGCTTTCTTTAAAACTGAGAAGCATGTTTCACATTTGAATGGGGTCTTTGAAAACATGATCATTTTAGCACATCCAAAACTACCGAAAGCGAGCATCCCACAAAGATGACAATCACGCGCAGACAGCTGAGACTTCTTGTAGCCATATGTTCCAGGAGTTTTAATGCCTTTGGAGAAACCGCAACCACATTGAACGACATTCACAAGGATAATATCGGTGGCTGGATGGTTGCAGTGTTGAAATGTCATGGTTCTCAGAATCTTGCAAATGCACAAATGAGTCATGTGACTTCCACGTGTCACATCCTTATGTTTTATGGTATCTTGTTCAACTGGTTCAGCCGACGAGTTTCGCAGTTTATTGCCCTGGATTAATCAAATATGGAGTGCTAGGCTTCAGATTCCATGGCAGAGAAGTGTCGCTGGCAGCAACAGCAAGGAACCATATCCGTGTTGCACAGAATTACACAAGAGAAGATGCTGACGACCGCAGATGTCAAACATGTGTCCTTCAGTTGACATGCTGAAAATGCTAGGATTTTCTTGCCGCTGGTGCAATCAGCCCTCACCCCCACAAGGGCCCTCTAAGTGTACATAACATTCTAGTGGCAGAACATGCGATCCTTCTGTTGCTTTGCTATTGATCTACTACTCAAGGACCTACGTCACTGGTTTCATTTGCCCACTGTAATGTTTCATAAGAAGTTCGAACTGGCAAGGACTAAGACAGCCCTTATCAGTGTTCCATAGTTGTGAATTTTGGCTTGTTTGAATGTCATCAAAAAAACATTCAATGTAGTATAACTAGCACACAGACACGCAGGAAGGACAGGACAGACACACGGGACTGCGTGTGTCTGTCCTGATAACAATATGTGAATCAACAATACACCCATTGAGACTAAGTTTCCAGCAGACAGTGAGGTCAAAACATCTCCTTAGAAACTTGTGACCTGCGAAAGCTGAAGTTGTGGCCATTCAGCTTAATAGCAGGTGACAAAAGCCGTAAGTGTCAAGTTAAAACATTCCATACAAAACCTGCTAGGCTCAAGGCCAGATCTACAGACATAACCAGCAACAGCTATAGCACAATGAGGCACATATCGTTAAGTGACATCAACATGACGAGTAATGAGGGCATCGTGCCAATGTATGGAAGCACAATCATTGCAAACACACTGATTCACTTTGCTGCCAAAGGGTAACAGGTGATACACAGTTACCATCATGTGCGTCAAACTATGTTCAATCTTTTTTTTTCGTTACAAGCAAGACACAAAGTTCAGTGGCACTTACATTTAAATAAATAAATTACATCTTGCAACTGACAAAGATGAACGTAGTCCTCCAGCGTCATTTGCACTGGAGGTTCCTGACAGTTCTGTTATGTGGCAGTGATACTTCAGTCCAGCATTGTGATGCTGTTGGATGGTGCAGATATAGCTAGTACACTAGTTCGAAAGACTACAAAATTTTCATGCAACCCACAAACACACAGAGATGTCTGCCGCATTGATGAAATCATACTCAAGGGTCGTTCAGATGAGGACTGACTTAAGGGGGATTCAGGCTATTTTTTGTTTCCCATGAAAATTGTGTATGAGGTGGCCAAATGTCTCTGTAGAAAGGGATCAACCTTTGTTTTGTGAGGTACCTCATGGTTTTTTCTGTAAAAAATTTGTAATTCACTAAAGGCACACAAGAACATTTTCATGACTTGCAGATTTTGCAACTTTGTACATCTATCACTCAAAAACTGAAACATTGTACACTGCAAAATATTTTTTGAAATTATACATTATCAGAAATACTGGCTTAAGGAAATTTATGTTGTGCACAGTATTCTTTGAAGAATTCCCAAACTGCTTTCTAGGTAAGCCTCTCTGATTGACCACGAAATCAGTGGTTTTGTGGGGCTATTTTAGCTAAGGCAACGAAGCTGAAAACTCTTCTTACATATCGTCAAAGGGTTTCTTGCAAATTAAGACAATATATGCAGCTACACTACATATAAATTTCGTAATAAAATCCAGAAAACACCAAAACTGCAAAAGTCGCAAAAGTTGGCTTATTTTAACGTCGTTTCAAGAACAACAATCATTGCCAATTTTGATTAAAATTTTACAGGATGCCTGCCCAGGACTGATAAATCTATTGCTGCAAAAACATGTTGCATTTATTTTATTTTAGGCGAGAAAATTTGAGCCTATGTTTAAACCCCTGCGTGGTCATCCCAATCTGTGTAGTTCTAATAATAAAATCAAAATTACAATTACATTGCTTTCCAAACTCTTTTTTCTTTTTTTTTGTGGTAGCAAAGAAACTTGAGTCACATTGTGCCTTTTCTGCCTCTTCTGAGCCACACAATGAGTTGAATTGCGGTTTTCAGGACTCCATATACAATTTTCACTGAAAACAAACTATAGTGGGGAGCCCCCAAAGGCTGTCCTAATCCGAACACACACACACAACAGCACGCCAAGAGCAGGCAAATGGCAAAATCATACAACCAAATTAGGTCTGCATGGCATTGCATCCCAGGTGCTTAGGTCTAGGACACCCAACATATGTGATCACGTGCTCACTTAGGCCCACATGGGCAATTACTACAATGAATACACTAAACAAGTGCAGTAGTGATATACACAAACGTGTACGCCATGTCTGAGAGCCAACACACGGAGTGCAGTACGCCCTGTAACATGCAGAGCGTGGACAAGCACAATAAAAACTAAAACCACTGTCCCTAAAAGTCTCCATTACGAAATACCAAGACGCAAGCACAATGTCAAACATGCTTTTTCAAGTTAATGAGCTTGTGTCAACTGTGGAATAGCTGCTCACTTCGGAATGCAACCTCGGTTAGGTCAGGTCTCTGATGAAGACAAGTCCACTGGTCGAAACATTGGCTTGAAGTGGCATTCCTTGTTCTACTACTCATCATGCCAACTTTTAAGTTGCAAGCAAAGTCAACAAGAAATTCAATGACCAAAAAAAAAGAAGGAAACTGGCACCTTCTGTGTTTATTGATGCCTCATCGCTTGGTTAAAATGTGATTGACTACAACCAGCAAAGTCCTTGATCATTTCACCCCTCTTATCAAACCCCATCATGTTGGTGATTGTGAAAGTGGTTTGCATTGCTGAGGTGCAGAGCAGTGCTCCTGCTAGGACAGGAACTGTTGGCCTCTACACGAATACAGATAAGCTAGCATCCGTTATCATTCTTTGGGATGATATCGGTAAGAATTAACTTTTTTTTCCTTGCTCACCAATTAGCATGACTAAAGCCATGTAATGGGGCTACAACTTTGAGCTCCTCGGCCGTAATGTCAAAACGTCTGCCTTTGAGCCAACAACACACTGGCGTCGAAGTGAATATAATTTATATAAGATGATTGTGTGCTAACAGTTGAACTTCAATGCCAAATAGAATACTCATGGAACACTGGGAGAACTGGTGCTAAGATGTTCACTTCAGGCCTGTCATTGGCAAGGTTCTACTATGTACTTGTAGCTTTGGCTGACATATTTGACAACTCTTGGTTTGAAGGGAAGAGGGCAGGGCACACAATTGGGCAACGAGCACAGACAACAACGCAAATTGTTAAAAAAGCAACATGTGTCCTTAAGCTACTACTATTTATATATCATGTAAGCATTGGCTACAATTCACTGCGCGAAACTAGCTGTGCTGGCCAATACCGTTGCCGCGGTCACCGAGTTCATTCTGAATTTTCTTGACAAACACCATTCCCGTTATCATTACTGAGGGGAATGTCTCTCCACGTCCTTAAGAAACATGTATTTGTGCACCTTTCGGCAATTCAATAGTGATCTGTCGTGAAGGCATTTCTGGTGCTCATGTAACCATATTGATAGCTTCCTTGAAATGCTGAATAAGCTATTTCTCTTCCAGCCTTTTTCTTTTCCTTGTTCCAGATTCACACTGTCAATGTTACCATGCTGAATTTCTTTCTTTGAATGGCCACACTGAACGTAGTGCCAAAGTAGGAAAGAATTGTGCAGATCTTACGTGTGAAGCATTTGGTGTAGTTGCATGTGTGTGTGGGTCAGGAGCGCACTTGTGTGCAACAACACGATAACAACCCTGTTGAAGACGAGTGTACGGCAGCAATGGCACGATTTCTACGCCAGCCGTTCGACGTGGCCTTACAGCATAGCGGTTGTTGTGTTCTACTTATGTATCAAATGAGCATAAGCAAGAAAAAAATGGATTGTGACGTTATTAGAGGCTACGTGTTATATAATCGTGTGTACGTAATCGTTATGTAATCGTGTGGCTATGTCGCGTAGTATATGTCATGAGAGGATGGCATTTGTACTCTGACGAAATGACAAAGCATCACAACCTTGGGCGTTTATGAAGTCGGTACAACATCGCACAGTTTCTACGTAGCGCAAGCTGCTACGAGGAAAATACTGGAAAAACTGGGTCGGTCCCGGGAATAGTGCAATCTAACACGGGATTGGCACTCTGTCAAGCATTTGCCTTTTCGTCGGCATCCTACACAACTGTGCGTTTTTATTTTATCCATCTATCGTCAGTCGAGCGTAACCACGGACAGAACTACATGGGCAACGAGAGCACAGCTTGCGTTATTATAGGGCACGGGAGCGGTCATGCGTAGTGCCCAATGAAATGCGGTGATAGTTGGCTGCAACCATGACCAACTCATGCCAACTTGGAAGTGCAACGATGTCTACAGTGCCAGTTCGAGTTCTTACACTACGCTGCCAATCTTACGAGCCAAAAAGCTGGCCATACTATTCATGTGCATAGAAAGCCCACCACAATGCTGAGCTGCTTTGATGATGCTCAGATTATGGTACGTAAATTCGATGGACGCCGTCTGCAGTGCCCTAGCTGGATACGGATGGCAAAACGACGACTCACCTTGCTGCGGTGTCCCTGGCGTACTGCTTGCGTACATGCCTCAAGACTCTCAAGAAGCGCCCAGCACCTTCTTCGTAATCGAAGACCTGTTGAAGACGTCGAAAGGCATTTAAAACACAGCCAACGGACACTGCGATGAAGCACCGGAAGGGGTGACTGACATCGGGCCAGAGACACTATCGGAAGCAATACAAACTGCACGGGCACTTTTACCCAAGTCAACGAGCGAGAAAGCTTTGTGAATTTGTGTTCACACAATCTAGATACATACACAAATGAATAAAAGGGCACTCACGCGCTCACCGGCGGCCTCCTATGTGACAATTTTTATTTAGAATTACAAACTTGGTGGCTTTCGGCTACGGTTCCGGGTTGTGCTGGCTTGCAACAACAAAAATGTTTGCTATCTTTAATCATTGTTCTAACTTTATTTTCTAATAAAACTGCAGGCGTTTAGTATCTTCGACATTTAAATTTTACTTTTGTTATAAATAAGAATAAAATCAACATTTTGCAAAACCTTCCTCGCTTAGAAGGCCGCAGTTTCGCATCTGCGAAATGCAACTGCTATGGCGCCGAGTACAAAAATGCTAAGCGACCGCGCGTAGACGAAGCGAGCGTGTGTGCTGAGCGTCTGAATTGCGCTGAATTACCGCAGCTCCGGCTGACCAGATCTCCAATCCGCGGCGCAGCTTCATCGCGCCAACACGATCAGCTGCGACCAACCGATGTCCGGCGGCTGGTCAACGGCCGTGTTCGGCGGCCAACTGTGGGCCGCCCGGACGTCCGACGAAGGCCGCTGCCTGGTGCGCTCCTTCCTAGCTCGGGGCCAAGGCGATGCCTACGAGGCCGTGCCGAGTACGGGAGAGCTCGTCGTGAGTGCGCCCGGCCGCAGGCGCGATTGCGAGCTGACAAGCGTGTCTTGCTGGTTGAGCGGGCTCGAGACGCTCGTGCTCCGTGCCGGGAACGCAGTGTACAGTTGGGACGAGGAGAGCGGCACGATCACTGCTGCAGCCAGAGAGGTGGCAGCCGACGCCTCGCAATGCACCGTGCTCGACGGTCCGACGTTGGCCCAGCTAACGCCTGGCCGCTTGCTGCTCGAGCCTCTGCCGCTAAGTGAGTCAAACAGCCAGGGGTCGCGAGAACCGGTGCATGTGAAAGCCATTGTGAAGCGATATCGCTACCTTAAATTGCTGGGCGAAGTTCGTGTAAATCCAGAAAACGTTACTATTTACTTAGTGCAATCAATAAATCACGGCAACTTCTCGCTTTATATTTCTCAGTTACGAGATCTACAGGGGCGATAAAAGTGCGCGTACAAGTCAACTCTGGTTATCAGAGCACGGCGTTAGAGCAAGAACTCGTTCACAGACGCCTACTGCTATATGAATACCACAACTTTAATACAGGAATATATATCGCTGCCGACAGCTAGATGCCGTGAGAAACTTATAAAGATTTTCTGTATTGTTTGCAATCAGTGTGAATGCCCCCCAGTGCTTAAGAAATGTCCTAAAGGTTCCTCCATGGCACTTTTTCTTTTTTTGACAGCAACCTTGAATTCATGAGTGAATAGATTATACGTGCTATGCTGGAAACTGCAAATCTTTTTTCTATCATGATTTAACACAGCGAACATCTTGTTTCGTTGGTTCGTGCCAGTTGACGTGAAAATGTGGGCTGTTAAAATATGCTGACTTCCTTTTCTATGTTTGTTTCCAACCACACCAGGAGATACACATGGGCTTACTTTTGAAAACCGTTGTGTCATCTTCATTGCCATGGTAGGAGATTGCTTGATATTAACAATGCACTTAATTTGCAATACCAAATTTAGGCTGAACGGCAGCTGTTCACATTATATAACAGATGCTGTTGAAGCAAACGTGGGCAGGGCACATCAGTACTTGTACGTGCGAAACTGATGAACCAGTTTTGGAGGAGTGCGTGAAAGAAGCATGTGAAACTTTTCGTGCATCTGGAATGACACAGGCAGGCTGGAATCCATCTATCCTGTCAGATGAAGTAACTGATGCATTATTGCAGTAACCGGATAGATACAAGTTGTGGAGATATGGTTTTAAACAACAGCTAGAGAACAGTATGGAGCAGAAAGATCAACATGGAGTCCATGTTGCAACACAAGTTTCTGCTTCTATTGCTATCGACACTCCACAACAATAGCATAAAGAAGTTCAACCAGGCCTGTTCATTATGCTACATTTTTAAAATAAACTTTTCTGCAACATCAGCTCAGGCAACCCCAGCCTGCATTAAGAGCAAAGCGTGTGATCCCATTGATATGCTCTCTCTCTCTGTCTCTCTCTCTCTTTTAGAGTAGGGAGGTTGCTTTTTCATCCTGAAACAATAAAGGGCACCTAGATTAGATAATACTGGACAATGTTTTACTGTTCTAATGATGGTGAACTATAATTCACTTTGCGCATTTGCAGCGGGAGGCCCTTCTGTCACGATAGCCTTGGAAGAACAAAAGTCTGTCCAAGCCATCTTGTCTGGTACCAGCTGCCAGGTAGCGATCACTGGAGAGCCCTGTGGGCCACACTGGGTTCTTCTCTGTGTCCTGGCACTAAGGGAAGGCGCGTGCTTTGTCGTGGCTTCTGGCACTCGGACAAACCAACTGGCGACGAACTTGTTCCTGGGCTCTTTATACGAAAACTCCCATCTTACCGCTTGCCTTGTCACACTACCTTCAGGACACAGTGATGCACCGGTCACGTCCTGGGACCAGCTCAAGACAGTGTTTCGTGATAATGTGACCGTTGCGTGCACTGCATCTGGTTCAGTGCTGGTGATTGAATCCGGCTGTCCCCGTTACCGGTGCCAGCTGCCTTCTGTGGATGTTGCACGACTGCAAGGGAGCTTCTTTTGCAGCAGCCTGGACTACATGCTCATCTGGTTCCACTCCGGTGGTGGAGCAGTGATTTGCCAGGATGCGAGTGGGCGGTTCCAGGTGAGACACGCATGCTGCGCGAAATAGTAAACATCTAGGCAGCCTGGTAGCATGGTCATACTCATAAGCTCCACTTGTCCGGATCTTAAATGTACACTAAAGAGAATCAGTAAATTGGTTTAGACTGATAAAGTGCTCTTTTAAATCTATATGTATAGCTTTGATTTTGTGGTAAGAGCTGATAGAGGCCCAAGTTCTTTTTCTTACATATATATAAATTTTTTTTTAATTTTAAGCCATAACCTCATCATTGGTACGCTATTGCGACATCACAAATTTCAAAGTATTTTTTCGTATTTGGGCCATTGTGGTGCAGTACAAGTTCCCAGAACTTTCTAAGTTAATTAGGCTTAGTAATCTTGCTAAGCTAAACAGCAGGCGGTGTAAAAATGGGCCACATCACAGCAAGCCGGTTCAGAAACTTTAATGTGGTATGGCCACCAGTCTTTCCATTTTTTGCATCTTCTTTAGCTTTTGAGACTTCCCTCACAGTGAAAGGAGGTTCTTTGCTGTTGTAAGAAAGGTATAGTCTACTAATGCAGCCAAACTTATCTTTGTGTGATTAGCATTCTTGGGATGCTAACCCCACTTTGGCGTGCTGCTACTAGCCACTGTTGCATGATGACTTGGGCCTCTGGGGAAGTGTGCCTATTCTCGGTTAATGCCACAAACAGGGTGCGCTCCTGAATAGACAAGCAGAGCAAGAGGCAAGAAGCGTAAAGAAGTCTGCAACAGGAAGGAGCCGACTTTGGGGAAAGAACTGAAGTGAACAAACTGGGAAATGAGCGTGCAATAAAGTGATACTAAAGAGAAAAATAATTTCTTCTGCATTATTAAATTACCCATCTACAATACCGAAAAAGAAATGAAACACTCTTACCATTAGAACGAAGACACCTGGTAAGCAAGAAAAGACGCAAGAACAAAAGGCGGGTGGTGACGGCCACTTGAAGTTTCTGCGCCAGCTCACCGTGATGTCATAGATCGTAATGGCATCTGCTAGGGCCTAGTTAATTCTTCATCGGTAAAGATCGACTACATTGTGTAGTCGAAAAATGAATATGACAAGTTTCAGGAAGTTTTACTGAGCCAAGTCGGCCCCAAATACAGAAGAAAAAAAATTGTTTGAAATCCATGACATACACTGACATACATGCGGTGAGGGTCCAGCGCGAAATAAAAAAAAAATTTAACCCTGACCTTCATTTTCCTTTCTAATAATCAACCTATTATGACAAAACTAACGACAACAGAGTTTCTGAAAAAATTTTTATCGGTCTAAACCGGTTTCACTTTAGTGTCCCTCTGAGCAAGACTGCTTCTTCTTGCCTCTTATTCTGCATGAGCATGCACTGAGAAAGCAGCATTCAACAGTGAAGTCAGCAACAGAAAAATCGAGCAGACGGCTACAGAGAAGTGCATAAATGTATGTGCCTTGAGTGCCAGTGTACTTAGGAAAGGGTAAACTAGTCAGGTGAGAACCATTATCCATGTCAAGAGCACTCCAGACAGGCTGAATGGATGGTGCCATTTTGGTGGCAGCTTTGGTTCCACCACAGCCCTCTTCATTATTTTTTTAACTTATCCAATGCTGGGCGGAATCTAACCCACATCACAAGGGTTCCTCAAGGACAGCAACGCATTAGCAGGCTGCACCACAAATGCACTGGGTGTGTCCCGCTTATAAATGAACGCCTTTCGTGCCAACGATTTAGCGAGCTGTGCCACAAGAGCACTGGGTGTGAGCCACTCTTCAATGAACCTCTCGCCAAATTGGGTCACTGAGTGTGTGCCACTGAGTGTGCGGCAAGCGAGGTAACAATTTTCAGCGTTCACATGCACCGGTGCACCTTGCATTTTGAAAGCCAAGCTTCGAGGCGGCGGCGCTAGATGACGCCATGTGTTCTTACGGAAGTGCAAAAGAGGAGTGCCGCTGCAGTACATGCCCATACATAACTTGTTTCAACGGTGGAAATACATTGTGTCGCTATATTGATTCAATGCTAAGTGCATTACTGTCGACAGTAATTGCGAGATGGGTTCCGCCACTTTCTTTCTTTTTTTTTTTTTTTTTAAGCAAAGCTTTCTTTGGGCTCTTCCTTCAACATTTTCACTGCTGCTGTCTCGCACGCCACATCGCGAGGTGGTTCAGAGCATGTATGCACATGGCAGGAGCACAGCAGAGAGCAAAGGTGACACGAGAAACTTGTTTGCACCTTTCTATTATGCCGCCAGAATGCCCTATGGAGCTCCCTGGACATCGCTACGATGCCCTCTAGACAGCTGTAATTATCCGTGACCTGACGCAAAAGCACTGCAGAAACTGCAGCACTTCCCTTTGTACTAAATGCACAATAGTCCAGAGGGGAGCTAGATAGAATAGTAGAGAGGACATAAAGAGAGCAGGTGGGTATAACCAATAGTCGCAAAACGAGGGAACAAGAGCTTTGACACTCTTCACTCACATACATGGCAGAAGAGGGAAAAGGCGAGACAATGAAACACTAAAGCCCCTCCATCCACAAGTCACCGCCACTTTTGTTGGTCAGCGAAAACATGTATTCAGGTGCTTTAGGAAATACTGCTACTAAACACTGCAGTAGTCGAGAACAAGCAGGATAAGTTTTAAGCATGGAAAGCTTCGCTTACACCGATTCTCACAGTGCGTGGGGACCACGGAATTTTTAAAACGATTTTGTCCGCATGTCTCCGCACTTTTCATTTCCCAGCAGTGTGCAGCGATCGCTATGGTGAGAGGTCACGCACTGCTTTATTCACCAAACACAAATACGCCCAATAACCTAGTGCACATCACCTGAATTATGACCTTGTGCCTATGGTGCTTGGCTGGAAGACTCGGGGAGGTAGTAAGCAACAGCCTGCTGCCGCTGGATGGTGGGATCCCTTGTACATGCCAGTGTGCCTTAGTTAAAGGGTGCGCTGGTCAGGTCAGAAACCCTATCAGTGCAGATTCGATGGATGGCGTCATTTCGGTGGCAGCTTTGGTTCAATCGCTGCCTCTTTTTGCTCGTCAAGCATTCCTGGCGAAAGATTGACTGCTATCTAGAAAGCTGCTATCAAAGTGCACCTGCAAATTAGGTGCAGGTAGGTTGAGAACTAAACGAATCATATTCTATTGTTGTGTATTTTTCAGAGTCCTGTGACAGTGCTCGAGTAGCACAGAAGGCATAGTTCTAAGAAGCAGAAAAAAATATTTCTGTAGAATCATTGCTGTGCCAAAGGTTTGCTGGCGTGCTTACGTTTGTGTCTGCTTCCATTTCTCAGAATGTCTTTAGTGCCAGAAAGCTGCCTCGGTCTAGCCGTTTCGTTGCCTCCCCCGCTGCTTGATTATATAGTTGTGTTAGTTGGCTCAGCTAATCAGCATTGCAATTTCATTTTTGTTGTCGGTCATTGTTGACCTGGAGTTTCATTAACCACCATGGTAATACACGAATTTTTGTAACATTTGGCCTGGCTTTATCAATAAAGCATACTGTAGCTTCTTGTACTGTTCCTCGTTACTTAGCTGTGTTGTGTGCTAGGAACACAGTTTCCTTAGAGCAGTTGAGTGTTTAATGGTCAACAGCTTGTTCAGTGTTGTAATCTTCAGTGGATAAACAAGTGTCACCGCTTTTGAGTATACATGCCACTAGAGTTAGGTGTCATTTGGGCAGTACAACTCATTGTGGCTTAATATCTTTTCTATTTTAAGCAGGTATTTATTCTTATATTTAAGAAACATTATGGTATGAGCTAGAGTAAATGATCGTGATCATTGCCATGCATTCAATTTGCAATGACACACAAGGTTGAATTTTTTTAAATCTAGAAAGTTGTCCGGAGCCAAAGGCTTTGGTTGATACAAATCCATGTAACCATCATTCTCATGATAAAATAAGTGCTGCTCTTGAAGCTCGCATGTAGACACTGGTGCCAAATTATAGTTTTAAACTCTACGCTGTTGATCATGTAATTACCGTATTTATTCGCGTATAACCCGCACCAAAATGTGAAAAAACGCGTTTAAAAAGTGGGGGTGCGGGTTATCTGCGAATTTTTTCCTTGGGAGGGGGGGGGGGTCGGCTTCACCGCAATGTGCGGCGGCCTCCCCGTGTAGTCCGCCATCCCCATCGTCATCGACGCTTGTCAAGCCGATGAAGGGCCAACGAAAGGCCAGCATTGTTGAGCCTCGCGTTAGGCGCTGTTTAGTGTACTTACCCCAGTTTGCACTGTTTGCCTGCTTTGTTTTGGCATCATGAGTGCGACTCGACGGCAGTGTTTCACAGCGAAAGAGAAGCTAAAGATTATAGCCGCTGCCGAAGAAATCGGCAACAGAGCTGCTGCAAGACAGCATGACGTCGACGAGTCGTGCATTCGCGACTGGAGGAAGAAAAAAGAGAGTCTCGAAGCAACGAACCGGAACAGGCGAGCGTTTCGGGGTCCGAAGACTGGCGCGTACCCCCACCTCGAGACGCAGCTTGCGAAGTTCATTGAGGAGCAGAGAAGTCGTGGCCACGCTGTTTCGACTGAGATGGCGCAAATGGAAGCCCTGAAGTTGGCCCGGGAATTGAACATTCCACGTGAGTTTCGTGCAAGCCGTGGATGGCTTCAGCGCTTCATGCGAAGACATGGATTTTCTATGCGGCGGCGAACAACCATGTGCCAGCGGCTTCCTGAAGCCTACGAGGAAAAGTTGAACTTTCAACGATATGTGATCGCACTTCGGAAGGAGCACAGCTATTTGCTGTCTCAGGTGGGAAATGCTGATCAAACACCTGTGTACTTTGAGATGCCGATGGACACGACCATGGAAAAAAAGGGCTCCAAATCAGTCGGCGTGCTGACCGGCGGAAATGCCAAGCTGCGCTGCACAGTCATGCTATGCGCTTTGGCTGACGGCACGAAACTGCGCCCGTATGTGATTTTCAAACGCAAGACGCTACCTAGCATTCCACTGCCCCCAGGAATCGTTGTGCGTGCGGAAGAAAATTCGTGGATGAACAGTGGCCTAGTCGGTGACTGGCTTCGAGTAATCTGGGAGCGAAGACCAGGTGCCTTGCTGGCACGCCGGTCGATGCTCGTACTAGATTCCTTCAGAGGCCACTGCACTGATGCGGTGAAGGCTCGCCTTGCCGAGACCAGCACCGACCTCGTCATAATACCTGGCGGCATGACGTCCATGCTACAGCCACTCGACGTGTGCCTGAACAAGCCGTTCAAGGCACACGTGAAGCGGCTGTATGCCCAGTGGATGGCCGACGGCATGTACGCCCTCACACCGACGGGACGCGTGCGAAGGCCTGATATTCCATTGCTGTGCCAGTGGATCGTGGATGCGTGGAAAGCGATACCGGCCGATTTGGTGCGCAAAAGCTTTAAAAAATGTGCGATCAGTAATAGTCTGGATGGTTCCGAGGACGACTACGTCTTTGAGAGTGGCGATGAAGCCTCGGATGGCAGTAGTGAGAGCGGCGTCGATTAAGAATCGGATAACCAGTGACGTGGTGGCGGTCGTTTGAATAAATGTTCTGAAAACGAAATGATCACCGAGTGTGAGTTGCATCTTTCTAGCGCTCATTTTTTTTTTTTTCAGGTAAACGTGCGGGTTATACGCGAGTTTTTTTTTTTTTTTTTTCCGCCGAGTTCAAAGTTAGGGGTGCGGGTTATACGCAGGGGCGGGTTATACGCGGGTAAATACGGTATGCTGGTCCATCTTACAGCCTCTTTGTGAACGAGGCTGCATGTCTTGATTTCAGTTGGGTGACTGCATCAAACCTGGCCCCGAGATTTCCTGCGGGGACCTGTTGGGCCTAGGCAGCGAGCAGGTTGTGGCATGGGAGCCAGCAAGTAGCCGCATCCGCTGCCTGCAGCCAAGTCAGTTTGCAGTGCAAGACGAAAGAGAGGAGGGAGCCACCGCTGCCAGTGGCCAGGCCTCTCAAGTCCTAGTCGACCTATTGCAGCACTACTCGGGCGTGAGTGGCCTTTACGGTCGTACAATGACTGGAGCACTTGGGTCTATTTTATTTTAAAGCAGTAGCCTTTTTTTAGCTACTTCAGCCACTTTGGATGGTAGGACAATCTCGCACAATGAACAGTGGCACATATGCAGTGACCCTAGTTATCTACAAGCTTGGGCCACTAGGTACATATGTGCCGGCTGCTGCCTTGTCGAGCAGACGACACGGGCCACTCGGTATCTGCCCGAATAGACAACTTCCACACTGTGTACGTGATATTGGTATGTGCCAATTTCGGCCAATCTCCCAGAATGGGCCCACCGAGGTGAGACAAGGTGAATGCAGCCCTAAATATATTAAAGGGTTAATCGAGCGAAAAGACGATTCCAACTGTGTGAGTAAATTGCCCTTCCACAATGCGAGCAAAGCCGCTATTACAGCAAGAAGGCGTTTCGTTCACCAAAAAGAGATGCGAGAGAGAAAGACAGGTGGTGAGGCCACCTTGAAATTCCAGCACCAGCTCCCTGTGAAGTAATGTATTTTGACGCTGTCTGCTTGGGCCTAGTTAAATTTTTATCGGTGACCATGGACTACATTGTATTCAATGACAGCCAAGGATTGAAGAACTTGGGAAGTTCGAAGAACCTGTACTGAACCACAATGGCCAGAATGCGAAAACATACTTCGCACTCTGCGACGCCAAGGGTTTAAACACAAAAAACAGAAATGCAGCTTTGACTGTCATTTTCTGTTCTAATAATCACACCATTACTGCAAAATCAACGATAGGAGGGACCTTCAAGAATACCTAATCAATCTAAACAAATTCATTGTTTCTTTTTGATGTTCCCTTAAAGTGATGGCACCTCATCTGCAACAGACACCTCAGCGTTAAACACGGCTGCTTGATGGATAGCCATTGCAAAAAAGTTTCAACCACGATACCAGGGATAGTGGGGGCTGCTCCGGAGCTTCAGCTGGGGTGCAGCATTTACAAGATGTGCTGTGTTGTATTAGAATCCGGCATTGTAGTCGGCAGTGAGATTACTACTTCGTGTGTCTGTGATGTGCCCATAAGGTTTCATGAGCCACGGCTGTCACAGGAATATGGAGCAGGTTACACAGGAAAGCTATCACTGACTTTTGACAATCATCTTCGATAGATTGTGCCACAATTTTTGCTTCTTACAATGTTACTGCAATGAAATTTTAGATCTAGATTCAAATAGTGCAGGTACAAAACAGCCTCCATGCAAACATTTACATTTGATATGCGAGTGAATGCATCATGAGAAGGTCACGAAAGTAGACATTTTTGATACCTTAACCAGGAAAAAATGCCGCCATGTAGCCTATCTTCAAAACCGGTAGGGGCCTGCATATAACACCTTCTTCTACACGTGTTCTACATAAGGAAAAACACCTGGTTAATACAGAAGTCAAGATGGTGGCTGACAGATGGAAGCCTACGGTGGGATAGATGTTTAATAAATAGGGATATAAACAGGTGCCTCATATATGCTAGCCAGCATTTTATTGTAGTACCAAGTACACATGGCTGCTGCAGCTAAAACACTGGTTGAGCTGATTTCCACTCACATTTTGTCCATAGGTAGCGTGTTGAAATTGGCAGTGTGGCGTAACGAAACAAAAACGAGAAAGAAATTATATTTTCAACCAGAAGGAAAATGTAACCAAAACGTTTTTTATTATTTTGTTTTGGAGTGAAACTGAAATATTTTTATCGGTTTTCGTTTCAACGGGAAAGTCAGCAATCTGAAACCACCGACATCAAGCAGGCAGCATCAGCATTAGCGCATATCTCGGGGCTCCGCAGTAGCACGCATCTCAGACAGGAATAGTGCGAGCGATAGCCAGTCGAGCACTCCACTAATCTAAGCCTGCTGCTCAGTTCTGTCGGCATTGTAGCAAAACCCAGGGCTTTCACACTGAAGAGCTTATCGTTTTGTTTTCTACGGGTACAACATTTTGTTACCGAAGCTTTATTGTTCACTTATCTTTGTTTCAGTTCGTTTTATCGGAACAGTGGTCTCGCATTTTGCCGAGTACACTCAATGACGTGCTGCTTCTGAAATCATGCTCAGTGCCTTGACTCAAGGCTCTGAGCGGGATCTCAGAATTCTTAGTTGATTTTTTGAGTAAAGTAAAAACTATGTTTTGATCGTTACTTTGCTTTAAAAATTTTTGCATGCAAGCCAAAACCTTTATGAACAGTTACAAATCATTTCTCTTTTTTGAGTGTGTGTGTATTTACAGAACCAGAATGGGGAACATTTTTCGGTGGAATGAAACTAAGATCAGAACGGAAAAAACTTGGTTCCGACATCCTGGCAGTTAGTCCAGTTTAATACCACGCTTGCGACCATTACTTGACTGTTTTGTTCTCAGCTAAAGTGCATGCCATCTGTAGTGATGCCACTGCAGTGTAGTTTCATTTCGCTTTCAACGCACAGGCGAGCCAGGCAGCACTTGAAAAGCTCAGAAGAGCACGGGAGCAGGCAGAGCTGCTTTTGCACGAGACCACTCGGCCGTCATTGTCCGCTGACAGCAGCCCTGTCAGCAACACAGCACTCCTTCCAGTGCTTCCATTGGAGCAGAAGCCAGTGGAAGAAGTGGAACAAGCAGCACAAGTGCCGGAAGAAGCCAAACTGCTGGATTCCTGGACTCACGTCTGGGGTCGTCGTCTGCTGCTGGGATTCCGCTTCAGCCGACTACCTGGCATGTAAGTCTCGGCTAAAACTTTTATACGAACGCCTAAAGGACTTGGAGAAGAATGACTTTGTGCCAGACAGCCACTAGGTGGTTATAGTATGGCATTTTCGCCATCTGCCTAGATGCGCTCAAAGTGGCTATGGCCTGCTACATGCATGTCTTCAGAAGCTTTATGCTGCTGAGCACAAGCTCAGACTCAAGCAGTCAGGGCCACATTCAGTCGGGGCCAGAATGCAAAAAACACCCTTGTATCTAGTGTGTTTGAAGTTAGTCTGTTGACCTTCAAGGGACACTAAATTAAAACATTAAGTTGAGTCCTTTCGGTAGCTTAATTGTACCTAGAAGTCTGTCATCGTTTTATGGCTGCCAGTATATGACTTTGTTGGGTAGAAAACTGCCACCGAATGTCCTACTGCCGCCCCTCAATTTGAATCAACCGTTCCATAACTGAGCCCATGACGTAACCTTCACGTCACCACTTCTGCCGCTATCTGTGAATCAGCCACTCCTGCTCCCTCAATTTGTGTCGACGGCATTCCTTGAACCTCCCGCTCTGGCTCCGTTTCCCCAGCTAGTGGATTGCTGGCACCATCCAGGGCCCTGATGTCGCACCATGCATCAAGCGAGGAAGGTTCTGTGCTCCACAACAGCTGGGGCCACTCTGACTTTCCATTTTCATCATTTTCTCGAATAGAAAAGCTCTGTTATCGTTATGAGTGATGAATTTGTTATTGTAGAAGCTTAATGTTTCGATCTAACTCAATATTTTCCTTTAGTGTCCCTTTCTCTATGGCACTCTCATATCCCACTAGTACACTCAAGACAAAAAAAAAATGTCCTCACTCTGTCAGTCGCAGCTTGTACTGGCTGCCGCAGTGTACTTGAGCGCAGATTGATGTGTCTAAAATGTCGGCTATAGGAATCGTGTATCAGCTGTTTTGATAGTCAAGTACTATGTTGATGTACCCAACTGTTGGTGCATAGCAGCCTCCAAACTTTTTCTTTTTTTCTTTCCCATACTTCACCGAGAGAGTGCTTCCAAGCACTCTGAGCTGGGGGACGTATTCTGCGACAATCCCTTTCGGCGATACTATCGCATTCGCGTGACGTAGTGCTCAACCAGCCAACTGGCGCATGCCTGAAGGCTGAAGCAATAGTGTCGCCGAAAGTGATCACCGCAGAATACGATTCTTGGAATGAGCCAGTCGAATGTGTTCCGAACACTCAATTTTGAACAGTCAAATGTAAACTGCACCGTGAGAGCATTTTGGAGTGCTTGAAAGTGACCAGTTCAATGTACCATAAATTAAATGTGCCAAGCTTGGCTACCAGAAAACTTGACGATATGAAAAGCTAGTGACAGGAGGCAGCATGCATCATAGTCAATGTAACGGGGCTGTGAGTGCAGCAACCATGACAACGCTAATCAATGTGACAAAAAACGCAATGCAGGATTTTTACTCTAGGCTAGCAGCCATCTTTACTGTTATGCTATACTTTGTAAATAGGCTCTAAATAAATATTCGCTTATCACTCTATGTGTAACATTTCAGCGAAGGTGCTTTCTTCAGTGCAAGAGGGAACTCTGCAGCAGACTTCTCCTGCACTCTTCTGCCATACCAACAGACAGAGAACCTGCTTCAACAAATCAGTCATACATGTGCAACCTCCCCTGCCACTTTTTCAGGGAGCATCAGCCACCTGCTGTGCTCGTAGTGAGCCCAGGAGTCACGTTCGGCGTCAGGACGTCACTCGAGGAGGACGCGCTGGTGGTTGGCGCCAGCTGCTGCCTTCCTAGTGGTGCTGCTGGCCCCATCACAGTCTGCGTCCTGGGAGGCACCATGCTGAGGCATCAGTGCGAAATAGATGTGCAGCAGTTACCCTGGTCCAAGCAGAGCCGGGTACCACCGCGGCTCGCCCTCTGGTCGCTTACCGCAGGGCAGCCCAGCCGCCATTTCTCCACCTCAACCACAGTATTTTGGAGGCTGTCTTCCCTGGATAACCTGACGCGTCTGTACAGCGCTTTCTACATCTGCTGCGATGGAGCCTCACCCCTCTTTCAGGCAAATGTGGAGCTGCTACCCGAAGGAGTGCTCTGCCTTCGTGCACAGTACGTTCCTAGTTCGTTTTTGCCGCACGGCATGTAGTCCTGCAGTCACCTGCTAACTTTCAGTGACCATAAATCCGCAAGCCCTGTTGGCTGCTTTCTGTAGGCTCACGCAGAAACAAATCCACAGACACTTAAGCACTTATGAGTTGTGAACGCAAAAGCATTAATGTCCATTTCAACGCCGCTGAGCGGTTTTTCGAGTTTTGTACTGCGACTAATGTACCATAGCAGTACACGCTGCCCAAGCCAGCAAGCTTGTGGTGCCAACGCCACATACCAGCGACGTTCTGCACGACGAGAAACCGAAGAAGCCGTAGCGGCCACCAAGGCCAGCATGCACGCGCAGCAGCTAAGCCCAGCGGGGGTGAGAGAGAAAGATATGGAATGTGCGCCGGCTTCTAAGAGTAAGACGGCCACAACCGCACATGCGCGTCATGCGACTGCCTTAACGACAACAAACCGTTTAGCCCCGTAGCGCCGTTTCTACGCTGCCAAGGCACACTGGTGAGATGGTGTCACAGCGCGTTTATGATGTGGCATCGCAATCAGTGGGAATTTAAGTGTCGTTTTGCTGCTACAGACGCTGGCTTTTTCGCTCAATGGGCCATCTGATGCTTTTGTATCAAAAACAATTATGCACATGCATTTCAATGGCCTTTGGTGTCAGCCTTCATCGAAAGCTAGCATGTGACTGAGGTGTAAACCAGAGAGAAGGGAGGAAGGAAAGGCAGGTAGGTTAACTAGACTTTGTCTGGTTTGCTACCCTACACATGGGGAGAGAGATGGTGAAGGGAAAGAAAGAGAGAGAAGACACAAGTCTTGATCGCACTTTCGCATACACCAAGCCAGGTGAAGCATATCTAAAGTCTGGCACTCAAGTTTGTTGCCTTGAGGTACTGTAGAAGAGCTTGAATGGCTTTCTGGGCTGATGAGCTGTGATCACAGGCTAGGCTCCCAAGACCTTTGCTTCTGTAACTTGCCTGTCGTCCAGTCTATTCAAGGCACACTGGGGAGTCGGGCGTTGTTTATCAAAGCAAGCACAGTGGCACAGGTGATGATTGATGGGTCTCTTCACACTTGTACTCAGCACACATGGGTCAGTTGGCCAGTCTAGTGCAATAGTTGTAGGAGTTAATAGAGAGTTTTAGAATTGGGGGCGCAAGGCTCTGGGCCCCCAAGCCGCGTTGCGTCGGTTGCTCTTGGGTGTAGGTGAGCAGCAGTGTTTGAGGATTGGGTCGAACGCAGACAGCGTTGGGTTGAGCGCTCGGGGCGCCGCAGTGTGGAAAATAGAAAGTTGCTTGAAAGAAAAAAACAAAAACAAAATGAACCTCTTTTCTTACAAGTGAAAACGAACAGAATGCATTTTTGAGCAAAAAGAACGAACAATAAAATGTAAGAAACTGTGTTAGTACCGGTTAGCATTACGAATTAAGTGTGCGATTCTAAGCCAAGCAAAGCCAATCGAAGCCAAGTGCTCTTAGTTGGTGTTTTCTTGTGACGCGCTGCGAAAAAACTGCGAGTTCACCCGCGTGAAATGGTGAAAATCAGTCGAAGTAAATAAAGTTTGCTCTGCGACCATCTGCTGTACGCCATCGCTGTCACCCGCGAGGGCGGCCCAAGACGGCTTGGGGGCCCACGCTTGTTTTCGATTCTTGGGTCTTGGGTTAACGTGAACGCAAGAACCCAAGACTGGCTTGGGTTCTGCGCATGCGTACTTGTGGCGCGCAATTTTCTTGGGTCCCCAAGCCGCTTGGGCCCCCAATTCTAAAACTCTCTAATGAAGGCTACTCCTACCCACAGCCAACACACCAGTATTGCGTCATGTTGTGAAATGTTTGTTGGCAGTTGCAGTTTTAGTGTTTGGTTGAAGGTGTATAATCAACTATTGGAGCTCTACAGAGTACTCTGGTGACTCAATGTGATGGTATGAGCAAGATTGCGAAGATCTCTTGTAGTGTCTAATCTTTATAAAGGTACAAGGAGTGTGGGTGCTTCCACTTGAGCAAGTCGAGTGGCATCATCGGCGAGGTGATCACCAACGATGCCACAATGTCCCGGCAGCCACTGAAAGATTTTATCATGTCCTCCTTCAGTAACACAATGGCAAATTTGATAAATTTGGGACACCAGTTAGTCGTAAACTTCACACACTTTGGAGGGCCGCTTTCGAGTCATAAAGTATTGCCCATATGCAAGTGGTGTCTTTTTTTTCCATCAATGTATTCCACAGCAATAAATTCCGCAGCAGCGCGTAGAGCAGCGAGCTCAGCACCTGTAGATGTCGTGACGTATGAAGTCTTAAACTTGATGACGACCGATCGAGATGGTATGACAATGGCACCCATCAAACTTTCCAAGACTGAACCGTCTGTGTAAACATGGATTCCATTAGCGTGCAAACTATGCAAAAGCTCCGATGTGATCTTCTTAAAGCCCCGGAGGTAAGGCTAGCCTTGTTCGCAATTCCTGGAACAGCAAAGTGCACAGGAGGCTTTTACAGGCTGGAGACTGCATTCTTGTTGTGGGCAAGTATCTCAATGACAAAGTGTCCTCGTTAGCAGGAACTGATCGGGAAAACACTGCCTTGGGTCTTTTCTCTGGCAAGTGAGTGAGATTGTGGTCAGGAACTCTGGATATATGGCGAACATGCGCCTGAAGTACGTCGACAGCTATGTAAGTCGTTATTGGGTGGTCTCTCGTTGCTACAGTCAAGTACATTGAGGTAGCCCCAGATGTGTCCGAAGGGCTTGGCCTTGAGTGCTCTCTAGGAGATGAGTGTTAGTTTTGTTAGCATTGAACAGCAATGGTGTGTTATATCGCAAGTATCCCAGAAAGTGCGTCCTGTATAGTTGAAGCATAGATGCCACGGAAGTGCCACACATTTTACCAGCAAGAACCTTTAGTATATGGGTGATAGAGGTAAGTCTCTTCTTCACGTATGAGATGTGGGGGCTCCATGAAAGGTCCCTGTCAATAATAAAACCTAGGAATCTGCATATGAAATGGTTTGGTCGTGAGTAAAAACTGGGTACCAAGCAACTGACGTGCACTTCTCCTTTGAAATGCCAAGGCCTTGAGCATGCAGGTATGACAATGTCCTGGTCACTGCTTTTTGGATTTGTGCACACAGCTGGGGACGTGTAACTGCAGTGGTCAAGATGCATATGTCATCAGCATATACAGAAAGGTTGACACTGTATGTGGCACAACCTCGGCAAGTCCAATGATTGCAAGGTTGAACAAAGTGGGGCCGAGAACCCTGCCCTGCAGTTCTAACGGTCAGCGGTTCGGTCATCCACACTTTGAACAAAGAAGGACCTCCTGAATAGATAGCTCTGAATCCGCTGAAACGTTTGTCCACCAATTCCATTATTTTCTAGGGCATCAAGAATAGCTTCGTGCATTACATTATCCCAGGCGCCTTTCACATCGAGGAAAATGTGCCACCAATATACATTTGAGGTGTTTTTCTTGTTGCATTATAGACCAGAATTTACAATGCCTGTAGGGGACAGCCATCTTTAGCCGGGAACTACAGTAACTGGCAGAAAGAATGAAATAATAACTGCGATAACACTCGGCATGTTTTTATCGCATGCTTGCCACCAGTATTCACTCGCCGTGGCTTTGTCGTCAGCTCGCCCATCATCAAATTGGCTACCCAGTGTGGGCTGCTTGGACAGGTCAAGATCGCAGAGGTCAAGATTAAGCACACCTGCTCTAAATAGGTGTGCAAGAGTAACAAACTCTGGTCTTCGGGAGACTGACATCACCTACTACATCGGCTCAGTGGCTACATTAGATCCTATCACCGAGCACAAGGTTTGATTCCCCAACTGCATTCCCACGGAAGCAGAGTGCAAAAACACTCTTGTTTTGGAAGATGGAACAGCAGGTTCCCAAACAAAAGGTGAATAGCAATTTCCTCTGGACACTGTTACAAGTCCTAGCCTTTCATCTGTAGAACAAATCACTGATTAATCTTCCCAGAACGACCCAAGGCAGTGCTTTCAGTCAGTGAGTGCTGGCATATGCAGAATACTGCGGTGGCCCAAATGACCAATTGAAGAAATTCAGTATCAACTCGGAACGGTCACACAAGGTGGTCTGCACTTTAGATGGTAGGTGCAAGTGGTCTGCACAGACGTACACTTAAGAGCCCAAACTCGTCAAAATAACACCGAAGCTCTCCACTATGACATATTTCATAGCCCGCATGTCGCTTTGATCTCCGCAACTCAACGAGGCTGCCCTCACCACAAATTTCACTGTGCCATACTACGTACTACTGGTAGTTATACAGTGAACTTTCATTAAAGAGAAGCTCAAGCAGCCAGGAAAATAGGATCTGTTTATTGGGAGTTCCATTTACCAAGAGATTGAGCTCAAGGGTGCACAAGATGCTTTTTTGAAAGGGGCAGATACTTTATTACCAACATCAGATAATAGGTGTACCAGATGTGACTGCAATGATTTTACATGCAAAGTTTCTACGTAAATGCAGCCACCGACTAGAGCTAGCAAGACAATATACTAACAGATAAAGAGTTAATTAGTTGTTCTTTTTTTAATTGCTATTTTAGTGCAGCAACCGTTTTCGAAGTCATCGATAACTTTCATGTTCATCTCCATCGTGAGTGCATTGTGTGGGTGTTACTGGGCCGCCATTGGAAGCTGTAAGCAAACTCGGAGCTCATAGACATTGCCAACGCAAAGAAACCACAGCCAGTCCCGACCACAGTAGAGTTGCACTAACCACGGCACCAACAAACACCAGCAAAAGCCGCCTTGGTGAGAATGTGGAGGGCCGGAGAGAAAGCCCGAAAAGGAAAGGCATAAACAGTGACGCCTGTCACGATGCTGCTGGTATTGGCCACTCAGTTTGTCCTTTGACAATATCTTTAGTTCCATTTACCCGGATTTAGAAAGGATGTGGTTTCATTTACAAGCGCTTTTTTTTTTTTAATTGCCTAAATAAACCAGCCAACCATAAGGCTGTTATTCCGTTTAAGCTATTTCTGTTTACAGAAATTCTACTGTAGTAACTTTTACATGCCAAGTATAGCTATGTTTTACCATTATCACAGAGTCTTTTTTTTTTTTTTTTTTTTTTTTTTTTTTTTTTTTTTTTTTTTTTACAGGCTTCATGCAGCAGTGCCGGGACAGGGTTGAAAATACGTCACTAAATCTGTTGTGCGGGGCAATGTAAGCCTGTGATAAACAATTTGTCTTGCTGTGAACTTGAAGTTGTCTTTAGGTATATTTTTTTTATCACAATACCTAAATCAATAGCAAAGTTAACCTCTACTTAGTCTACCTCACTGCAAGGACAAAGATTTTAGCAATATATGGTCATTGCTTTTATAAGGTCAGCTGTGTTTTGATCTCCCATCATCATACGACTCCACAGACTTGCAACACTCAATCCGCTGCGAAACACCCACCAAGGACATACGCCCAACAGAGTCACAGCTGTTTATGTTGTGCAATATTGCACTCTGTCTCAAAATTTGTTGGCAGGGCACTGAAGGCTGCGAGGCTCTGCATAGCATTTGGGGCTGCAGGCTAAGGCCTACTTCCGATTATAATATATATATGGTGTAGTGCATCTTTGTAGTATCACAGCTGTTTATGTGCTCAATATAGTCCCGAGGACCTCATCTTAACCAATCTCGTTTCTTGTAATTTCTGTTCAATGCAAACAGGCAGTGCACACAGTGGTGACCTATGAGAGGCAGACAAAATAATTGAGGAAGTGTCTTTATTTGTTGTCTGCAGCATTTTACTGATACTACCTTGACAAATGCGTTGTCCACTCCGCAAAGCTTTCTGGCACTCCAGTGCTAAGACAACATGCAAAAGTCGCAACGGAACATTCTTAAATGTTCACTAGGGTAAACAGAGAAACGTGCCTGGATATTTGGCTGGTGTGCTTTAGGTTCACACAGTACTGATGTAAAGGACAGCTCAGATATTTGCCAAACATTTCTTCAGTGGACACGAACTTACCTTTTCGCCTTACTTGCATTGAATCAGTTGAGACGATAGTTAAGTTTGCTGTCAGCAGAGAAGTTTCATGCCGTGCTTTGTGTTTTCGAGAGCAGACGATGTTTCTCAGCGAAGTGGCACAATGCAGTTGCTCTCTCAATAGGACGACACAAGCTGTAGCTTCCACTTCACTGTCAAGTAATTGCGAGACAGAGCATAGAACTGTGTGCTGTTGTAGCTCATGAAATAGACTGCCCTCACTGATTCTTCGTTGTGAGCTGCGCCACCTCCAATGTGTGCAGTGTGTTATGTATTCCTCATCAAGTTTCTTATTTTCATTCTAATAATCCCCTTTCCCTATGTGTGAGGTCACCAATTGGCGAATGTCTCAGTGACTTTACTGCCTTCCTTTTTTTTCTTTTTCTTCATCAGGGACGAGGATCAGCTGTCACTGTTTGAGCAGTGGCTGTGGCAGCAGTTGCCGGGCGCCAAAGAGAGCATGACGCGAGTGTGTTCGCCGGCTGTGCAAACACGGCTGGCTACCCTGCTTCGTTCCGAGGTGCAGAGTGTGCGGGCACTGCTGCACGAGCCATACGCGGAAGCCCGTCGCTCACTTCAGAACACCGAGTGGCGCACAGACTTCCTGGCACAGCTGGTCACAGACAAAACCTGACGCCTTCTGGTTCACAGTTTTGGAGCCAGCTCCTGAGCTTGCAACAGCATTGCTTGTCATGCAAACAGCTCAGCGATTCAGCAGATATCAACTGTACTCGGTGAAAACCTAAGAATTCAGTACAAACTCCACCCACACAACTATACTGCAACTGCCCTCTGTGCCTTTCCACACTCCAAAACATCAACTAGTGCTGGTAGACACTGATAACAAAAGAACTTGATCTCCACGGCGACATCACATCGATGATTGAACATGAATGGCTGGTGCATTTCCATGACGTATCCTCAAGCTGGACAGCAGTATTTTTAACTCTGCTCAAGACCTCAGGGTGAGACTGACTGTAGCACTTAGATGTGGTATCTGAATGCACCGGTCCATAATCACATGTATAACCTGCTTCAAAAATTTAAGAACAAGGTTGATAAGCAAATCATATGCAATATTTTGCCCATATTGTAAAGCAATGCTTTGCCCCGAGGGTCATAGGAATCTTTAGGTATGTTACCATTTTTCGAGGACGGCATGTGAAAATGCTTAAGTGAGCCCTCATTACCCCCCCACATGGTCAAGCGTCACATTGGGCTTGCACGTTGAGCCACCAAGTTGAAAGAAAAGGCAAGGCACTTCTCACAGATGGATGGATGGATGTTAGAAGCAGCTCCACAGAAACCTAATGGCCTCCAAGCCAAGCTTATTCCACTGGGTAAACTTGCCACCACCGAGAACAACCTACTATTCTGTTAACTTTACACGGAATTGGAATTGATTTTTGCCACGTGGTACACTCGATTTCCACACCAACCCTTGCTCTTTCGTCTACCATCAGCAGCATTACAATCGCTAGCCCAGTGCTACAGTTGTTCAAGCTTCTCCAGAAATTGATTTTCCTACAATCTGGCACAGCTACATTTAAGTTATTCTTTGAGGCTGAATCGTGTTGCTTTCTATAGCCACACAATTCTCAAGAGTGGTGAAGTGTCCACAAATAGTGCAAATTGTCGTGCAATTCCCAGCGAAGAAGTCTCGACTTTTTCCAATACTATGTGTGTCGCCAAACGTAGACAATCTCTGGGTTGGCGCACTTACCACAAACAATGGGTGATGCCCAAAACGTGGCGCCTGTGATGCGTTTCTGCTTCTGGTGCATGCAGTTACCAAAAGCATAGCCTTTAAAATCTGTTACTCAGAAGCAACCATCGCTGTGACGTGGATTTGGGCACCACTTATTATTCTTTACATTCTAATCAATAGGTGAGGCTAATCGTTTCCGTGCAACAAGCTTCCAATGACAAATAAGCTTCAAGAAACATAATTCTACACAAAGGTCTTTTTGAAACCCGAAAGACAGAGTACTACTATATACTGGCTGCAGATGCAAACTCGAATGCCATGTTTCCCCATAACATTCAAACCATAATGAGCAGCATGCCTGGAAGCTCCCATCACTGCTGCTGCTCTTGCATATGCTTGAAAACATCTACTCGTTGCAGCAGTAAGTTGGAATCTCCTGTCTAGCATGTTCTCATTGAAGAATACCTCGGCTATCTGTCCTGCTGCAATTGTTGCTCACAAATGCAATAAATGTTTGTTTGTTCGTTTTTTAACACATACATCATCCCTTGTATCCTTGATCACAAACCTCAGCGCAGTTGTCAAGCAATTATGTTTCAGCTGTGGAGCTGCGACTGCCGTGCGACATTTCCGTTGAAACCCACAACATGCACACTGCATGGTTTCACATTACCACCGCAATTTCTTTTTTGATTGCTAAACAAACTTTAGGTAGACACGTTCTTAAACCCTGAACTTTGGCCCGGTAATGCCCAACGTAGTATATACGTTACAGTGCCCAGTGCCTAAAAAATTCTAATTTAAGCACGGCAAACTCAACACATAGCCTATAGTAGTGTTTTCAATACGTTAGAGCAAGCTCGCCACTTGTTGATATTCCAGCAAACCAGTTATTATTATACCAAATTATTTTTACCTCAAATAAAATTTTGCTGTGGCTTTATTTGTTTTTACAAATGTACTTTTCATCGCCAGAAATAAAGGTCAACAATTTTTCTTCGTTTTCCTTCATGTGTAACTGTGTTTTGGGATTGCAGGGCTAACAAAGATGTTCCTGAATACTGCACTTTTGACCTGGTAGCATAGCAGCAAAGCTGTCGTCTCAAACTACAACTTGCGCGAAAAGCCCCGTAATGCAGTGCACCCCGTCACAGCTGCGCTCAAGTTGCGTGCGTAACGACGAAGAGAGCGCAGACGAGGCCAGCCAAATTGTTGATCCGATGCCCAATGTGCAGCCACTTGGCCAGCCGGATTGCCAATGCTTGTCGCGAGCTGCTCGGGTTTCCAACCGTTCCTGCTCTGTGTCTTAAAGAGCGCTACGAAGATGCGGACTAAAAGAAGAACATGTACGACGGACAAGGCGTTCCTCTTTTAGTCCCAGTCTTCTGCTGCTCTGTGTCGCTTGATTGCTTGCCTACGCTTGACGCTGCCTGCCGAGCTGCCGAATGCTCCCTTTACAATTGGTTATGGTGCTGGGTATCGATCCCCATACCTCTCGCAACAAGCTCCAACCCCACATTGTCGCACTTGGCCAAATTTCTTAGCAAAGCAGTACAACATGCAGCACAGAACAATGACAGGCAGAATAAAGTACATTTCATGGCAGCTAAAAAATGCAAATACATTTCTCTAAAGGAAGCCAAACATTGTACAGTGCGATTAAAGTGATGTGCAGTGTGGTAAAAAAACTAAGCCCAAAGATATATTAATAACAAAAACTTCTTTATTTCCATCAGTGATGAATGAAATAAAAACAAAATAGTCACTAAACCTTCAGTGGCTACATTTAATAGTCATTGAACACAACAGGTGATAAAGGAACAATAAATATTGCAACTTCTGAAAGACTCATGTCTGCATTTTTTTTTGTTACGCAACAAAAGAATGAAAAAGAAAAGCATAGGTTAACTGGACCATTTACAGCACACCAAGGCAGCCTCCCTGCACGCAGAAAACTCTTTGGCGGCAGGGGCAAGGCAAAATTCAGGTACAGTGTGGTGCCTTCCTAGCATGCCTCCTCCCCCACACCAGAGACAAGCGCACGACTACAGTAACACTCAAACAGAGATTATAATTGGTTGGCAGCTTATGGTCACAACCGGCGCCACAACAAATCTGAGAATTTATTCGCCATGGCAACCACAGCTGCAATTTCTACTGTGCAGTGAAGCTGACTACTAGGTTTTGCAGAGTCTGCTGCTTATAGATGAAAAAATAATGATGCAAGAAAATAAAGAAACGATATAGCGAAAGAAATGGCTACTGTTACCTGCTCGTAAATATGCACACTTTCTCGATCGTGCAACAGCAGTTACGAAAGTGCAAAACACCAAAACAAAGGCTACCAGATATGCCTTCGTAAATCCTGCCTTTTCTTAGCCATCATATTTTCAACTTCATTCATTGTCTCCTGTGCAGCCTCCTTGTTCAGAGCCATAAGGCGTTGCTCAAGGCGCAGGCAAAAACTGTGCACGTCGTCCCGATGTGCTTCGCCTCTTGAGCCTCCAAGCCCATAGCGCTCACTTAGACGAGCTTGCACCACGAGTCGTCTCCTTTGGCACTCTTCTCTGCACCTGAAAAGAAAATTCGTACCTAAGTGCTTACCAGTGACCTAGATACTGTGGTAAATGAGAGAAAGCAAAAAGGACAGGTTGGGAGGCCGACCGGACAGCCATTTAGTTTGCTACCCTACGCAGGGTAGAGAAACAGAGGAAGAGAGTGAACACCGACTGCACACAAGGACATGCACAGCAGAGCATCTTCTTGATTAGATGCAAGTGAACAGACGGTCATTCAGGCTGGTGCACCAAAAAAAGAAAAGAAATTGGTGAACCCCACGCACAAGTGAGAATCACTTCTGAGCGAAGTTTTCTTTGATGTTTACTGAAACATCCTCACTTTGCATGGAGCCTCAAGGCTCTTCGCTCAATCCATGCTCTGAACAGGACAACCACCAACCATAGCATCAGACACCACAAAGACAGCTTCGCTTTAAAGGTAACCTGAGCAGTAACTCTGACAACCGCAGCATTAAAACCATCCAGCTCCACAATAAATACTTGTGCTTTAAAAGATTCATAGTAATTACCTTGATAAAATTTCCGGTTGTGGCTGCACTTTCAAGGCTTGCAACCTGGAAGAGGCAGGAGCATTTTTCAACAACACATTGAGCTTGTGCTTCAGCAGCGTATTGGCACAGAAGTTCAGGCTGCACTGACTGACCGTTCAATAGGTGGCTCCTCGGTGCCTTGCTGTTCTGTGGCTTCCCCAATGGTCGCCGACTGCAACGTGCCTTCTGTCAAGTTTCTGCAGAAATAGCCCATTGTTAGGTCACAATGAACGCAACCTTCACTGGTTGTCTGCAAGTATATCGATCAAATTGTATCCCTAGCTGTGAACACGCACAGTCTAAGTAAACCAACTACAGTCATGGCACCATCTTCTGGCTGGAAACAATTTAGTACTGCTGGACTGACGAGCACAAAGGCAAGAAATTTGAACGACCGGGCAGCAGGAAGTGTTGATGACATGATTAGCCATATCGTTGATGTTTCTTGGCTGTTTATAGTGGTAAACATGTCTTTCAGCAAATGCTAGCTAAGCCAAGAACAAGTTCTGTTGACTTGAAGTCAATGCGTGCAGTTTCTCTTTTGATAACTCAAAATTTACCAGGCACAACAAATTACACATGTACATATATACCCATGCATGTATAATTCAAAAGCAAGCTTTCAAATAAAAAAGATCACTGTGACCTACCACTGAGCATTTTGATTGCATTTCATTACTGGCACATTCCACATCGTGCTGAAACCTTTTAAAACACCAGATGATGGTGTGTTTGCGTTTGAAAAGTTTCTTTTTCAGATGTACCCAACTTCATCCACCACATCAACCATCAAAGATGGAGGTGCAGGTTGCATCTTTTGTAAACTGAACTACACAATACAGGCTGCACTTGAGCTTCAATATAAAATAAAGAGAGAAAACTGTAGCTTCGTTCCTAGTTTAAATTCTAATTGCTTATATTTCTTTCTTGATGGGGACGCTTGTCTACGTGTAAATATATTGTAGACTCGTACGTCAGCTACACGTAACAATATTTATAGCTTGTAGTTAGGTGTGGACATTCAGCAACTGCAACTGCTTCCTGCAATGAAATGTGGCATCCACCTGAAAATGACACGCTACACAGAAAACCCATGCAAGTTCCTTAGAATGAATGCTTCGCATTTGAATAAAACTCCAGCCTGGTCCAAGAATTGAACCCAGTGGTGCTGCCTCTGTGGAGTTGTCACTCTGCCAACAGAGCTGGTTAGGCGAGAGTGAAATAAACCGAGAATTGGATAAGAGAATAAGTTCTGCCTAAATCAGCAAGGGAAGTCTGCAAAAGAAAACCAGAACCATCCAGGAAACGAAAAAACAAAGAAAGTCAGTGCTCACTAGGCATATTGAGTCGCATGTCCGATATTGAACTGTCGGCTGGTGATCACAAATTCTGGCAGCAAAGCGAAAAAAAAAAGTTAGCGGAAGGTGGAGTGATCGGTCAGTGAAGTTTTGTCTCTAAATAGGAATGGGGAGTGCATTACAGTTCGGCATCGGGAATTAGGCCTAGGTACACGTGCACGTGCAATTCCCATCCCAGCGGAATGGCGCCATAGAAAGGCTGCATTGATTCGCGTCTACCTGTCGTTTAATAGATCGAACGTTCTCGCTGCGCGTATAGTGCATTTTGAGCGCCAAACTGGCAAAGTACCCGCGACCAAGGCGCGCCTGAGTGCCGAAAATTAAGCGCGATCCGCGAATCGCCGTCCCAAACTAAAGCCCCTACATCGAGGCGCGGCGAAAACGTGTATGGTGCGTATTTATCCCGAACGATCGTTTTGCGTCTGGTGTGCCACCGGCAAAAAACATAGTATACCGCAGACAAAAAAAAAAAAAGAAGAAATGCCACACTACATATGAACAAAGCCAGCAAAGGAAAATGTGAAATGAGATGATACATCACTCACTCTCGGGGATTTCTGGCACGGTCCTGCTGCTGCTCCTTGAGCTGCTGAAGGAGAAGCCGCTGTCGGAGGTTCGCCAGTTTGCACTGGTAGGCTTCGCGTGACAATTGAACGTGTGACATGTTGCAGCTACACGTGTTCTGTGGCTACACCGGCTACACGACGAAGCGCGCAGCTTTATGTCACAGACCAGCTATCAGTGTTGCCAACTCAGCGTGCCGTATTATCCCTATACTGATACCCAAAATCCCTAAATTGCAAAAAAAATCCCTAAAGTTGTTATACAGTGACGTTATATATGCTTCACGGGGCCGCAGAGCTTCGTGCTCGCGTAATTATGTTCCCATCTTCATACGTCTTGTTGAATGATACAGTAAATCAGTCTCTTTTTACTCGGATCACTTTACTCGCCCGTTCCACAAATTGCACAATGGCAGTTGGGTTTCTAAAGTCGGCTTCGCCGCAACACACTTATGCCATGCGGTAAAGCATGCGAACGCCGCACACGCAGTTCTGTTTTAAAGGGCCCCTGAAACGGTTCGGACAAATTTTGTAGACGCGTAGGGCACAGCTTAAGTAGAACATTCGCACCACAATTTAAGTGAAGCGTTACGTAGTAATGGAGCTACAAGCGATTAGACGTTACCCTCCTCCCTGGCCATGCTTTTCCTCCTCAACTCCTTCGCCGAGCGAGCGGGGCTAAGCTCCGCCTTCACTGGTTCAGCGTCACGATGCGACGTCACATCGTCCACTTCCGGTTGTTTTGGAGCCCGCCCGCGCGAGACCTCTCCGCTAGCCGCTTGGCCGTCGACCCCAAGCGAGAGCTATCGAAGCAGCGTGCGTTGCAAGCATTCTGTCGTAGCGCCGAACGTGTTTTGTATTCCGGTAACCACAGGCAAGCTGGTCATTTCGGCAAATGACTGGAGGCATAAACTCAAGCTGATGAAGGAACATTAGCGTAGACGTACGTGAGCGGCCTGATCGGTCTTCACGGTCCATACACTTGTTGGCGCAGCGCTTAACCAGCCAAACAAAGCGCTAATATTGCTCTAACCAAGTGTAAAACAATTTAAACATTTATAAAAACACGTGTTGATGATTACACTCCTGCGAAAAATACGCACCAGCAGCAAAGAAGAATACACCTCGTTGCTGCTACTGTGTATGGTTGAGCTTTGTGCCACCAGGTGGCTGCACCATGCAGACCATTCATATTTGCCCTTCTGCTCATCTCATGGCTCATCCCGTTACGGCACAGTTAAGCGGCCAGACTCTGTCCCCTTGCGCTTGCGTCTGCCCTAAAACGCTATTGCGCTAGTAATCTTCCGGTGTAAAATGACGGCCACAAACGCGCAAATCCTGGCGCCGATCGCATAGCGGCAGTCTGATGCGCAGCAGGCAGTTCGCTCGTACGCTGCCTTGCAGAGGGACACGATGTCGCAGCTTGACATATTGCCAGTCGCTACGTTTGCAGTCCACAAGGCAACAAAGTCCAATCATAGAGCTCGCGAAAAGACTGCGACCGACTCTGACCGCGGAGCTCTCTTCAAAATGGAGTACGTTGTAACACAAGCAGACGACACACGCTGTGTGCCGGAAGTGCTTAAGTGTACTGAAAAATTGTTCTTGTGCATTCTCTTTATGTTACTTTCTTTTCATAAAAACAAATTAACTAACATTCCAACTATTACGAAGATAATTTGTTTACCGTAAAGTTGGAAAAATTATCGATCACGCGCCCTTGTCAGCCAATCGGATAGCTCGCCCCACTGACGTCGCATGGGTGATTTCGGTCATATGGGTAGGGGCGGCTTAAAATTCCGCCGAGCAATGCGCTGCGATCGGCAGCGATGTGCATATTTAAAACCTTATAATAAATTACACGCTTTACGCGGAGCACTTAGATGTGTCAATTATTGATCAGAAGGACCTACTCTTACGACTCAATACGTTTGTAGAAAATCGTCAAAAGCGTTTCAGGGTCCCTTTAATATCCGATAGCGGCGAGCAGACAATTTCCGGCCAATTTCTGCAAGTTCTTAAATAGATGTTGACAGATGATTACGACACTCCCTAATGCGAAGTTTGAGCGCAGCTCTACAAGTGTTTTCATTTCGCGACAGATTAGGCGGACAATCTGTCTCGTGCGGCACATTGCAAACGGAGCGAATTATGGCGCGACTGCCTCGCTAATCGTAAGTGACCTTAGTTAATTGGAAGATCGCGAGAGGCAGCGCGTGGGTGCGATCCACAGCAGCCGCCGGAGACTCCTCCCCTCCAAATCGACGCGCCCTACTCTGACGCCATCTCGCAGCCGTCGCCTTCGAAAGTGTGCTGAAACTCTACAGTGCACAAAAAAAAAAAAAAACCAGTGAACTATGAGGCAGCAAAAAAACGTTTTCCTGTAGCGCCTAAAACGCCTTTTGGTGCTGCACAAAGAGAAACTTTCGAGTTGTAAGTTCGAAAGTTTCTCTTTGTGCAGCACCAAATGAATAGGAGAATGGGTGAGCCCTCCTTTCTCTGGGACACGCAGCCAGCTTGAGCCCTAGCCTTGCTGTACTGCACGAGAGTTGAGATTAAGCATAGTTCTAGAATCGGAACGGGTGCAACAGTTCTACGGAACAAAGTGTGGCATTCAGTTCATGTGGGTCAGTAACATGGCTTGTTCCTGTTCCTAAATTAATGGTGCACACCTTTTCCAGGGGGACCAGGGCTAAAGCCATACAGCTCTGCCTGATAGGCACTTTAAATGCACAGCACAAATGCGTGGTAGCTGGGCTTGCAACAATTGTCTGTTCCTTACTTTGATATAATGAACATGGGTGTAACGAGTTACTGGATATAATGAAGTAAATCTAGGGTTCGTGTTTTCGCTGCCATCCGATATGATGGTGACCCTTGTGGATGTGACTGCTTAGTGACTACAATCGTCTGCTTTCCTAGTTGGTGTTGATGTTATAGGCAGGCATTCTCAAATCATGAACAGCAGGTTCATGATTGAGGTTTCCCTCAAAAGGAAAGTGTATAACAGATGTGTGTTACCAGTACTCACATATGGGGCAGAAACCTGGAGGCTTACGAAAAGGGTTCTGCTGAAATTGAGGACGACGCAACGAGCTATGGAAAGAAGAATGATGGGTGTAACGTTAAGGGATAAGAAAAGAGCAGATTGGGTGAGGCAACAAACGCGGGTAAACGACATCTTAGTTGAAATCAAGAAAAAGAAATGGGCATGGGCAGGACATGTAATGAGGAGGGAAGATAACCAATGGTCATTAAGGGTTACGGACTGGATTCCAAGGGAAGGGAAGCGTAGCAGGGGGCGGCAGAAAGTTAGGTGGGCGGATGAAATTAAGATGTTTGCAGGGACAACATGGCCACAATTAGTACATGACCGGGGTAGTTGGAGAAGTATGGGAGAGGCCTTTGCCCTGCAGTGGGCGTAACTAGGCTGATGATGATGATGATGAAAGATAAACTATAGGCAGAACAATAGAGCCCTTTTTGTTGGTTGACGAGACCCACGGCATTCTCTGTACTGCGTAGTCAGTAAGATGGCAGTGTTGAGATACGCAGAAGCTAGCCTCTTGACACTAAAACAGACCCGACACAAAGGGGGCCAAACAAAAGTTTAATGGCTTGAACGCTTGCGGCGCAGCTGCAGCGTGTTTCGGCGCTTCCAGCAGGCACGCCGTGAGCCACCCACGGTCTTGGTGTAACGGTGACCCTTGCCCAAGCCACGCGACTTGCGGCCGGCCGAGGTGAGGCCACGCAGCTCGCGGTGCTTGTGCACGGCCTGGCAGATCCAGTTGGCCTTAGGGTCGCGCCGGATCGCCTTGTGGAATGGGTCGACCAGGATAACCTCATAGTACTTGTACGTCGAGTCCTGAGCCACCCAGTAGGAATTCAGCACACGCATGGCCTTGCACCGACGACCCACTCGCTCCTGAAATGAGCGGCAAAAGAAGTGCATGATTCATGAGTACATGTGTAAGCTGGGCACCACACAAGTTGGATGGACAGGATGAACCAATACACTGAAGGAGGCAGTAAGACTAACACTGGCATGCGTAAGGCAGTGCACTACACTAGAAAATTTAAGGGGGGACGCGGGGATCAGATCGCGAAAATCGCAAAAAAGATCGATTTTTGGCAACCACGCGTTTCGGTATCTGCAATGCCTAATCTACATTGTATCAAAATGGTTTAACTGAAAACGCACTAAAAATGCCAGAAAAAAATTAATTTATGAGTTCGTAGGGCGAGAAAACAGCTTTAAATCGCGTAAAATCACCGCAGTTCGCGGAGCCCTAACTCGTCTTTCCCGCCACCGAACGCCGCCATCTTGGTATCGTTCGAAAGCTCGAAGTTTCGCCATTCCCTTTCTGAATTCTTCGGTCGTCGCCATCTTGTAACAAACACACAAACACAAAAGAAGCGCGGGTCTGCTAGAGGCGGTCACACTGGCCCTGCGATGAAAGCGGGCCTCCGATTGGTTGCCGTACTGAAAGGCGTCTCGCCATTGGTTGCTGCTGCAGCAGCGGGCAAGCTGGCAACCACAGCGGACCGTAGTTGTCTGCTTTGAAAACCACGCTGGCGTGTTTCTTCGTTTGACACTCGCAGAATTCGGATTTATGAAAGCTCCCAGGTCAGTGATGGATCGTCGCTCGTTCGAAAAGAACCTTTAAATGAAGCATGCCTTCGGAAAACGGAAGCGCAAGCCTCCTACGGCGAGAAAACGACGGCGGCCAGCGGGAGAAGCGCAGAACCCGACTGAACACGCGAATAACGTGCCGCGTTATCTTGCACCGTGCGATTCCAGCAGCGAAGCCGACAATCGCCCTGTGACATCGACACTGATAACCAAGCCACCGGAAGACGTGCCAACGGAGACTCTCGCACCTGTGCGTACGGCCGCGCGAGTCAGCAACCGAAATCGCGTTGCTGGAGGCGACGCGGGTCGAAGGTGTCCATCGCCGACAGAGACGGTGTGCGTTGTGCGACGGTGTGCGACGAGCTACATACTGTATGGTGACTCAAGGCTCACCAGACGAATCGTCGCACGATTCAGACGCGCCTCGAGCCGTGTTTTGTGCCAGCGGTGACTGCAGAAGCGCAGGCATGCAGCGTTCGCGACTCCCTTCGCGCAGTGTCCGCGACTGAGCGGAAGCAGCAATGCCAAGAACAAATTTCGGCCCCTTGTGACTGTGAGTTCATTATTATGCCTGTTTCCGCGATGAACTCTTTGATCGCTAAAACTCTGTGCCCAAGATGCCAACAGCGTTCTGTGGGTGTACACTGAGATACCAGGCTCGGTCTGGCAGTGAAAATGGTGGTCATGCACTACTCCAGACGGCACAAGAAAAAGATAAAGAACGCCTGAAGAAGGCATCCAAAGCCCACCAAACAATGAGGCAAAGGTGTAAGAAGATGCCTGACAGCAATGATTCAAAATATTACAGCCCTGGTGCTTTTGAATAAATTTGCAGTGCTGTTAAAACTTTGCAGCCAGTTTTCTCAATTGCATTTTTTTTGTCAATCACCTCGCTCGTGGAAAGCGTAGCACAACAATGGCTGGACCAATTTTGGCCCAGTTTGTTTTGCTGTGATCCACAAGCTGTGCTGTACTTAAAGACAGTCTTGAAATGTTTCTTTATCTTTCCATTGTTTAATTATTTCACAATTACTACATGGCTCCATGCAGTGAAGCACAGTCATGTGCATGTTATGTTGAGCAAAAAATTATTAGCGCTTTAAAAAAAAGAATCGAACAGTGTCTTGATGTAGATTAGACATCTGTGCAAACATTCAAAGTATTCCCTGCTCCCTATCATGTTTCGTTACTGTGCCAGGCTTTCCACAAGCATGGAACTTATAAATTCTTATAAAACAAAAACTAATTAAGATATCCTAATGAAATTTTAGATTTGTCTTTTTATTGCAATGTGCAGTGTGTGTGCCAAATTTCAGCCCTTTCTGTCAAGAAACAAAAAAGTTAATTCTGATCCCCTCCTCCCCCCTTAAAGCGCTCCTCAGGGTTTGTTCTTCAGTGTTTAGTGCAGAGTGACGAATTGTTAAATGTTACCTTGCATGCATCACTGCTGTTTTCCTGTGCAGTACATACACAAAAAACACAGCAAGATGTGTTTGCTTTAGGCATTGTTGTGCGCCATTTTCATAACCTCCAAGAAGATTACCATTGTCATTGCCTCAGACTGCAATGTGGCGGCACAGTTCAATGTCAATGTGACAGTTCTTGCTGTTCTCGTCCTCGTTCTGCCGTGCATTTGCCCCACGGACCATTTTAAGCATCTTGGTCAGTTGTACAGTCAACGTCCCGATTTTTCAGACTTCCTAGGGGCTGTTAAAACTTCAAAAAAATCGGGCAGTCCGAAAAATGAATGTGTGTCTTTTACTGCCCCTAACGGCTCAAATCGCCACAGGCACGTCCAAAAAAGTTCTGAAGGCCTGCCAGTAAACTTACTAGGTATATCGGGGCTGGTACTGTGACAAGAGACAGCGGGTGTACACGTGTATAATTAGAGAATACGTACTGTGTCCAGTGGCAATTGTCCTTTCTCACGCTTGTTAAGCTTCACCGCAATGCTTCATGTATGCTTCACCGCGTAACATTTATGCGCGGAGGCGAAGCTGCCTTTCGTGAACTGGCATTATGCAGCGCACCGTGCTTTCCAAGCTTTAAAGCCAATTGCAAGAATTACAGAGGCAGAGTCGGTGCCATTGCTGACAGCGGCAAATTCTTTCAATGAAAAACATGACACCTAATGGCAAGAACCTTAATAGCGAATGTCGAAGCAGCTCGGCCTCACGTTCCCGCGGTGGTGGCTACGGCTGCCAGCGGATCTGCGTGTGAGTACCAGTTCGAGGCAGCGAAATAATCAAAATGGAGGCGGTGGTGGCATTGATTAATGCCGTTTCGGACCTGTGGCCAGCAAAAAGTCCGGAAAATAGTACAGCGAAGGGTTCTTGCATCCGAAATTTCAGACGTTTTTACACTCTATGGGGCCGCGAAGCCGTTTGCATTATTGGGCATGTCCCAAAAATCGGGCATCCGGAAAATTGGCCGTTGATACGCCGGCAACTCCTCCAACCGACAACACAGCGTCAAAGACAATTCATTACAGTTCCTCTCTTTTACTCGAGCCGGCATTAGGGCCCAACTTTGGTCACCGTTCAATAAAAAGACAGCTTACTTTTCCTGATAGAAGCACAAATTCCCGAGTTTTCCCAGAGTATTTCCAGACTCCCCGAGTCTGGAAATCCCTGAGAATTGCCAGTTGGCAGACACCCTGCATATACACACAGTGAACCACTTCCCGACGTGGCGTGAAAGACAGCGACAGCAGCAGCAGTGGAAAAGTCGAAGGAAACAACAAAAGGCTTCCCACCGTAAGAATATTTCTAGGTAATGGCACGAGGAGGTGAAGTACCCTGCACACAACAAAGCTGTCTCCCACTGCCACGACCAGTATAAGCAAGCAATAACCCTACCCCATGCTTTCCATGTAGGAATCCACTAGCTTATTTGATACTTATTAACATTGCAATGCCTTTCTGGGGATTTTTAGCAGGGTGGTTTATAAAATTTCATCAACAAAATTTGCACAAACAGTCTAACAATACAGGTTTCACATGAACCTGATAGATAATGCAACAAAACATGCAATGCAGTTACTCTAAACTAAATACAGTGGAATCTCGTTGATACGATTCTCACGGGCACCGAAAATAAAAACGTATTATCCAAAAATCGTATTATCCAAAACGGACTCCAAAAGATCGCGAATAATACATACTTGGCACAGAACTTGCTTTTATTAAAGCACTTTAAAATAATCCGTCACTTTGCGCTGCACTTTTTGCTTTTCGAGGTCCTGCAGCAAGCTTTTCTGGAACTCGTAAAAACGAGTAGCAGTTTCCTCGCTGAGCTCCGCAGACGCGACAAAGCCACGAAGCCCGTCCAAAGCTTCGAGAGCACCGTCAGTATTTAATGGCCGACGATCGCTGCTGCAATCTCCGGCGTCTTGGTTGTCATCGTCGTCGCTCTCCTCTTCAGCGGTAACATCTGCAATGATGTCTTGGACGGTGCGCAATTCACATGTCGCCAGTTGGTCGTCCGCCGATACAAACTCTTCCGGAGACGCGTCGACATTGAGGTCACCCCAGTCCGGGATGTCAATCTCTGCGCCGTCATCTCCATTTTCCTCAGTATCGCCAGGTGCACAAAAAAAGCCACACTTCTTGAAGCAGTTGGCGATGGTGTCAGGTTTGACGCGATCCCATGATATCGCCAGAAAATGGATGGCATCAAGAAGATCCACCTTCAAGCTGGCATCTTTCCGGTCAATCTTGGCCAAAAAGCGTCTGATCAACAAGCTCCTAAAGTGAAATTTCATGTTTCTAATGATTCCTGCATCTAGGGGCTGCAAGTGGCTGGTGCAGTTGGGCAGCAGGAAAATTACTTTTACGTTTTGCAGCCACGAAGTATCGACAGGGTGCGCGGCACAATTGTCGAGAACCAGAAGAATTCTACGGTTCGCGGCACGCATCCGGGCATCCAGAAATGTGAGGAACTCTGTGAAAAGGGCTCCGGTCATCCATGCCTTCTTATTCGCTTTATAAATGACAGGAAGGCGTGGGTTACGCGAAAAGCAGCGTGGCTTCCAGTATTTGCCAATGACAGTAGGCTTGAGCTTCTCGGTTCCATCAGCGTTGCAGCACAACAACACGGTGACTCTTTCTTTGCTTTTTTTTCCGCCTTGACACGTCTCACCTTTTATGCTGAGACTTTTCTCGGGCTGAAGGTTGATGAACAACCCAGCTTCATCTGCGTTGAACACGTCCCTTGGCTGGTACTGAGCAATCACCGCCGGCAGAGTCGAAAGCCAGTTGGAGACCTGATCTTGGTCGGCAGACTTCCCTTCGCCGGAAACGGTTTTATACGACAGGCCATGCCGTGTTTTAAAACGATGGAGCCACCCGCCCGAAGCTTTAAAATCTTCGATGCCCAACGAGAGTGCTATCTCATCAGCTCTCTCGCGAACAACTGTCCCGTCCACGTTCACGCCCGCCGCCCTTACTTCCCTGAACCATGCCAGAAGAACCTCTTCCATCTTGCCATGCTGGGCGCCCCTTGTTTGCTTCACGCCGGTGCCGAAGACTTGAATGTTCTTCTGAATTTCTTCTTGCTTGCCGACGATCGTGTTCAGCGTGGAGACAGGCAAACAAAGTTCGCGTGCCAGGTCGACACGTTTCTTCTGCGGATTTTCGTCGACTTTTGCTAGGACGTCGAGTTTTTCTTTCAGCGATAACGCTTTACGCTTTCTAGACATGGTGAAGCGCACGGGTGAAACGCGGCACCAAAACAGAAGAAACGATAAGGGCGAAGTGCAAGCTGAACGCTCGAAACACCAAAATGGCAACGAGAAATGGCAAGCACAAAGCCAACAAAGCCTACAGCATCGTCAATGCATGCGCCAATCACTGCTTCTTGATCACGTGATTTTACCGTGAGTACTATGTCTTAGGATAGATGGCGCTAAAAACCTTCGGTGCGTTTGGTGTGCGAGCTTGCGAAAATTGCTCCCAGAGGCCGCCACACTGCTGCAGGCGCTGTGCAGAAGCACGGCCGGACTCTAGCCGAGCCGAGCCAGGCCAAGCCTCGAGCATACAAAGCGCGCGTCGCCGCGTCTTTAGTCCGCCGTGCCTGTCGTTTCGCTCGATGTTAATTTCAGTAGCTCTGCCCACCCGCTTCAAAGGACTGGCTCTGATGTTATCATCATACAGAAGACGTTTCCGGGATCGTATTATCCAAACCGACGTGGAAATACGATCGTATTAGCCGTACAAAAATGCATTTACCTCTATAGGGCATCGGCCGGGAACGAAAAAAAAAATGTATTATGCCGAAAAACGTATTTAGCCGAATCGTATCAACGAGATTTCACTGTACAAATGATGTTAGCATTGGCAACAGCCAAGAATTATTAGTTAAGTTATTCCACTCGGTAACAGTTTGCAGAAGGAATATTTAAAACAATTACTTCTAGCAGTGAATGGTGTTATTGATAAGTCATGTCGTTGCCTAGTAGCATATCCAGATGAGAATTTAATCAATTCAGTCGTGTCAATATCTGTGGTATTATTACGAGGAAGACAAACGTCATCATTTGTGTTCCTTGTACTTGTGCACTCTAAATCTTCTCTTTTGTACCCCCTCCCCCTAGTAGAGTTGGCAACCAGTCAGTTACCGTATTTACTTGCACAGTTATCGCGCTTTTTTGTAAAAAAAATTGACGCAAATTCCGGGGTGCGATTATTACGCGGGCTAAATTTTCGCGAAAAGAAAGAATAGTTTTTTTCACCCTGCAGCGGTTGCGGGATGACAACAGGTCAACAAACGGGCTGCTGCCACTGTAACAGTGCTGGACACCAAAACAAAAATTGCGGCCGGCGGAGCAAGCCATATGCGATTTTTTTTCTTCTCGTGAGTACATTACGTCCATTGAGAGTTTCTTCCATATCAGTAATGAATAATATCGTTAATATCGGCAAGTTGGCAGCAATGACGTAGCCATGTCCACTCTGAGAGGTCAGAAACAGAGATGGGCGCGCTTAGCTGCTGGTGACATAGAAACACATGGCGAGCACACTGTGAAAACTGCGGCATTTGTCTTCACTACTATCCTAGTACGGCACATTTCCGCTAAGGGTGGGCAAACATCTTAGCTGTGTCACAAGCATCAGCGTATGACTAGGGCACAATTCCAACGTGTCAGTGTAAACGCGGCTACTATTGTTGCTGCTCGCAATTTGTTGCATGCCCACGAATGCAGACAAGAGGAATTGAAGGTGCCTTTTTGTTCATGTTGTTGACCACAACCATTGTAAAGCCTACAAATAATAAAGCAAAGGCAAGTTTGTTTGTAGCTTATGTTTTTTCATGGAAGTGCGGAAAGTAACGAAAGGAATGAAATCGGGCATCTGCTTAAGAATCAGTTTGGTGCATGCAGACCACTTGGCATGTCTTGGAAGAGTCGTTTGCGTAGCATTCGACAGATGGTACACGACATATCGCTACGGCAAGTTCGGGGTTTGATCATTACGCAGGGGGAAAAAAATTTCGGCGACAAAATTCAGAGGTGCGATCATTATGCTAGTAAAACAGTACTATGGTTCGCAGCTGCCTTTTATGTCACTTTCTCTCTTCCTGCTACCTTTTTATTTACTCCATTAGCATAGCACAGTTGCGCAACCAACTTGTGCCCCATGGAAGAAACAAAGAGATTACAGTCTCTTGTGCAATGTAAGTAGCATCGTAGAGCATTGCTCTCTTGGGACAGCATACGAGTGTGAGCACTACCGCAATTCTCCTCAACTACTGTTCCGCTTTCGAGGACACTCCGACCTATGGCCAATGCATACAGTCGTCAACATGCTCAATTATTTGAACAGCTTCGCACCCCATTTCGGACTCCGCTCTCTAATTCAGCGACCAATTCGAACACCAACAGCGATGTTACCAGCGTCTCTTTGAAACCTCTTTCATAGCGGCCCCGTCTATCCAGTATCCAGGACGATTTCTGCAGCTTTCGCCGTACAGCCGGACTGTACGGCGAGAGCTGCAGAAATCGTCCCCATCAACCATGGCAAAGTGGATTTCGGACGCGTGGAAGCGGGTCCAAGTGGACGTTGTGGTTAAATCATTTAAGAAGTGCTCGATCCCGAACCACTTCGACGGAACGGAAGACGACCTGCTGTGGGATACCGAGAGCGGCGGATAAAGCGGTGCGACGAACTCGAGTGGCAGTGATAGTAACCGAGCATCCGACACAAGCGGTGGGATCACTGCCTGCACCGATTTTTCCTTTGAATGTTTGCAAAATAAAATGTTACTTCTCGCACCCGTCTCGTCGTGATGTCGCAGTGAAAAGAGGGAGGGGGGGGGTCATTCTAGATTTTTCGAATCTAAGCACCTCCCCTCACTATGGGCATCGCGATCGTGAAAAAAAGGGGATGTTTAGAATCAAGTAAATACGGTAAGTTGCAAAGGCTACATTTGCATTTCATCATGTATACATATAGCGTATCATCTGCTCCTTTACGGGTTCAAAAAGAGACTCAACCACTGCTACAAATTTTGTCAACTCAGTATTGCAGAGGAAGCCACATATGGGAGCAACTCCATCCTTGCTTTCTGCAGTGATGAGGGGCAGCATGAGCTAAGGAAGTATCAGACAATAATAGCTCCCCTACAATCCCCCCACCCCACTGCACTTTACAAGACACACACGGCACACTCATGGCACAGTCAACCACGGACAGAAGCACAATCAGTAACCCCATCCAGTAAACCTTGACAAGGAATACATGTGGCACTAACCTCAGCGATGGACTGATGGTTGCGCACGGGCTTGAGGCTGTTCACACCGTGGTTCTTGGGCTTGCCGTAGGTGCAACCCTTGGGCACCTGCTTCTTACGGCCACCACGGCGCACCCGGATGCGGTAGATGACGTAGCCTGTAACACACCATTTGTCAGCGAGCGCACGCAGTAAAATTTATCAACGCCAAGCATGAACTGCAGTTATTTCTCCGAGAGCAGCCAGTACAACCAGCCAGCACCGCCTAAAGAATAGGCTGGACAGCGGCCTTACCCTGCTTGGCACGATAACCAAGGCGGCGCGCCTTGTCGGGCCTGGTGGGGCGGGGTGCGCGGTGGCACGTGTTGAGCTGGCGGTAGTGCCAGCAGCGCAGTCGCAGCAGGAACCGCATCACGTCTGACTGCTTCTTGCGCCACAGCTCTTGCATGTACTTGTACGCCCCCATGACTGCTCGCTGGGCCCGCCTACGAGGAGCACACAGCGAGACATCATGCAAAGCTTTCCAGTGGCGCCATTCAAGCAGGAGCACACGAAAGACGCTGGGCGCAATGACGGAGGCCATGTGTGCCGAGTTTCATCCACTTACTATCTTGCATTGTGTTTCACACACTGCTTTTATGTGTAAAACTTAAGCAACCTATCAACTCGCATTGAGCAAACTCATTTCTAGTAGTGAAGGCATCACAGTGACTCTTTGGCTTGCACAGTGCTCATCGCTTCGTGTGTAAAACATATGCTCATGGTGTCTAGGTGATTTCACTCCATCAATTGGATGTGAAACAACGTGCAAGATTCTGCAACCGGGATCAGGATAGTGTAAAAATTTGATTAAAGTTCTTTTTCCCTTCTCATGTGCCATCATCGGCTCAAGTGGTACTCCACCCAAAACGTTTCACCAAATGCAGATGACTTCGTGTAAGTGGTGGGTGACAACGGGACAGAATATAAGGAAATTTTTACAACATACCGCTCACTGTAATATACTAGCAAGTACGCCTTCCTTGTGAACATTGCCCAACGAGTTTGTTTTATGTTCTTGTTTGTTGCTTTTTAAGCACGGCTGCTTGTCAATACGTCAAACAAACTAGTGCATCAACGTGCTTGGCAAGGCTTTTCAGTTTATTTATTTATTTATTTATACAATACTGCAGGCCTCATTGAGGCCCAGGCAGGAGGGGCATACAAAATACAGAATAATTGCATTTGCAGACGTAAGAACAAAAGGACCAAATTAGTGTGCACAATAGCAATGGAGTCCACCAGCTGCGAGAACCAAATGGGTAAAAAGAACACTCGGTCTTGTAACCAAACAATTCCCAAAACAAAAGTGAAGAGTAAATGTACAAATGAACCGTCAGTACAATTTTAAGCAATGAGAAGGAAAAAAAAAATGAAATCAGTAGTTCAAACGGTCAATGGAATCAGTACTCTTTAGTAGCGACTGAGGTAAATTATTCCAATCGGTTATAGTGCGTGGGAAAAAAGAATATTTAAAAATGTTAGTTCTGGCATTATAGGGAGTTAGAGAGTCAGCATGACGATGACGTGTTCGGCGTGCTGCCATTGGCGTTACATAAGGCTCAGGAGTGAGGGCGAGGAGATTATTTTTAAGAAGAAAAAGAAATTTCAGCCGTTGTATTTTTCTTCGTATTTCCAATGTCTGAATGCCATGTTGTCTCATTATTGCTGTCGGGGAATCAGTCATACGGTATTTCGAAAAAATAAATCTGATTGCTTTACGCTGTACTCTTTCTAGTGCACCAATGTTCGTTTTTGTGTAAGGGTCCCACACTATGCAGGCATACTCCAGTTTTGGCCTTATTATTGATGTGTAGGCTAAAAGTTTAGTTTCAGCGGGAGCTTGTTTTAGTTTATGACGTAGAAGACAGAGTTTACGAAAGGCTGAGTCACATACGTTAGAAATGTGAATGTTCCAGTGCAGGTTATGAGTTATTGTGACGCCAAGATATTTGTATTCCCTAACCTCGGTTAATGGTTCAGATCCGAGAGCGTAAGGAAAAGATAGGCTATTTATTTTTTTAGTTATCTTCATGTAAACTGTTTTGTTAGCATTTACCTCCATGTTCCAACGATTGCACCAAGAAAGGAGGTTTTGAAGATTATTGTTCAGGGTTATCTGATCATCGCAACCGGTTACCTCACTGAACAGAACACAATCGTCAGCGAACAGTTTTATTTGAACTGGTGCTGTGACAACGCTGGCAATGTCATTAATATAAATTAAGAATAATAAAGGCCCTAAAACACTACCCTGAGGGACGCCTGAGGTAACTGGAAGTTCATGGGAATGGTAAGTATCGATACTAACAAACTGTTTTCGGTTAGTGAGGTATGCTGAAACCCAATTAACAATGAAACAAGGAATGTTAATTAATCGAAGTTTTTCAATTAACTTGGAGTGTGAAACAAGGTCAAATGCTTTCCTGAAATCTAAAAATATTACATCTACCTGGCTGGATTTGTCTAGAATATTCGCAAAATAATGAATAACCGATGTTAATTGGGTGACAGTAGAAAAACCTTTTCGAAAACCATGTTGCTCAGGTGAGAGTACACTGTTATCACTTAAGAATTTAGTAATGTAGTTAGCTATGATGTGTTCTAGCATCTTACAGCATGATGACGTTAGCGATATTGGGCGATAGTTACATATCAGCGTTAGGTCCCCTTTTTTCGGTACAGGTACTACGCGTGCAGTTAGCCAGTCAATAGGAAGAGTTGCTGTGGATAATGAAGCACGAAAAATGATCACAAGAAACTTGGACACCATTTCTGCGTATCGGCGCAGAAAAACATTCGATATATTGTCAGGACCAGGGGTTGATTTGGTTTTTAAGTTAAGAAGCATAGAAACTACGCCAGGTACAGATACAAGGTCCGAGTTTGCAACAGACAAAGAAAAAATGGGAATCGATATATCACTTGTATTTGCAAAGACACTATGGAAGTATGTGTTGAAATGCTCTGCAATACTTTGCTTTTCGACGATAAGAATGCCGCCATCCACTATTTGTTCAATTGGTTTGTTTTTTTTACTCAAATATGTCCAAAATTTTTGTGGCGCGGTACGAATAAAATTGGGCAGAGTGTGGTTAAAATATCGCCGTTTAGCATGCCCAATAGACGAGCTTAATTTAGCTCTTGCGGTTTGAATTTGCGTTATAGGGGCGTTCTTTCGTCTCCAGCGTTTAATCTTTCTTTTCAAGTGAATGACTTCCCGCGTAACCCAAGGATTAACTTTCGCTGTTTTCTTTGTCTTGTTTGGTACAAAATTTTGAACACAATATGTGCAAAGTTCTTTAAACCTGTCCCAAAGTTCTATAACATTGTTTCCTTTAAAGTTGCTGAGGTGAAAATCTAGATAATCTAAAATAGTTTCGTCCCTGGCACGTGAAAAGTCCTTCACTACAACACTTTTTGCATTACTGCGATTGCATTTTTCCAAGCAGCATGAAAAACATACCATTTCATGATCAGATATGCCGCGTTCAACAGACACTGATAACATTTCGACATTTCTATTCACAAACACAACGTCAAGTATTGACGACGAAGATCCGTATACTCGCGTGGGTAAAGTTACAACTTGATGTAAATTGTGGCATAGAATTATATCACGCATATAATTGACATGGGGAGTAAGTTCAGTGCAAGAAGTATTATCCTCCCAATTAACTCCTGGAAGATTGAAGTCTCCTAACAGAAATATTTTTTTATTGTGTGTGAACGAAGTGATATGCGTACGCAAATCACTCATGAATTGAAGCGGTGAACCGGGTGCTCGATAAACGGCAAACAACAGGAAAGATTGTCCCCAACAAGAAATTTTTAGGCTAATAGTTTCTATATCGTCAGCCTGACGCAAAAGAGTGGACGGCATATTTTTCTTTACCAGTACAGCTACCCCACCTCCTCTCGTTGGTCTGTCGCGTCGAAAAACCCGATAAGAAGGCGGGAACACGACTTCATCTTCTATTCCGCTGTGTAGCCATGTTTCAGTTAGAACAACTATATGCGGACTATAACCTATAATAATAGCCTCAAGTTGATCACATTTATTAGCGATACTACGGGCATTGATGTTTATAATACGGAGTTCTTTATTATCTGCATAGTGAAGTCAGTCTTTCTTAGAATTGTTGTATTTTCCAATTTTTACTCGAGCGTTTTCCGTATCATCCCAAACAAAGACGTTATTATCAATGCGTAGTTTTTCGTGAATTAAGTTTACTTTCCTTTTTTGTTGTCTTTCCTCTGAAGCACTGTGCCACAGAAGTTTACGCTTCTAGCCTTCCACATCAGAAGGCTAGAAAACTGTAAAACTTGGTATACTATTATGGTACGATTCTTGGGATTTTCAGTGTGAAAGCAACACAGAAGACATGCATCATGAAAAAAAAAATAAAGGAAAGAGAGAAAGAATTGACACACACACACGGCAAAAGGGAGCATATGCTTTCCTTACAACTCGCATTTGTGTGCCCATTGATATGGTCGTGGGCACACGGTGAAGTTCAATTACATCATCTACTTACAAGAGTAAATGACACATAAGAGAGGCCAACTTAACGAAACTAAACGTGCCACCGGGATGTACCAATGTCTAAATAGAGGCTGACATGCATTCGTGATCAACAATGCTGGCTTTGTTATGCCTCGAGATCAACACGTATATGAGCCGTCGTCTTTCTTGCCTGTAGTTTTCTGTAAATACCTTGCATTTGCGTCAACGAATAAAATAATTAGTTGAAAGTTCGGCGCACGTCTTCGCCTTCTGTCATTTTCCCATAATTACATGAAGCTGCTTTCCCATATTGATGAAAAAAAAACATTACGGCTACGCACGCCCTGGTCCAGATTTAATATTCGTTACAGCCGGTTTAATCCAGCCCCGATGATTGATCCGCACCTCGTTTTGGCAAGTACAGGTCGGGTCATTATCGAATGCACGCACACCCAATTGGGCGTCACGATGGACTACGCAACATGTCGTACAACCGTTGATTCTTGCGAGAACTACGACATTCGACTTAACGCAGATCAGCCTGCTAGCGGGCACCTAAATCAGCTAGCCCAGAGCAAGAGACACATGGTCGCAACATTAACCGGGATGCAACACTAAACGAAGGTTTTGCTTGACATTGCGTTACAGGCGTTGGTAATGACGCCTGCGAAATGTTAATGTTTAACATACTTCACGACTTTCTGAACAACTACCCGAAAATATCCTTCTTTCTTGGCAAAGTGTAGATTTTTCAGTATTCCTGCTAGCGAATGCCAACACGATCGACATGGTCGCCAAAGCTCGCAACATCCAAGCGTACCGAAACGCCTTGAGATATCAAATCGGTGAAATATTGCCACCATAACCATCACCAAAAACTAAAGTACACACTCTGCTATAGTCTATGGCTATATTTCGAAGTGTAAGGAGGATTTAAGAAGATTTAAACACGTAGTATTACGAAGACATACATACCTAACCGGCGCTCTGCACGGAAAAGAACCAAAAGAGAAATAAGTAGATCTCTCGGCAAGTCACACTTATTCGAGAATCCACGAGATGTTGTTTCAGTGTGGTTGTTTGCCTTTCAAGATCTCGCCAAACGTGGGGCATTGTTTTTTTAATTTTTAGTACACATCAGTTTGCTGTGTAAATATTTATTATTTTATTTAAATAATAACCTAATGTTGGATTTAAAATGTTATATTTTTACACTGTAAAGTCAGATACAATTACGTTTTGATTTTGTGTTGGGGAAGGTGGTGAATTGTAGCGTTGCGGCATCTGGTAACCTTTAGTGCGATTCCAAGGTGCGATTCTACGGCGGTGTTTTGCGGCGTTTCGTCATATTTCGTCGTGGCGAAGTATCTGTGTTGTCGTTATTGTCGCGTTCGTTGCCACGGACAATTTTCTTCGCACTGAACTGTCACACTCTGACGGTCGCCGACTTGCTCGCCTACATCTAGTGCTAGGAGCGACTGCTACCTGTCCCTTCCGTAAACGCCACCTAAGCCGTCGACACGACGCCATTCGTCTTCGAACGTCCGCTGATCCGCGCAGAGTAGCGTCGCCGCGATGAACGCACCGCCGGCATTCGAGTCGTTCCTGCTGTTCGACGGGGAGAAAAAGGTCACCATCGAGAAGGACACGAAGGTGCCGAACGCGGCCATCTTCACGGTCAACAAGGAGGACCACACGCTGGGCAACATGATCCGCGCGCAGCTGCTCAAGGACCCCTGCGTGCTGTTCGCCGGCTACAAGGTGCCCCATCCGCTCGAGCACAAGTTCATCCTGCGGCTCCAGACCACGCCGGACAACACTCCGCAGGAGGCTTTCACCAACGCCATCACCGACCTCATCAGTGAGCTGTCGTTGCTCGAGGAGCGCTTCAAGGAGGCCGTGCGCGAGAAGCACGACGGCCTCGAGTAGCGACTCTGGGCTTCAATCTCGCCGCTCTGAACGTTTACCAAGCAGATGGATCTTGGTGCAAGGTGGTTGGCGCGTTTCGTAAGAGTACCGCAGCGGAAACAACGCGAGGACACAGAGAAAACGCACGTTAACGGCCTACGTCGCTCGACAGCATGTCTCGCTTTCTTGGGTACTCCCAAACACCTTTCCTCAAGCGTTTAACACGCTTGCTTTGTAGCGGCGCCTGTCCGCTGTTTGTCCTAAAACTTTTTTTTTTTTGTAACAGAATGAGCCCTGTTAGTCCCGTTGCAGGGTAGTGCGCGAATCGTGAGTTTCCTCCAGCGAAGTCAGCGGAACATAGGGGGGGGGGGGGGGGGGTAGGTTGGTGCATGTCCTGCGGGAATACCGGCGACTGCTTGATGAACGCCATGGTCCAAACTGCCGCATTAGAGCGGCCACCGCGAATGTCCTCGGAATATCGCTAACTACGCCAAAATACTCTACCGATGACTGTCCTGTTTACTTGTGCTCCAACTATGTTTTATCTCACGAAAACTAGGTGTTTTGAATGATTTTATGAGCATGAAGTAGTTCATCATTGAGATATTCTTTCTGAGGAGTATTTCACATTCATTTAGCATTCTGGCCGGCCGATGTGGAAATTTGTGTAATGCGGGATGACCATGCATTAGGTCATATTGTCACACCTTGTAGAAAATTGAATAAATCAACTCTTCCCTGGTGGCTGATTCTAGTGGCTGTTTTGGAACTGTTGTATAAAATTCAATCTCCATCATTGAACAGAACCCCCATCATTCTCTTAACTGTCTTTCCTGCTTTCTCATGAACGGAACAAAAATGATGCAGATCCCACACACTGTGGGAATTGATGTAAGCGAAGCTTTTCGTGCTGGTTGCTTTGATTGGCAATAATTGGTGGTCATGTTGATGGCGAAAGCTTAATTTCTTCAACGTTTAGTCTAACACGAGAGTGGTGAGTTGATGTTAAACGCTACCTTGCGTGCGCCACTGCTGTTTGTCTGCATAGTACACAGAACACACAGGGCGAGGTGTTTGCTTGAGGCACTGTTGCGTGCCATATTTCATAACCTCTGAGAGGTTTGAGCATTTTCATTGCCTTACATGGCACATTGCATTGTGGCAGAAGTATTAAACCTGAATTGAATTATGGGGCTCTACGTGCCAAAACCACAATTGGATTAGGAGACAGGCCATAGTGGCTCACTCCGGACTAATTTTGGCACCGTGCTGTTGTTTAACTTACCCCAAAATCTAAGTGCACGTTTTGTTTTCTATTTCACCCTGTTGAAATGTGGCTGCTGCAGCCGGGATCAAATACATGACCTGTAGCAATTTCATAGCCGTAACGCTTGCACAGCGAGCATTCGCTGTGGTCGACCGCTTTCGTAGTGTCACCTGGACCCTGCAGTGAACTTTAATTAATGTGGCTCTGCTTCTGCACGCCCTGTGTAATTTATCCGCTTGACATATTTGCATGGTGTTTGTTTATTTATCAGAAATAGCAGGAACTTACTGTGCCGTACCTTGAACTCAAGCTTAGCCTGTTTCCCAGCAACTTCTGTCATATAGTAGTAGGGTTCCCTTGCCTTCTCAGGTCCACCTCCCCCTCCCTCCTATCTACAGTCCTATCTATGTCCTCTCTGCACTCCCATATTAGTAGAAAGGGAGTTTCTGCAATGCCTTTGAGGGGGGTCACGGATAATTACGACTGTCGAGAGGCTAATGTGGTGACGTCCAGTTAGCTCCAGAGGGCATTGTGCGCATTCGACGCAGTTGGGACCAAAGGAGTTTCTTGTGTCACTTTCTTTCTCTGACTGGCTCCTGTCATGTACACACGCTCTCAACCACACCTCCGACGCAGCGTGCTGGATAGCAGCAGCAGCAGTGGGAAAGTCAAAGGAAGAGGCAAAGAAAGCTTCGCTTTAAAACATCTCATGTTCTGAGCTGTGTGTCGAACCGGAACTGAAGTGAAAACCGTAGCTAAACCATTACTTTAAGCCAAACTGGAACTTTATGGAGGAACCAGTTCGACCACATGTTGTGCGCAGGGATGTTTTTACTGAAATTCTACGATCCTGGAGTCTGCCACACTGATAGAAGTAGGCAACGTTTCTTGTGTGGATTCTTTGCAGCGTGCCGAGTGTTACTTCTGAACAGTCATGTGCCTCACCATAGTGATCCCACTGGCTGACACTGCAGCATGCAATGTTGCCATGTAATGTCTATACCTATTAGCACCTGTTAATAGGTACAACATAATTGTATTTTACACCTCAGAGTTGATAGTAGCAGCAAACTGCGCGACTCCCGTTCTTACATTTGCCATCAATGCAGTGTACGCGCTACCGTGCTCCACTCGGAACTATTGCTCAATGAAATTCAAATTTGCACCATTCACATCATACGCTCATTTGAAATTTGGAGCACGGTTGATGAAGATACATGTGAGGCACAGTCATTACAGTTCGTATCTAACAATAATGTCTGGTAGCAATCAATAACCTTCGATTTTTATCGCACGTTGCTCACAGCTGGCTAGATGGCATATTAGCATCTCTTGCCCTTGCCTTGTACGGCTACAAGTAGTTTGCAACTCTGGCTGTGAAAGCATTAAATTCTCCCTTTTCTGTCAAAACAAGCCTCGACTGAAATGCCTTACAAAATTGGGAACGCAGAAACTTCTAGAATCACTCTCCAATTCCATTTGCTTCCAGTTGGTTCGACAAACTCCCCTTCATTCAAAAGAAGCTGTAGAATTTGTCCTCAGTAACCTTTATAATATTTTCAAACGCTTGGATAAAGCTTGTTCTGCAACCAGGTGGGAGCTATTCTTCATTTGACAATTTATTGAGATTTGATGCTTGAACATACATGCATCAGGACAGTGTGTGGGCATTTTCAAAAAACAACATTTATTAGTCATAATACTGTGACACTTTGGCCACTAATAAAGTGCACATTAATCTTGCTAAAACATCTGCCTCCAGGTGGCTTTGCACATCATTAAGAAAGATAAATATATTTGGTGTCCCATTCCAAGTCTTATTTGGAAAGCAGCATGCCAAAAAGAACCTTCCATCGCTTTCACTTCCGCATGGCGGTTTCACAACAAATGTTTTGCACTCCGCTAAGTTGTTAACCACAGAGATTTCTGTAGATGATGTCTCCACTGATGACAATTGTATTGCACTAGGCTTCAGCAATTAATGGCGACACATGATATGATAGTCTAAGATGTGCCTTTCACCATCGGAGAAATTGAACACGACTTGGTTAACATCCGTTCTGCTCAGTGGTGGGACGGGCTCACTCTTCCCGTGTTGAAAGCATTTTTCATAGGCAACCAACACTTTTTTTTCTATTTACATTTCATTCTTGTTTAAAACTAATGCACTTTCTTATTCGTTGACAAACAGGTTTATTGCAAAACCTAAACAGCCGCTTAATTCACTCTCATCATACCAGCCTAATGTAATGAAATACATCTTTGGCAAAATGTTAGAACAACTTATACACTCTCCTTATATGCACTCACTAAAACATGCGGTCAAATGAAAGACGAAAAACTACACTCTTTACTCATATCTCTTGTTTTCAAAGGTGCTATCGACAGCGTTTGGCATCCCACAGTATTATAGTTTGTCATAACAGCCCTATACTCAAGGACAACTTTCTGTGGCTATGAAGGAAAAACTATGGAGGCAAACTGCACACAAGTGAGAGCGCTTCTGAAAAGAGACCCGCGTTTTCATCCATGTTAGTTTAAACTTGGGAAGAGAAAACATAAACACCTTATTAGCAACAGTTAAGACAAAACACACCACAGAATGTAAAAGTTTCCTTATTTTGCAGCTTTTCCCTTCCGCGTCTGGGCAAATGTAAAATCGTTGCACATGGAAGATGCGTTGATTGAGCATCTGTTTCAAGTAATCGAAAGCACTGTGAAACACTCCTGGACTACTTGGCGCGGTAACCCATGTGCAAAAGCTCCGCCCCCGTGGCTTTCCCTTCATGGCCACATGAAGTTGTCCACGTCCACGAGTATGGAAACCTGTGCCAGTAAATAACATCTTTCCTTGAACACCGTCATATACTGCTTTAGTGCCTGCAAGGTGTAAGCCGCCCCTTGAATTAGAAGCCCCGAGGCCTCACCGATAAGTCCCATAGTTAGAAATATTATTCGTAAACATTTAAATCTCCCCTTTTCCTCCCGGTGCATCAACACAGGCACGTGCCGACGACAGATGATCGCCATTTCCGCCACCAAACACTTGGATCAAAAAGCAAGAGTGCGCGAGGCACTCGTGCTAGGCTCTGACTGGGCATATCTTGCAAAAGCCACCATGAGCACAGAAAAATCATGCTTCGTATACTACTCCAATAGCCATGCCAACACTTTTACCCAAATTTGCAACCCAGCGTATTGCCCTCCAACAGCAACAAAAGTTAAAAAATATGCATATCTTTTATTCAAACTTTACCTTTACTGAACATCTAAACTATGTCTGGACAAAATTGGAAATCAGCTCCCATTTACTCATATTTTTCAAAATGCATTACTTTGTATCCTCAATACACATTTTTATGTCATATGCATCGCCTGTTTGGTGGCCAATGTTTCCGACCTCTAGGTTCACTTAAAACTCGCCTTTGTACAACGCAAACTCCTACTCACCATCACAGCTGCACAAATGGTGCGGAATGCACCTAGGTAGTTGCGAGTCCGAGTCCTGTTGCTTAATTTGACCTGCCTTGTTTTCATGCTCGGTATTTAGCCAGCAGTCCATTTTACTGTGCTATTACATTTTCCCCTAGGTGCCTCCAAAAGCAAGCAACGCTAAGAACAGGACTAAACAGACAGACACAAGACAGCTGTGCCTTCTTCCATTAAAATAAAATAAACATGTAATACATGGTTAGTTAACAGTAATGAAGTATTAATTTTGTACAGTATGGACAACAAGTGCAGGCAACTTCAAGAAACCAGTGAAGGAGAGAATTTGGGGGAGGGGTATTGCGGTAAATCACTGCATAGGCACACAAAATGCCACGAAGCTAACTGAATGTGCAAATTCCGGCCTTTATATGTATACAACGGTGTATGGCGCATCATTTTTGTAACAACTTCTTCAAGTTAATGCCCGTGCAGAAGAAAATGGTTTTACACAGCTAGCAGTCAAAGGAATTGTATGTTTCGCAGAAAGCGTCGCCCACTTTTCATTTGAAGGCATGCAATTTTTCTTCAAATCCAAATGAAACGGTCCATAATGCTTCGAACTGGCTTGAACAGCTATTATTTTCGCTCCAAAACTGAACCTGAAAATGTTTCGATTTGACACCCAGCTGTTGAGATAGTCTTTCATTGCTTAGTCACCGCCTAGGTGCTTTTGAATGCAAACAGCACCATTGACAGGACTAAACAGAAAGACGCATTAAAGACGGAGCCTCTTCCACGTTGGCAGTACAAGATAAATTAACACTTTTTCTGCAGCTCGCGTCCTCGGTAGATCTGGAAGTTATTCCCTTATTACATGGCAACGAAAATGCAGGGCCCATGTTTAGAAAGCCTCTCTCGCATAAGAGTGTTTCCTGATCAGCCTGCTTTTTTAGATGCCCAACATTCATGATATCAGAAGAAGCCAACAAACACTGATACTAAGGACAACATAGGGGAAATTACTATAGGCTGTGCAAAGGTCCAAGTTATGCATGCCCTGAAGCCCGATCAGAAACTAATGCCTCGATTGAGTGACAGGGTTTTACATCCCGAACTAATGCAGAAGCAGTGAAAGACACTATAGCAGGGGCTTCGGATCTTTTTGGACACCTGGATTGCTTTAATGCACACCCAATGGTGAATATGAGTATTTGGAAATATTTAGCTGATCTAGACAGATAGCTTGTTCATCTAGAAGTCTATCTCCGTCTTCTGTGTTCCAATACACAACTTTGTTACGTGGAAAAATTGCCACCAGAGGTCTCGCTGATGCTCCTTAATCTTATTCGGCCACGTAAATGCAGGCGAGTTGGCATAATCCTCACATGACCTCCCCCTATGCCGCTCTCTGTGAAATGGCCAGTGTTGACCTCACATGAGAGGTACCATAGTCCAAGAGAAGTGGTGTCAGTTCAATTTTCTATCTTTGTCATTTTCTTGCTTACAGAAAAGCTCCATTCTTGCTTTGAATTCATTACTACAGAAGCCTAATCTTTCAATCTAGCTCCACATAAAATTTTCATTTAGTGTCCCTTTAAATGGCAGTGGCAAATAAAAGTGGTATGGTTGCCATCGAAGGCTATTTAGCAATCTTAGCTGGCTCAAATCTTACCTAACTGACCTACTAACTATAGAAAATTAAAAGAATTGTTATATTGAATAAACAGTTTTTGGTGTAGTAATAAATAGGGCTTGATGAAGTGTCTTTTCCTTTCTATTTACACAAGGTCTGACTGCGACGGCGGTTAAGATGTCAGTTTCTACAATGACGGTCTGATGGTCTACGTTTTAAAAGGGTACCCATGCAACAGTACAGAGTGCTCAATTTCTCAGTCCATATAATTTGACTTCTCCGACGCATTCTTGGTGATGAAAGCTGTCTGACGATCCTGGACATCGCTATAATGCTCGCTCAACTGTCCCATTCAGCTGATTTTCAGGAAGCACAACATAAAGCAAGTTACCAGGTCAGCAAATAGAGTGTCCTGGATTGTAAGTGGTGTATGCTTACAACTGCACGCCGATGCCTGCTTTTTCAATACCTCCTGTGCCTACATGGTTGGATATCCAGCAAAAGGCTACACCTGGTCTGGTTGATGCATTGAGCAAGTTTAGCAGTTCGATGACAAATGCTTTCTTCCGGTGCTCCTTTATGTTATGGCATTAAAAGCGCTAAAGGAATCCATGTACATGACTTACTTTTCCAATCTTCCTGCAAACATTTCCATCACCAGTAAATATGTTTACAATATGTACTGAAACACTTGACGTCATTCCAATTAAAGATAATTGCGTGACTGATGCAGTTGTCACTCATCTATGAGGCACCTGTGCAGCAGGCCATGTATGTATCATATTGATGGGAACCAAGTTCATGGGAACTTGCTTGTTTTATAGCTCATTCAGTTTTGTGTTCTTGTTGATTGTCAAGAATGTTAAATTAATTGTATCATTGATTATCTGCCACAGACCAAGTTAAATTGGTGTGGTAATGAGAATCCAGTTCTTCACATTTACTTCATAGTCAGCAAAAAAGTTTTACATAATAAACGGTTTATTCACAAAGAGCTATGTTATCGACAATCTTGTACAACTGAGAAGCATGTCTTGTTGGGCAGATTGTAGATTTTCGACCAGTAGCTACTTGCCTGATACGTTCACTGCAGGAGCATTTTTTGCATTTCATTTCCGCTGTAATGCGGCTGCCACGGTAGGGACTCGAACCCACGACCTCATGCCACACCGTGCCACCACCACGCAAGACAAAAGACGTGAAAGCAAGCAGCACCGGTTTATTGGCAGATCAGGCTAGGAGTGGGGCGGTGGTGTGTAAGGTGGCACGTACGGCTGCACGAGGTGCCGGGAGAAGGCGCGCACCTGCTCGGCGCCACGTACCTCCTGGTCCAGCAGGGGCAGCCGCGTCACATGGAAGTCCTCGTACAGGTCGGCAATCTGGTCCAGGTACTTGGCCTGGAGGCGGCAGCGAGCGGCGCACATGCGGCAGGGGTTGCGCTCGGGGAACAGCAGCTGGTTGACGACGATGTTGTGCGTGTCGATGCCGCACTTGGTCAGCTCCTGCACCAGCCGCTCGGTCTCGTAGAGCGAGAGGAACTCGGCAATGCAGATGCACACGAAGGTCGTCTGGTCCGGGTCGCGGAATTGGGCGTTGACCTGGCGGATGACGGGCAGCATCTCCTCCACCTTGGAGGACATGGCGTCGGCCGTCAGCTCCTGCAGCCCCAGCAGTCCGGCCACTTGCGAGATGAACGGGCTCAGGTGGGACTTGAGTCGCAGCAGCTTGCCCATGCCCTTTTCCATGACCTGCGTACAGGGGCAAGCGTGGGAACAGTTTCTCGTTGGGCTAGTTGGTGAAACATAGCTATTACGAGAGAGGTGCAAGGACCACTTGGTAAATACCGACAATGCGACCTACTGCTCCCAGGGCAAAACAAGAAAACAGAGAAAAAGCCCTTGGTGCAGGCCCATTCATCCAACGTACAGTTGCTTGCATGGCCTACAGATAATGTGACAGAACAAATGGCACCAAACAAGTAACACCAGTTCAGGTAAAGCACCAGATGAAGAAGTGTGTCCTACTTCAGGTGACGGTGTCATTATGTTGCCCTACTCATACAGCTATGTTTTATGAACACAGAAACTTAAATCTTCAAGTTTCTTTCTTTTATACAGTGCGGTCCACAGTTAAAGGGAACACTTAAATGTACAGCTCTCATTCTTGTCAGTTGACAGGTGTGCCGAAAGGAGTCAGGGTTACCAACCTCAAGTTATCTGCTGCAAATCTAGGTGATTGTACTCTTGCAAGAGAGGAACATCTGCACATGCTCTGCACTCAAGTGTTTTCTTTAACAGTGCCCCCCTCAGTACCTAGCACTGGTATTAGTCAAAGACTGTGTAGTAACCAGTACAAAAAAAATTTTTTTGTGAGCACTACAACAACCTACTGAAACATGAAACATTTTTCCTATAGCCCATCTGCTATGTTGTCGAGAGCAGTGGTAGCACTGCAACTAGCTGTTGCTGTTATTCTAAGGGTTTCTACATCCCAAAGTCAACACTCTCAACAATGCTTATACCTTGACAATAACCATCACTCTTATGCGCTTTTCCATCAGCACAGTAGCACACAGTAGTAACTGTTCCGGTACAAAATGCTCAGACAAACAGGACGTTCCAATGGGAATGTATCTGACGTAGTGTGCTACATAAATGAAATGTAGTTATGGAAAACGTCGATGTTGTGGTGCATTAAAGCGCAGTAACTCCCGTGAGAAATGTGTAGCACAGCAATGTCTGCATCTAATTGTAGGGTGCGCAAGTTTGGCCAGAAATACAGGCATTCCGTTGCTGCCTAGCACAGACCGCGCAAAGCAAAAGTGCTGCTACCACACAATGTCAGGCTTCATTGTGATTTTCACCTCTGCAGGCACTAGGCGCCACAAATGCCGCCTGCAGTGCGAACAGCACTGCTCACTGAATACCTTGAGAAAGAACAAAACAGGGACCAAAATATGCAATGATTCAACAGGCAAATCCAATGTGCCGGACAGCATGCTGGAAGACATGCCAGGACAACATGCTGCTTTGTCTGTGACAAAACCATTTCCTCAAAATAGTGCGTCCCAGTTTAAGTGTGATCCGGTATTCCATAATTAAACACTACAGCACCACATTGTCTTTGCTTGGACACCTCACAGAGCATGTGTGACAGCAACCAAAGTGTGCAATGGCAGCAAAACATGTGCATAAATTACATCAGTCAGTGTTTTACTCCCACTACATCATGCTCACTGTTTGACTCACACTTGTGCGCTGCTATTTACAGTGAAACACACCAAACAGACCAAGTTGGAAACTCATGGACAATGTCTGTTCATGCAATCTCTGGAATGTTATGACTTCTAGCACCTGTCCCATCATTCCCTCACCTATGGGTAGTCTTAACCATACCTAGCTTTTCATGATGTGGCCACATGAGTAATGACCATTTCGGAATTGCGGGCCAACACTTACTGTTCAATCGTTACCGCCACACTGTAATGCTTTCATAGCCAAGCATTTACCACATATATGAGAAAAAGTTTTGTGCAGCCAGCACTGAAGTTTCAAAAAAAGAAAGGAATGACAGAATTAACAAGTGAAATAGGGTCGGAAAGCACAGCTGTGCTAAGCTCTGTAGATCCATCTGCCCGAGGCTGATCAAAAAAGTCGCTTAAATGTGGAGACAACAGAATGGAATTTTATCCTGGGTATTCTTCAGTCAGAAGTTCAGCATGTCTTTTTTAAAGATCAGCAAATTACCCTCACACGACAAATGGCACATTATATCCTTCAGTCCTTCACATACCTGCTGACCTGTGAACTTTAAAATTCGTACAAATCCCACAGAAATGACACTGGAATGAGAGGGTGGATTAGAACACAACAGAAATACAAGTTTGCCCTGTGCACATGACTTCTGAGGGGTACGTACACACTTCATTAAAAGTGATTTATGTTCACACCAATAATTTGTTTTAGTGGGCCCACTGGGTTCTCTGACATGGTGGTACCAGCGCGCTGCAAATAAATACTCTGGACTTCTCCTCCTAGTCCATTGTATTGCTTTGCAGTGAATCGTCACACCTTTAAATGCTGCACGCAAACAGCAGCAAACTTGGAACAGGGGAGACTGACAAGCAGTGCATAGTTCTTAGATTACGGACACTTTTTCGGTGGCTCTGTTGTAGCCAATTTTGCCAGCTCCAGGAACTCCAAACAGCTCGCTTGAAGCAAGTGCCCATTTGATGTCATTTCACCAACAATAGACTTCCAAGGGTACAGTTGGTGACCAATGCGGGAAACATCGCAAACAGGCCTTATTTTGCATAAAACATGCCGAAACATTCGTAAATTGGTAGAACGAGCCCAAATTTGAAAGTTTTAAGGAAAGTTTACGAGAAATTGTTGGCTGGTATGCCTTGGCCACTCAACATTAGAAGGACGATATGTTGCAATGTGTTTCATTTGCAGCCTAGCATAGCCCGGAGCTGATATATTGCACATGTCACAGCTCAGATGAGTCTTGCAGTGACACTACTGCTAAGTGCCAGAAGGAAGGGGAACACATTGACTGTAGAAAAGCTATTATAATAAATCAGTTACGGTGCGCTGCAGTTTGTCATTATTTCCTCTAGCATTTAGAGGTCTAGGAGCATGATTTAATGCAAAAATACGAATAGCCGAAGATATCATGCCAATACCCCTATGTAACGTCAGCATTCAAACAACTGCAGGAGTTAGGGTAAGACGGTGCGCCAGGCGTTGAAAAGGCCAATGAGATTTAAAATATGTGCTGGGTTCCGTAGTATGTCAGGCTCGGAAACAATAGTGCGACACGGTCACTTCATGTGCGCTAACGGTAGCTATCCAGGCAGCATGACAGCATTGACCAGCATATGATGTGGAGACGGGTGTCCCACTTGACTACTCCAGACCATATTTGCACTGTTTTCTTCACGCAGTTTCACTGTTTTGCTTACTGCGAGACTCAATTTAACTGAAAAACAGCTTTTTTTTTTTTTTTAAGGTAGAATACACTGCTGCATTTTACATGTGACGTTAGTAGCATAATTATGTGCAGTTTATTTTTACATATGCAAAAGCTCATATTGCTAACGCGCCTCATTCTACGCAGTATCCTTAAAGTCACATGCGATGTGCGTGGTGTACGCACCTTCGTGAATAATCCACTACTGATGGAACAACCTGCCAACACCAAGACTCAAACGGAAACCAATCCGACACAATAACGGCCACACTGAATGCGAGAGTCGACGGTGACAGACCTTGGCCAACGAGCAAAAAGTGGCACCGCCTATAGTAATAATTCCGGGGCCCTAATTGAACGAACAGCGCCGCTTCGGTGAGTGCATTCTGTTATCACAGGCTCAACGGGGCGGACTCCAGCAATTGGCCGCGCTTTTGTGAGCAGCCCGACCCTTTGATGCACCTGCTGAAGGACCCGTCGAGTGATGTATGGCGGCAGTAACGGGACGGCAGGGCAACTTTTACAGCTTTTGTGATTCGCAAGCCTACAGCTGTCTGTGGCGGCCCGTCAACCTGTCGTTGTTCTTGCGACAATTACCTGCGGGAAAGAGAGCAGGCGCAGCGTGTGTCCCGTGGGCGCCGTGTCGAAGATGACCACCGAGAAGTTCATGCTTCGCACGAGCTTCATCACCTCGGCGTAGCTCATGGCCTCGTCGATACCCGGAAAGGCGCCCAGAATCTCCTGCATCATGCTCTTGCTGGCGCGGAACGGGTCGCCTTCCTCGAAGTACTCGTCCGGCAGCTCCGAGAAGCCCAGGTTGGGGTCGATCTCCATGGCGTACAGGTTCGAGAAGCCATTCACCGGAGTTGGCACCTTGGAGAACTTCTGGTCGAACGCGTCCGAGATGTTGTGGGCCGGGTCGGTGGAGATGATGAGCACGCTTTCGCGCGTCGCCGCCAGTTGCACGGCCAGGCTGCAGCTACAGGTGGTCTTGCCGACGCCGCCCTTGCCGCCGACGAAAACCCACTTGAGGGACTTCTGCTCGATGATGTTCATGAGCGAAGGCTCGAGCAGGCCAGCTGCCAACGCCTTGTCGCCCGTGTCGGACGCCATCGCCATGGGCCGCTGCCCTCGCAGGAACGCGGCTGGCTACCCGGTGCTCGCCTACGCTACCGTTCCGCCTCGGAGCGGAGACGCTCTTAGGGCAGGTGAACCAGGTGAACACGTCGTCAAAGCCGCAGCGCTGGTCACAGATGCCACAGATGTGCAACGCCAGCTGGTCCAGCGGTTGTGATCCATTCACATCGGGCGACGCATCACATCATGCACGACCGATGGCTGCCAGGCTGCGGCTACCGATGGCTAGCAGCGGCTACCATTTACCATCGTTTGCACTTCCGCTAGCCACCATACTTCCGCTACATTTGATTGGCTGACGCCATCTTTTCGACGCGTCTGCTATGGCGTCTGCTCTCCGCAAGGCTAGACGTTTCCGCTGAAAACCTAAACCAAATTAAATGCTATGCATATTTCTATGGAGCCAATATGATGGTTAAGAGGCTAATCTGTAGATTATTGTTGCCGTGTAGCATAACACTCGAGCGTTGTGCAGAAGAAAGAAAAGGAAATTGTTAAGCGGCAGGACCGGTAAAATGGAGAAACAGCCAATAACTTCGAATGGTGAAAAGAGAGAGCAAACAAGATCTACATGTGACACTAACAGGGAAGCAAAGCTGACGTAACAACGTGGTAGGTGGTAGTGTCTTAAAAGCGTGGTAATCTCAAACTGGCAAACGTCAACTTGACCGTGTGCAGACTACAGATACGAAACTGCACAGGTAAATAAAGGTTACTTTTTATTAAGAAAGACGTTCTCAGTAAATAAAAAAAAGTTATTAATTTGTTGTAAACTTATTTGAACTATACATTTTAATTTTTTGTTAAAATTCGTACCAAAATATTAGTCCACGTGAGACAACATGGCTGCGTCCACATCATCGCTGATGCTGTACGTAACAGCAGTTCAGTCAGTTTACTGTGCTTTGTCGACGCTGTCCGTGAGTTGGTTCTTTATTCTATGGTGAAACGGGAGATGTCAGACCGCAGAAAAGGTAGCTCAAGAGGCTCCAGCGCTTCAGGTACCAGAATGTCAACTGCAAACTCCGCTATCAGCATAAACAAATTTTACAGCGGTGTGTTGTTTCGTAGTTTGACGTGTCGGCTACGAAATCACATTATGTTTGCGATTTGTGTTTTGGTAACATCAGCATGGCTTGCAAATGAGAGCGTGAAATGCGAGGTTCCATAATGTGTTGGCCAATCGGCAATCGGGTGACGTAGCTTGGGTGTTTAACGTTTACTGGAAGGTATATTGGAATGCTATGTGCCGACATGTCTTACATGACCGAAAGTAAAAACGACTCGACAAGTTTGCGTGTACATTAGTGGAACTCTGAGGGAGCGTTTCAATGTAAAATGAGCACATCCGACTGTAATTAAGAATTCACCTGTGCTTACATAATGTACTAGACTTTCGGTCGGTGCGGTATTGTGTTCCTGCTATTCGCAATAAACAGCCCAAGTGCTACTTAGACCACTGGTATAGCCTCTGGGGAGTATGCACATACGTTCACGCTCAAGCGCGTGGCCGCATGACAAGGAAACGATAATAACACAACAGCTGCTAAGTGGACGCTACCGTGCTGAATACTGTGTTGTCCAGGCGACCTTGTGGCTTCCACTGCCCGCAAACATTTTAATGTTTTATTTTTTCCAAATCCGGCCAGCAGGGCACAGTTGGCAATTATTTTGCATCACAGCACACCGACTTGGCACTCTGTACAGAAGTGTGAACGACCGTACAAGCCTTGCCACGATGTACGCCGCTGTGATAGACGGCTAGTGGCTTGTCTCTGTTAGGAGTGCCTTTAAGCTAACATTAACCCGTTTTAGTGCTTCAGGTTAATCAACCATTGTTTGCACTGGCAGAAGAATGTAGCCAGAGATGTATCTGGGTCATAACTCTACAGCTACGATGTAAAGCTGTGCAACACATCCAAAATTTTGTTTTTCAGATAAAAAAAGAAAAAGGCTTCGTTAGGAAATTAACGGTGCTGTTTATACTTGCTGACACTAGCTCTCCACAGATGAATAAAATAAATAGACAGCAAAAACCATATCGGGATTAGTGCAAGCATGTGTAAAATCTTTCAATATTTTGTCAAGCTACGCTTTGAGACGTAAAGTGCACTTGTTCTTGCAGTTTATACTAGTGTCATTAAATATATATGACCAGTTCATCTGTGATACAGTATTGTTGCTTTCCTTACCGTAAACGAACTGTTCAATGAACTTGTTGCTGGTTGTGCAGTGAGCTTAAAGTGCTCATATATTATTATTATTATTTTTTTTGCATTTCTCTAAATTTAAATTTTTCATGCAGGTATGGCTGAGCTTAAGCATACGCACCTTCATAAAGTGTATTTAATTGATATATTTACTGATTGTAAAACATAAAATGCACACCTGCAATCAAAGGTATTCACAACAGGGGTTCTCTGGGAAAAAATCTGAATGTCTTGGCCACCGAAACTGACAACTTGAAACTAACACCTGCACTGCAATGTTTGCATTGCTAAGTCTGAACTGCAGTCATGAGTTTCATGCTTACATGCCACGGCACCGATGATCTCTTTTTTTTTTTTCAGATCCTTCGGTTTGAATATTTTTTGTGAGTTTACTCTGAATTGGCCTATGATGTGCAAAATTTCACGTACAAAACTAAATAAATAAATACATTTCATTCACCCTTTTAGGAAATCTATAAGTTCAGCTTCTCATGCTTTCATAATTATTGCTCTTATTTGAATGAACTTGGAAATGTTGGCAGTTATTGCATCACCATGCATTATCTTCACAAACATTAAATTGTTTAGTGATCAAACGGTGATGGCATGATGTGATATCAAACAGTACTCTTCATTTGTGCTGCTCACAGGAATAACACCAAGGTTGACACATTCTTCAGGTTTGGTCCGCGTTGATAACTTGTGTCTTGCAAGAGAATCTTTGGCTCCACATTTGAAGGAATCATAATGGGGACACAGAATAAATGTTTTCTTTTAGAGTGAATAGCTTTCTTTGTCTCTTTTCTTTTGTTTTTTCTTTTGTTCTCATGGTTGGCAGTGGCCGGCAGTTGGTGGTCGTTGATCAATGGTCGGCGGGCGGACATAGGCACCGGTGCAGAGTGTGCCTACTTTCATGCACTGGAGTGGCAGTGGGCATTAGTCACCAAGTGCCAACGTTTTCGCTCTTTTGTACGCACGGACTATTGCGTGTGGGTTTCAACGTGTGTGGTATGGTTTAGATGTGGTAGTTAGTTTGCTCGCTCAGGGATATCAGCTTACATCAACAATAATCGTCTGCACCATTTTTATGCTGGCGAATAGTGTACGTTTAAAGATGAGTCCAGGTACTGACACATGACTTCCAAGTTGTACAAACTCTACCACATGTTTTCTTGTGTGCGAAAAGACGATGCTTAGCAATTGTGAATGCTGGGGAAACACTTGAGAGATATCCTCATGTGATACTAAAGGTCACCGCAAGATTCTGTGCCTTGTTGTTATCAACATTACTGTGACATCATGGCACAGAGTGAAATTCATGTCGCAGTAAGGCTAGAAAGGATGGCACTTCTCAGGCGTTTCTCCTGACTGCACTTGCCTGTGGCAGTTGCAGCAATTGCAGTGAGCCAAGTGAGAAATCGGGCTAGTTGGTGTTCATGCATATTGTAATGCGTCTAGTGCAGCCGAGTAGAATAGCCAAGATGCGACATTTCAGCTTTGATACGGAAACAGAACAAAAAAGAATGCCACCGTTATTAGTTGGAAATGGTGCAGGTCCCATAACACTGAGAACCAGTGCAGTGCTTTGGCATGACCTCCGAGGCCAGGCAGTGCCAACAGCGTGCTGAATATATGTCGGAGGCTGTAGTGTGGGGTTCGCATCATACCTGCCAACCATCAAGTACACGCGTCGTGTGCTTAGGCGCTATCTAAAGGCTGTTAAATAAGAAAATTGGACAGTTTCCAGACCTGGTAACTTTGGCCAAGATTGGTTCGGTAGAATATGCCACTTATTTATAACTAATGTAACCGAAGTGAAATTTTGTTGCAGATTGCATTTATAGAAGTACTGACAGAAAATTCTTGTCTCGTTTTTATTTCTCAACTGGATAGCTGTCAACCCAGTAACTGCGCTCTCGATTCCTCGAGAGTGCACAACAATGGAGAATCGTGTTACCGTTCAATGCAACCAGTTCGAAATGCGTGCCAAGTGCAGTGCGGCTTTGGACAGGTAAAAGGATACTGTCGATGCCGCTGAAACCTTACATGGCAGAGTTGCACTTCCAGACACCACTGATGTGTACACACACATTATTACCATGCTGCCGAAAGTCTAGTGCTACGATTCAGCACTTGATTCAGTACTTTTGGCAGCATGGTCATTGTGCAGCCTTCAATTGCGGCACCGGGTCGACCGACAGTGGCACTCTCGAGTTGTTTGTGACGTCACATGCCCGCCACCTCCACTTTCAGTGACGTTAACACAGTTTAATCTGGTTACAACAAAGTTGGATCTGATATGAAAATGCCTTTGTTAAATTTGATATTCAATATAATCATATGTTTGCTTCATAGTGATATCAGTGATGAACATTTTGTATTTACTTCATTATATCAGATAATTCGTTGTATCAGTGTTTGTTATACTGAGGTTTGATTGTAGTCTCCCTTTTCACGTCTGTAGCAATAGTGCATTTGGCTCGGTGGAGTGGGTTGTGTAAGAGGTGCTGTAATAAAATATGTGAGGTGCTCTTGAGGCTTAGTACAGCAATTATGGAGTCGACATCTGCCTAAAAAAATATTTAAAATATGCAAGACACAAAATGCTCACATCAGTTTACTGTTTAAATGACATGACACTTCCGTGTTGCATTCATTCATACATTTGTTTTATTAGTACAGTTCTGTCAGCGTCTTTTTGACAGCCAAGGCAGGTGTGTTAACACCACGACCGGCTTTATTACTCGCGACCTGCTCACTACGCCGGCTCCTATGGCGGCGCGTGTCCGCGCAAATACCACGTGACTGTTCAGGAGGGACGGCGCGCCGCAACAGGTGGCGCCACAACTTACCCTTATTTCGGCAGCGCCCGCCGTGCGCTTCTGTTAAATTCAGTACGCTTGCGTTATCGTGTTGCCGGTAGGCCGAGTTAAACCGCATCGTTTTTTAAGCACGCACCTCAAAGACGTGTTAATATTTATAAGATGCAATAATCGTGGACAGCTTTCTGTATACAGTGGTAGTTAAGAGCGCGAGCTGTCAGCTAACACGCTTAAGTCTCTGGCTCATGAGCGTGCGAGAACAGCGCAGAAGCAGGCGTCTCGCGCTCGTAGCAATTCCCCTGCATGGCCACAAAAAGCTGTACCCGACTAACGGCTGATAGCGGTAATATTTTTCTTTCTCAGCGCAGCAGTTTTGCAGCTAAACAAGCTCAAAGAGCGGTTGTAGTGGTGGGCGCGGCTCTGGTGCTACTCGAGCGGCTTTTTTGCGCGTACAGCTGCACAATCTCAACATGATTGCTTCTGCTCTGTACCTAGCAGCATCCCAGGGCGAAGCCGCGCTACTTTCCGCCAATTTACGGCAAAAAGCGCGCCATGCACACTTACTCATTTTCAGGAGCATTCACCCGATTGTTAATCATTTCAAGACGCACTCTACATGAAAAATGAATAAAACCAGACTAGAAAAGCTTGTTTGCCAGACACAATAGCCGGTCGTGGCCAGAACTTTTATTTCAGGTCAGCCAGATCCTTACACTTTTAGGACCTTTCGAGATTTCGGTTTGGCATTAATTAATTTCCGTTTGGCGTGCTCTTCTGTGAGATCAGAGGCAAAATTAGACAAAAATGGCCTCATAAACTTGTGGACAATCAGCTTTAGCAGTGCCCTTCTGTGAGGCTCTGTGGTATCCTTCGAGCACACAAACAGCGGATTTTTTGTGAGTGACGGCAGCACTAGGTCTGCAAACCTCTTAAGCGGCGTTGGCCCCCTAACAAGCACAGGAGCCACACTTGATGCAGCACCTTCCAGGCGGCTGACGAACCCTACGAAAGCTAAGGTAGGGTACGATAGCCCTCCCCGGTCCATGCCTGCTATGATGGCAGTAGTGGTAGACTGAGAGGCTGGCGCCCTCAAATTATTCAGGCAGCCCTCACATGCAATGCAATCTTGCACGGCTCTGACCAAGAAGCCAGCAATCATTGCCAGTGTGCTGGCTCGAAGGCTTCGTTGAGGGGCACCTGAAAGAATGAAGGCGAATTGGAACTTAATGACACTTACTCTGAAAAATGCTATTGGCAGCATTTCAGTCCTAAATCAACCTTTCGCAAGCACAGTGCCCAAATATTGGTAATATGTCCTTAATTCATGCAAACAGATAATTTGTCAATGGCTATAAGACAGCTGTTTAGGCGACAACACTTTTCGGAGGTCACCGTTCAGGCACAGCTAAGTGCAGAATGAACGCTGTCCCTTTCTCTTGGTCGAAGCCTCAGTCCTTGATCCCTTCGTTCAGACCCTAAAGGTTGTTTTGGGAGAGCACCTGAACTCAGTTTTATATCAATATCTCTACTTTTCTGAGAAGCAGAATCCTTAAAACTCGATTTCGCTCGATTTGCAGAGCGGAACGCAGCAATACACCATCGCGGGCGATGATTTTTACTGCCTACGAAATGTTCAGGCTCTCAGCAGTAATTGCGTTCTTGGCACGTATGCGGGCAGCAATCAGAACAGCCGGAAACACGGTGTTCAGACGCGCACAAAAACACAACGAGGAAGCCGCCACTGCTACCGCTACGCCAGCCCGCACTCGGCGTGGGGGTAAGTTGTAGCGCCACGGAGAGCAGCGGCGGTCGGGCGAACTAAGAATGAACTAAACAAGCAGTAAAAAATCGGGGGCTACGGAGGCGGCGCCAGTGAACAGGTCGCCAAGTAATAAAGCCGGTCGTGGTTAACACAAAGCATAAATTTCCGCAATCAAACTGCTGTGAAGTCACAAGACGTAACAAAAGATTATATGCACAGCTTGCAATGGGAAAAGAAAGATGATAGCATAATTTAAGCTGTTCAACACATGGTTCATCAGTAGAATAAAAGCATGTTGCACAGAATTAATGGGGGCGGGGGGGGGGGGGGGTAGAAAAGGCAAGTCAATTGAAATGTATTGTGAATGTACAGTGTAAGCAAATGCAAAATTTGCAGTATCACAAGGGATCATTGAATACAGACAAAAGTGCTTTCATCGTAGGCATGTTCACATCATGTGGCAACTGGTATAAAAACAAATGAAAACCGGAATTCTTTCGTTTGGGCAATAGAATGGTCATATTTTGTTTTGAACTATTTCTAGACTTGTTAAGACTCCATATAAGCACCGAACTGAAGCAACTGAAGACAGTTGACAGTGTTCAACATCATTTTCAAGCCATGTAATTTTCGCCATGACTCGAGTGTAGGGAGGTCAGATTGATTTTTTTTAGATTGGTTGCAAATATTTGCCAGCCGTAGGAGTTATATATTAAATGGAGGGCTTTATTTGGTTTGCTTTCTAGGTAAGCAATATTTATTTTGAGTTAGGGTTACACATGATATCGGCATAATTGAGCACAGGTCTTAGTAACGACGTATATGCCACCAATTTCATTTTGCTATATTGCAGTGCTTCAATAACCACAGTCATTTTTGTGCTGCAATATAGCTATATCTTTAAACATGACAGTCACATTTCACTGCACTAGGTAGTTATACCAGGATACTTATATTGATCTACCCTGTTAATTGAGACATTGCTAAGTGAATAGGTATACAGCAGCGGGTTTTTCTTTCTCCTGAGTGTCATCTGGGGCACATTTCGAAATGTTAAGGCTCATTTGCCATGTTTTGCACCAGTCACTAATTCCTTGTAAAGGTTGTTATATGGTGCGCGTACCTGCCAGCATGTGAAGCCTAAAATTTGTAAAATTCTGCTGACACGATGTCAAAGCAAAAGAGGGTGGGGTTGCATGCATTTGGAAAATGCTTGCCCTTAGCACATGTCCTTCCAAGAATACGCACACACTTTATTAAAGGTGAATGAACTTTAGCTTGAATATGGCACTCATAAGCAGCAACAAACCTGGCCCAGCAAATAGTGATGAGCAACACGTTGCTTTCAGATTACCGTGACTTTTTCAGCTGCTGCTTCAGGAACTTGTCTGCCGTGTAAATTTCGAGGGGTACTTGCTCGAAGCAAGTTCCCCTTCTTTTTACTATAAGAACACTTCCGACAAGAGGTTTGGGGGAATGACCAGTGAAACTGTTTTTGCAAACTCGAAGCGAAATTAGTAAATTTCACAAAAAACTCGGGAGACTTGGCAGGTATAAGTATGGTGTGGAGTCGTGGCGTGACGTGGTGTGGCACCCACGCGTTGTGTAGCCCAGACCGGTGCCCATCGGCGCTCTTTCATGGCAGGCGGTGGAGACAGCGCAGAGCAGCGGCAGGTGTGTCTGGTGCATCTTGACCTCGGTGTCGGTGGAGCCGAGCGGCTGATGGTGGACGTGGGCCTGGCGCTGCGGTCCAAGGGAAACCCCGTCCACATTGTCACCACACACCACGACCGGAACCACTGCTTTCCCGAGACGCTCGATGACCAGTTCAAGGTGGCGTCAGTCTTTGGGTGCTGTGCGTTTGGGGCATTTCCATGTGCTGCGTTCCAGAAGCTTTATTATTATTTTTTTTTTGCATAGTGCCGCAAATCTGATTTCCAAGTAACACATCAGCAGGCTGTAAACTCAAGTGTTATTCATTGGCAATATACTGCTGAAGAATTTGTACGTTTTTTAATCTGTGCTACAGGCAATGTGGCCTCTTCATCACTGTCACTTGTACACGCCTCGTAATCAACATGAAGAGCTCATAATAAGGTCTTGAATCTCTGCATCGTTAAAAAAAAACAGTGCGGGCTTTGTCGTGCCATCTGTCGTACAAAAACAAAAGTCAGGCATCCAATTTTACTTTAGCCAACTTCAGTGTAGACAGCATGACCAGTCTTAAGATGTTTCTCATTCACGAATCATCTCGAGAAAGGCGGGGAATGTGTGGAAAGTGTGACACAGCTTTGCTCGGGTGCTGCGACGGGTGTGTATCGTCACCTAGACAAGCGCATTCGGGCACTGTACTGAAAGGCTTAAACCCGTACACTGCTGAAGCACATAATTGCTGACTGGGACAATGTTTCTATCTTCAAGCACATTCTTGTGTAAGCAGCATTTATTGTTTTACTTGCGTTAGATAACACCATCAAACTTCTATATAAGAAGTTATATATTGCACGAAAATGCTTTCAGTTTCATAAGATAAATTCTTTAGAAGCGTATTTATTAAGTGCTTCTATTAGAGATAAACATTCTGCTATATCTGATAATTCATTGTTTAATTTCATTATATCCAAATCATTCATTGCATTTGTGCTTGCTTTATCGAGGTTAATTTTCTTTAAATACCAAGCTATCATTTGGTATATAACAAACACATCACAAAAGTTTAAGTTTGTTATGGGTATGTTGAATTACCTCACATATTTAACTATGATTTTTAGTGCACAAGCCTGTTCATTATAACAAGGTTCGACTGCATTTCGACCACCAGCAGTTTCCATGCCTCTTGCGGTAGAGGAGTCCAGTCGTTCTAGGGCATCGGGGAAAGGAAGGTGGGATGTTCATATGACTTGTGGTGTTAGGGGAACGGAGTGTGTTATGCCATTCCCATAAAGTATGGATTGTGTTGGCGTACTGACAAATACCAAAGCAGCTGATCACTAAAAGAAGCCAAATGCAGGCCTAGTGGCATCTGTTAAGTCCCTTTCCTTAACTAGCAACAAGGGCTTGAGCTGCTACGAGTGAACAGCAGGTGGTGCAAGGCCTAGATTCTTCAGCAGTAACCTACTAGAGCGAGCTCTGGTACTGTGATCATTCAGATACCACGAGAACGATGGTTAGTACAAGGATTCGTCAGATCTTCATGCTTGTGGCTTAAAAAGTACGCTGAGGAGGTTTTAGAATCGGAAGGTTTATGGTGGTTTGCAAAGCTGCCACAGTATAATTGAACTCATTAAGTTATTTTCTCGATTGTATGCGTAGCAGCACTGTAATCAGCGTTTAAATTTTAGTCGAAGATTCGCAGCGGTGAAAGACCAGGTGCAAGGATGACGTCAACACAGGGGTCAAATGAGCACTCATACGAGTCACATGCCTTGCCGATACCCACGATGACGTCACAATCATCTTCATCATCCGAGTCCTTTAACTGAACCTTGGCACCTCCCGCAGATGCTGCCGTGGCATTTTAAACAATGATTTTCGTATCAGAATTATTGAACTATAATAATTCACTTGAAGTTGACTTTGAAAAATCTTTCGGCTTCCCTGTAATACGTTCTTGTGTCGTTATTCATGGTGCTTTTATCTTCCTGTATTTTGCTAAGCTGTTCGAAGCCAGAAGGACTAAGTTTAGCCCCTATTCAGTCATAAATTGTGAAGCATTGTCAATAAATGTGTGAAAGTCACATAATTTTATTCCAGTGCCGTAGACTCCATAAAGAAAGAAAGCCCTTGTAATTACACAGTAATTAACTATTTACTTAATGTATAAGCCATAATGTTGCATTTTCTTTAACTAAAAATTTTAAATCACGGGTGCAAACCACACATACAGGTTAATTACTGGCTGCAGGCATGAGCAGGAATGAAAAACGGCTACTTCGCCACAGTTGACAGAACGCGGTACTTCGCACATCCCGGTACTTTGAATGGTAGTGCCTTTAGTGAAAGCAGTCATGTGTAGCAGTACTCTGTAGTCAGAGGTCAACTTGGATAACACAGGGTGTTCAGAGGCATCAATTGACCTACAGCTCAATTTCTGCGGATTTCTTTTCTTGCCACTGTACCAGACAGAATTGGTTAAAAAAAATTTGCATACACAAATATGGAACACTGTGAGTGAAGGAGTTCGGCAAATCGAAACATACAACAGGAGTGCAAATTTAAGCTAGCTGGTGGAGCAACATTCCCGAGAAATACAGTGCAGCAACAGGACCAATGAAATACGAAACAAGAGAGGCACCGACTCTCAACTGCTAGATTACTCACAGGATAGACTTGTATACATACAGGCGCCGACAAAAGTGGTATACTCTGCGCAGATTGCCACTGCAGCAGTGTCGCTCGGCATTTTGGCGAGCTGAAGCACGAAACATTGACACAAGTCAAGCAACATGCTTGCAGATAATAAAGGGCACCCATTGGCTGTCTCGATCCCAGATGCTGCCTGTAGATGGCGTTGCGAGGCAGTTTGCCGTTGCTCCAGCTCCTGCTGCGTGGAGTATACCACTTTTGTCGGCGCCTGTACATGGCAGAAGGATATTAAAGAACGAAAAACGAGCTGGCCAGCAATAGTGGTGAAGCCATGCGCGCTTTGTCAGACGGATGAGTACTATATGAAAACAAAGTATCAAGAAAACTAGGAAAACAGGCAAATAGCTACCAACCAAAAAGAGGCAACAGCAGCAAACAAAAGTAAATGTGACAGTGGTAACAGGGGGATGGCAGGTGACGATGCAAAAAAAAAAAAAAATCTAGTTAGCAAGATATATAACTTTCTTCTCAAATAATAATGAAACTGAAGGTGTTCTGATGCATGCAGGAGTTCTTTTTGATGGTGTACGCCTCCCTCATGGCATTTTCTTAGTGCGCAGGCCCGATCGAAAATATTTTATTTTTAATCAGTTTGAATCTTCACACAATCAGTCATTTAAGCACCTTCCAGTTTGTCCTACATTTACTAGCCGTTGTACCCATGCTGGATGAACTGCCATACTTCCAGCTCCTGTAAACGTTAGCACCAAAGCTACCTCTAGTAAGTTTCGTAGGAGTCAGTATGGGTGGGAGAGGTTTGTGAGTGTGAAGTTTACGGTTGCAGGGTGCATTAGTGACTGGCCATCTTCCAGGTGGTGGTGGTGGGTGACTGGCTGCCCCGGTCAGTACTGGGACGTTTCTACGCTCTGTGCTCATACTTGCGTATGATGGTGGCTGCCCTCTACGTTGTTTGGTTCAGCGACATTCACCCCGACGTCATCATATGTGACCAGGTGAGGACCGCACCGTCAAATTATATAACACATAGAGCTGAACTGTACTGGCCAAACAGAATGAAAAGCGAGCGATACGGAACAAAAGTATGACACCTCTTAGGCGTAATTCATTATGCCGCAAGTTGCCGTGGGGCTCACTCTGGCTCCAAAGGTTGGTGTTTTGTGAATTTGTCACATGTACAAATGAATGTGAAAATAGAAATATGCTAGTCATCGTGAAAATCTCTTTTTTTTGCATTAATTTCACCTATTGTCTTTGAATGTATGCTTCAGTGCTATTGGGATTGGCATTTAGCACAATGGATGATAGAAAAGAATGGTTTGTTCAAGTTGCTCTGAACATGCTGTTCACTCAAGCTCAACATGTACAGGCGCCCAAACCTTCAACCCTAACGTGTGCGAGCGGCGACTTTTCCATGCGTCAGCGCCGTATGACGGGGCAAGGCTGGAAACAGCCTAGTAGACGATGGGCCCAGCTGAGTGCGCTTTGTCCGCATGCGCTTAGCCTCAGACTGTTTCCAGCCTCGCCCCGTCATACGGCACTGACGCACGGAAAAGTCGCTGCTCGCGCATGCCAGTTAAATATTTGGGTGCCTATACAATCCGAAGTCTCCACATTCCCGGTTGCATCATCTGCATGTTGGCTTCTGGCCTGGTTACACAGCTTTAAGTGTCTTGAACTCGTTGATAATTCTGTATTTGCTAGCTGGTTTGGTTGATCCTTATTGGCCATTCATTTAAAGGGGTCCTAACCACTCTTTATCCAAGTCAAGAAATATATTTGATGTTACATTAGAATATTTCCGAAATACCTTGCCATAAAATGTTCTTCAATGTGTTCAGCAGAAGTGGAGTTATTGGCAATCACACATAGTGTTCGTGGTGCTTGTGCTCCTTCTTCAATGATTTGCAATGCGAAGGCTACGGCAGAGTGATGTGTGCTCCACCTACTGAACATTACCGTGGCGTGCAGTTCAAATTTGATTTTGGATGTTCACGTAGGCACCACTAGTTCCGATTTTGGCACCTGTTGCGCACCAAATGTGCCAAATGCGGTTGTACTCAGCAAGCTGCTGTGTGCTCAGCCAGTGAACTATTCGAAGCATCCCGCGGTGGCCGCTGCATCCACGCTGCAAAGCAGACCGCAAGCAACATGCAACTGCAGCGTTTGCTTTGTGCAAGACAGGGCTAGAGTACGCGCTCGTGCTCGTGTGCTTCTGTCTGGCTGTGCTACATGGTGCGGACTGGCTCTGTCCTGCAACGGCTTGACCGATGGATAGTAGCCACATCCTTCTTGCACATTTTGAAGCGCTATCAATAGCTCGAGCGTTACGAAGCAAACTCTGCCAGGGCACCTAACCAGGAACGGCTAGGAGTGAGCATGAGTGACCTTAAGTTTTGTGTGGTTTGAGGAATAGTTGAGTGTTCAAAACTAGTCGCATTTAGTGAGACCTGACGGCTACGACATGAATAAGCAGGGTGACCAAAGTTCAATTCCTACGCGACCAGCCGAGCATGAGCAGACGATAGTTGGCTTGTTCCGGAAGTACGTTATTATTTGCGAAATTTTAAAGCAGATTTTCACTTGTATTAAACTGCATCAATAAATACACACAGTATTAGTAGGAAGAAATGCACTGATCCAAACACCCTTCTTGATTGATGTCAGCTGTTGGCCAATGGCAGCCGCATATGGCAGTCTGCTGTATTACAAAATAAAGTGTCCAGGAAAGAGTGGTAAGCATGCTTCTGTTGAAAAGAGAGAATTTGAAAGAAAGGTGACTTTGCGCTCTGCTTGCGAGGTCCATGCGCTGCGCACGATTGCAAAATTTGGCTGAGCTGTTCACAGCAGCATATGCTGTCCGCAGGCTATGGTTCTTCAACAAGCCCGTGGGGTGGTTCGGGGCCCCTCTAATCATGAAATTCTTACAGGTGATCCAAACCACGTGTCAGCCAAGTTCTTTTACAGTTTTGCATGTTAGTCTATGGCCATCAAAGTGCAGCGACAAATTCTATAAATTCCAGAACACCTGCATCAGACCCAGTAAAATTTCTTGACTCTGCAGGCTGTCTCACCAACTTTGTACAGTGTTTTGAGAGCTGCTAGAGAAGAGAACTGAAAGAAAGGCTCTTCTTTCGTCCAGCTCTGATTGCCGTCTGTGCAACACCATCTGAATGGTAGCTTCACGGAAGATCATCTGTGCACAGTGGGCAAGCCCTCCTTCGTGTCTGTAGCACACAGTCAGCTCTTGTTACTGATTGGCTCAGTACCTATGGCACTCCGCTGCTGACAGGAGGTCACAGGTTTAATTCTCAGCCATGGTGGCTGCATTTGGATAGGGGCGGAATGCAAAACATCTTACGCTTGTGTGAAAACACTGTGCTTTCAGGGCATGTTAAAAAAAACCCCGGTGGTCAAAATTAATCTGGAGTGCCCTACAGCATGCCTCATAAACGCACTATGAAATTTCGGGGCATTCAACCTCGCAATTTAGTTTGATTAATTTAACGTAGTGTAGTGCGCCATGGACATTTGTGGATGATAAGTTATAGATAACAGTTGTCAAAGGCATAAACTGATTGTTCGAACTGGAGCGGTTTTCATGACAAGCAGTTGAGTACAATTAAGTGTCAACATTCAATTGGCTGCAGCAACCGCAACTTGACATGTTGCTGCTTCAGGTCAGTAAACGTCACGGCCACGCTCTCCTCGTTGGCAGGCTGAACACTAGGGAGCGAGTAAGGTGCATCACAAGAACGCTTAGAGACTGTGACTAAGAGTCACACACTCATTGATTTTGCACACATGAATTGCACATTCATTGATGCATGTTCATTTATTTAGTTCACACAGCACAAGACTCGTCTTACTTTAAGCCATGGAGGAAGGACTAGGAGAGAGCATCACATGACAATCTTGAAGCCTAGTCATAAAGAATGTAAAGGAAATTCTCATGCGAAATAGGCCCAAACCATGTGATAGGCAAGCGGTGATTTCTAGCTGCCGATCATGCAGAGAGTACGAGGGAGAGTGAGTGGCAAGGGCCGATTATGACGAGGGCGTCCCCAAGAGCTGCCACGAACCAAAAGCTGCCTTAAAAGGTCCGACAGTCATGGAGGGCCGATTTCACAAGAGTCAACTTGCAGGTGCGCGCCGTAGAGAAGGAGGGGCAGCATCAAAGGCGGAGGCTAACTGCGGAGGCTAACTGCCTGACGCTATGCTCCTTCCTAGAGTTTTTTTCTTTCTCTGTACTTTAAGCATAGCTCAGTTCGTGAGTTTCCTTTGTAGCTTTGCGTTAATCACATATGGAAGACAGCTTTTACCTTTCGTGAATCTTCCTCCACTGTCCGGAGAAGTCCTGGGCTCGATCCCTTGATCAAGGAAAATTTTTCTTAAACTTTGAAGTTGAAGATACTGCAGGGCGGAAGGAAAGAACTAGGGGGGAGTGTTGCAGAACACAGTTGAAGCCAAGTGTGTCAGCTCAACATGTGACCACGTTGCGGTAAGTTCGAGCATCTTGCGCTGTTGTACTCGGCGCACACTGTGAAAAGGTGATGGGCGAGACAGCAATGCGTGGATTGCACATTTCAAAGATGATGATAAATGTATGTGTTGCAGTATAAATGACTGAAGTTGCGCAGTCAGATGAAAATGTGCATAGGGCAGTTGGCAAGGCGCCCGAACAATTGTGTGTCGATTAAAACCTACCATGAACCCAAGCGCATTGGGACGACTATGCCGAGAGTGACGCATTGTGCCAGCTATCTGAGAGAGAGAAAAAGAGCAGGGGATGGCTGCCCAGAGAGTCGACCTGCGACGACTGCCTGCAGGACGTAATGCTCCCTCCTAATTTATTTCCGTGGCTCTATGGCTTTCACAGACAGCTGTGCGAGTTTTGTTTGTCGCTTTGTGGTACTCTTGTCTGGATGGCTATTTTTCCACTTTCACCAAGAAAGACGTGCCTGTACTAAGAAAGAATGTCTTTGACTTTTGTCTTCCTGTGCAGGTGTCTGCGTGCGTGCCTATTCTCCGGCTGTGTCGCAACGCTCGGGTTGTGTTCTACTGCCACTTCCCCGACCTGATGCTTTCGAAGCCAGGTGGCCTGCTGAAAAGAATCTACCGTTGGCCAATCAACGCGCTCGAGCAGTGGAGCACGGGATTTGCAGATTCTGTGCTTGTCAACAGCCACTTCACTGGTGAGCGCCTGCATCGTGGGGCAGAGCCTTGGCCAGGAATAGTGCACCTGTCTTAGAAGCACCATGTTTAAAAGCAGCCTATCTATGCTTTTACTGCAATAGAAAATATACGCACATAGTGCAACATCAGCATCGAGTGCTGGTTTTGTGTCTGTAGTCTGTACCGGCTGTCCCAAATAAATGTTGCCAAGAATTTAAAAAATAATGGAGGGCTTTACATGATTGGAAATTGGTGTGTGTTGATGTGCGTTTTTCATGAACGTAATTAATGAAGTTTGCTGACTTTTAATTAACTATTTGATAAAGCATTAATGTGAGAGTTGCAGGGGAAGTCAAGAAATGACCAAAGAACAGCATTTAAGGCATCCTAAGCCTTGTGTGGCTATGTTTCCCTAAGTAAAAAGAAAATGCGTGTCAAATTTAAGAAGTGCCACATGAAAGCCCATTCTCATGCCAGTGATGGCAGCGGTCTGGGCACAAGTACACTCAATAAGAAGTTAAATTCATGATTGACAATAGTATTGATAGCTTTGGATTCTTTGCCATCACTCCAGCATGACAGTGTGCCATAAGGAAGAAGAACAAGGACATGCAAGGGGCTTGATTTTTTTCATTAGTCAAGAAAGGATGTTCCACATCTGCTGCCTTGGCCATGAGTGGCACTGGCCAATATTCGCAGGGCTAATCTTGCACACATGTGAAAATACCCAAGAAAGCAGCTGGAAGGATGGGCGCCACATGTGTAATGTGCAAGATGTAGGTTTGGCCCCCACTAGTTGCAAGTTACACTTTTGTCCACTTTCATTTTCCTTTACATTATAATTGTGATAGCAATTATAGGGATGCTTTAGGTACATTTCTGCCATGGGTGCCACCGTCACCATCATACTGTCCCGTTATCGACGGTGCATGCGCAGCTGGCATGCTGAGTTTTAGAGTGTCTTCAGAGGCGCAGAGCACGTTTGGCTATAAAAGAAAAAAGCGAAGCGCACATGCTGTCAGCACTGTGGCTCAATGGAAGAGCCAGGACACTGTTCTGCATTCTGTTGCTGGCATGGCCGTTGTGTGTGTGTGCTGATGTGAGTGGGAGCAGACAGTAAACGCCAAGCTATCTCGTATGTCACTGGGGGCTGGCCAACGCCACCGGTTCCCTGTCGGTCTCGTCTCGTGCACCACCAGAGCATGACGCCTTTAACACCATTAACAGCACTCCTCATCATGCCAGCGTTGTGAGATGCCTGGTAGCTGCCATGGCACTGTTTCTTGCACCCACCAGCAATTGCTTTGTGTGCTGCATCGTGCCATGTCACACACGCGCACAGTTAGAACACCGTCCAAGGAGTTCAAACATGATGCTAAGCCTTGCTTTTACTGTTTAATGCTTTGCCCTTCAGGTGCAAGTGCCAGATTTCCTTATTTTTCGCATTTGAAATTAACCTGACTTTAGAGTGGCTATGACAATGTGCAGTAATCCCAGGTGTGTGTTTGCTCTGCGGCTTGCAGGGCGGGTATTCCGAGAAGTGTTCCCCCGGCTGTCCAACGTGCAGCTGCGTGTCCTCTACCCAGCGGCTAGCCTTTCGGCCGTGGAGCGCCCCTTGGAGGGAACCCTGGACGAACTGGGCATCGACAAGCCCCAGGGGGCCCTCTTCCTCTCACTGAACCGTTTCGAGCGAAAGAAGAACCTTGCATTGGCACTACGTGCTGTCGGTGAGTGCAGCGTTTTACCCCCATCAGCCTGCACTGTGGGGCTGTTTGATTGTTCAGAATTAATTCGTCCTATTCTGTGTGATTCATCATGGTCTGATACCGGTGTCATGTGGTAATTGTTCCAAATGCTCCAAATGTTCCAAATAGTTGTTCGATCAACTCAACAACTTAGAAAGGCAGCAGCTTGAATGGCCGTTGAGTTAGTAGTCAGCGTAGTCGACGGAGTTTCTTAAAACCATATCTCTAACGCCTTTAAGCCGCAACCATAATGCATGCAATTTTAGAGTGACCGCGACAGGCGACAAGTTTGGCCTTCATGGAGGGCGGCCCATCACCATCACTTGTTGCCAAAATTTCCTGGTTAAGCCAGGAAATTTCACTAGTCGCCTGGTAGTCCGTGCAGCAGCTTCCAGCGACAGGCACCAGCAACATGGCAGCATGCAAGCCACCTGCTTCAATCTGACTTCACTCTTGCTACTAGCTTTCTAATGTGGCAGCAGGAAATAAATGGTAAAATCAACCTTCGTTTAATCTCATCTCACGCTTAGTACAAAGAGTTTGCAATGTTTCGTCATAGTCTTTTCTTTTTTTAAACGACCAGATTTCTTTTTATTTTTGACGCTGTAGACCTAGGACGCTAGTGAAAGCTGCTGAAGTGTTTTAATTTGTACCTGCCAGATGGCAGCACAGCATTTAATGCTGGTTAGTACTGGAGGTTAGCGTAATCTCGAGTTTCGGAGATGCATTGAAGTGAGAGGCAGACAAAGATTCGTTCCCTGCTGTCACTGCTTTTCATGATGGCGTCGTCCCACTGTGAGTGACCCCATCAGCCGTGGGGTGGAGTGGACACAAAAGCATGGCTGGCTTCGTGTATTGCCGATGTGAAGATATCCTCAGCACGACCTGAAATGGTGTCTTTCGTTGCCAACTTTCAAGTTCAACAAAATAACTTTTTTTTCTCATTCAACCTTGCTTTTTCCACTGCCCGACAATTCCGAAAATTTTACGGCCCCTTCCATATAACAAATATTAATCGGCAATTGGACTTATTTGCATAAAAGGGCTAATTTCCTTTGAATGAAATTTCAATATCACGAAGCAAATTGCAGATTTTACCCACTTTGTTATATTGATGTTCAACTGTATAATGAAGTAAAACAAATTTTTTGTGCATGTCTCGAATATATGCTCGTAACAGCTATTGGACACAGCGAAGGTATCCTGGGGTTGGCAGCGATTTCATTATAATAAGGTATGACTGCAGTAGTACACCATTACTCAAAAAAATTTCATTAAATTTGGACTCGTTTTTGCAGAGCTGGCTTCCCGCGAGATTCCGATACACCTGATCGTGGCCGGCGGCTACGACCCCGAGTGCCGCGAGAACGTCGAGCACTGGGACGAGCTCGTGTCGCTCGCGGAGCAGCTGGGCGTGCAGCAGCGGGTCAGCTTTGTGCGGTCACCCAGCGAGTCGGCCAAGCTCCTTCTCCTGCACACGTGCCGCGCCGTGGTCTACACGCCTGCCAACGAGCACTTCGGCATCGTGCCCGTCGAGGCCATGTGCATGCGGCGCGCCGTGGTGGCGTGCAACAGCGGCGGCCCCACCGAGACCGTGGTGCACGGCGAGACGGGCCTGCTGTGCGACCCCACGCCCGAGGCATTCGCCGCCGCCCTCGTGCGGTTGGCACGCGACCGCAGCCTGACGCAGGAGATGGGCGCACGTGGCCGGGAGCGGGCCGAGCAGGTCTTCTCTTGGCAGCGCTTTGTGCGTGAGGTGCACGAGGTGGCCTTCGGGGACAACAGACACGAGCATCGGTAACACCCTCCCCTGTGCGTCACACTTCTTGCTTTCATTGGTGTTTGTAAGCAGTGGCTGTAGCGCGGCAGATAAAACGGCACCGAAGGACTGCTGGGTAAGGCAGGAAAATCGCGACCACTCTATAGAAACTCTTGTCGTTTCCAACTAAGTGCGGTTTATTTCGGCCACTGTTTCAAAACCACCTTGACTCTTCCCTCAGAATTCTAATTAGAGACTGTAACTTATACTGCAGGAAAAGAAAAGGCGGTATGCTTGTTGATGTCAGACCATGGTTGTTTCACGGCACGGTCTGTCCATCTCTTGGTGATGGTGTGCTGCATGTCAGCCATGGAAATTGACTCAGCAGTCCTGCCTACTTTTTTTGTCTAAATATAAAGCAGTGACATGTTCATTCTAATATGAAGCTTTTTTGTAAGATCACCAATTCAAATGGGCAGCTCCCACAGAAATAAGCCCAGCTGGAAAAAAAATTTTGTCGAAACGCAACCTGCAAGTCGTAGTCTACACTAAGGCACAGTCCTCATGTTTTCTTGTCCTTTAGGGCCGTTTTGTCTCCTGCCATATGACTGTGATACAACTAGCCCAAAATGTTTACTGCTTGGCTGTTGTAGACACCTTTTACAATAGCTTGTGGCTCAGCTGGTTTGCAGAGGCCACATTCTAGAGTCATCACTCTAGTTTGACCAATCCTAGTAGGGCTTCAGTTTATGGAACTATGAATTCCGCGAGCAGCACAGACAGGAACAGAGAAAATATGCGTGCAGTGAGCATTGCCACTTCTGCTGGCAAAAAAGAAAGAAAAATATGTGCCTACACAAGAAACATCGTTTCTAGCTTTAAAAACATATCGAACATAGAAATTGAAGCGCACAAGCAAAATCGCCATCTGTGTCATTTGTCAATACACTGATTAAACATTCATTTGCTAGTCAGCAGTCTGTTGCATCTTTTTTTCTTTCTGTTGGCCTTGCTCGTGTTGCCCACTAAATTTATTGCACCGTGAAATCTCTTGGCTTCAGGTCGGCGTGACATTAAAAAGAAGAAAAAGTTCCTTATAAGCATTCCCCTTTGAGCGGCTCTTAATCTTCAGTTTTGAGCCATTTTTAGTAATTGATGCGACTCTTTAGAAAAGAGCTTCTGCAAGTTGCTTTTGTTGTCGTGTCTACAAATGCATTACTTAAGCGTTTTAATTGCTCAGAGGATTTAAATGTGCTCGAAAAGCCTTCTGTAAAAGGCTGAATCGAAAACAGTGGCTGCCCGGGGGCCTTGCAACCAAGGATGGGCTGCATTTCGTGGTAGTACACTGCCCAGACATCCAACAGTCGTAGAGTGGGAAAAAACAAAAAGCCGCAGGCGGCTTGTATTCAGGTGCAGAAACAAAAAATTGACAAATGGACAGTGAACTCATTCATTCCGTCTGGCTCAACTCTTCAATTGTGTGCTGTTGTGTGCATGAGAGAGTGTGTAGTGTGTTATTTAAAAGCGCCGATTGTTGTGAGCCAGCCAAACAGTGTTGCGTTTCTCTGCTATTTCAAATTGAGGGTTTCTACTGCAAGCTTCATTCATTGCCATGACTTTTGTGCTCACAAGTGTGCTTACATCATACCGTTTAGCATGCTGCTTTGTGTGCAGAAGGCCTCGTGCAAGCTTAATAAAGTGTTGTTATACCACTTTACCTGTTCTTTCTTTCTGCATGTGTGTGTGTGTGTTTTGTCACAATCAAAAGGATGGATTTGAACACTACATTTTTTATATCTTGGCATTTCAGTGCCAGTTTGGCCTGTGCATCTGCTTTCATTGTGATTATACCTTCACGAAAGCGATACAACCTTTGACTTCTATCAAGACCATCATCTTGGATGCCATCGTTTGGGTGGGAGGCAGGTGGACTCTACGGCATGTCTGCATGTTGCAGGTTTTGCCATTTGGCAAATGGTGAACCTACAGTCACAGCTGAAGTTGAAGGCCTAACCAAGCTGTGCGAGACAACACAGTCACTGTTGAGGACTACAGGTGGCGAGATTTCTGACTGCTGGGCCACCTGTATGCAGCGTGGCAAATCGGGAGACACAGTCACGCGTGGTGCAGGTTGATATGAGTTGGTCACCTTTTATTGATGCGTTTTTTGTTATGCACTGTACATTGGAACAGGTGTGTTGGATCTGCAACTATCAGCATTGTCTCTATTTATATTGCATCCCATTGATGAATGCAAGCGCTTGCAGCCCACAGTATACTGTTCGTTATACACACGAGAACTAGTGGGACTTGACACTTCACCCTTTGCTTGACGCATTTGGTGTTTCTTGTTTCCTTCCTGTTTAACAGTTAGATGTTTCTTGTTGCATTTGCGTGTAGGATTCAACTTCACTGTCGTAAATCAATTCACGTGGCCACCGACACGAAATCTATGAATTGAGAGGTCAGCGATCATGATGCTCTTTCGAGCACAAGATCGCTTATAAACTGGCACTTGTACTTCTACAAGGGCAAATCAGAAAGCCTTTGTCCCTAGTTTTTATTAGCCAAAATAAGGTACATACAGGTAATTACAAATTTACATACAATTCTAGGTACGAGGGGCACCTGAAAAGTTCGCAGCCCACCCTTGAGATCTTTTTCGCATGGTCTTGTTTTGCAATGCAATATGTTATTCAGTTATTTGAATCGTCTCATGAGCAATCTGGATTTATTTTGACGTTTTTGGTTTAAGGTACAGTGGTTTAAACCAAGGTCGCAAAGCTGAAATATGGAAATGGATAAATTCGCAAAGCGAGCAGGCATTCAATACCTTTTGAAGGAAGAACTGACACCGCAAGAAATTCGCAAGAACATGCTGGAGACATTAGGGGACAATGCTCCTTCTTATGCGATGATGAAAAAGTGGGTTGCCGATTGCAAACGAGGCCAGACATCAATTGAAGATACTGCACACGCAGTGATCATCCCTCACCGGCACGCACAGATAAAAATGTCCAAAAAGTGCAAGACATTGTAATGGCTGATCGACCCGCCACATTGCACAATGTGTGGCCACATCAGCGGAGAGGGTTAGCCATAGCCTAACACAGCTCCTGAACAGGCACAAAGTTTCGGCCCGATGGGTGCCCAAACTTCTGACATTAGAGCACAAACGTCTGAGAGAACTTAACTCTGCATAAAATCCACAACTGTTTGAAGCAGGCATTAAACTGTTTCTGCAGAGATTCATTAGCATGGATGAAACTTGGGTGCATCACCTTTGTCCAGAGTCGAAAGAAGCCTCGAAACAGCGGAAACATTACACCTCCCCCCGCCCCAAAAAGGCGAAGGTGGTTCCATCTGCTGGCAAGGTTATGGCATCACTGTTCCGGAATTGCAAGGGTGTCATCCTCCTGGAATTTTTCCAGAGAGGTTAAACCACCAACATGGAGTACTGTGCAGCTCTGAGGACGGCAATTAAGGAAAAATGGCGAGGGATGCTCTGGAAAGGGGTGCTGTTTCACCAAGACAATGTGCGAGTGAACACATCGGCTGTTGCCATGGCTGCAATTCACTCCTGTGGTTTCCAACTGCTCCAGAACCTGCCCTATTCCAGATTTGGCTCCCTCGGACTACCACCTATTCCCAAAGATGAAAAAGCATCTTGGTGGAAGTCGCTTTCCTTCTGATGAAGCCGTCCTGGATGCCGTAAGACACCTTTTGGAGGAGCAGGAAGTAACGTTCCACCAAAGTGGAATAACGAAACTCTAAGAGCGATGGCATACTCAAGTAGTCCCTCAAGAGACACTATGTTGAGAACCGACTGCAAAATTTCGACCCACAGTCACTACATCCGGGTCAGGCCACGAACTTTTCAGGCGCCCCTCGTACCTTACACTATTTTCGCACACAGTGCCCACACAGGTTCAGCCATTTGTCTCATCGGAGCACTAAATTTGAAATGTTCATGTGGTAGATTTTGTCCGGCCGACTGTGGAACCACCGTCGGACTGCTGTCTTGCCAGGAGCTTCTTCAGCGTACCGAAAACGTGGAAATCACCTTTCCCCATACATAGAACAAGAGCTAACATTAGCCACTGCAATGTTGAATAGCTAAGGTGTTGTAGTGCAACGTCATGGGATAAGCGAACAAGTGCAATTGCCACTTACAGTTAATTTGAGGACACACAAAGCGGCATGTAAATGTATACAACATGGCCATTTAAATGTGGAAAAAAAAATCCCAACACCATCACTCATGCGCGTCCTGCTGCAATAATTACCCTGGCTGATGGCAAAGAGAAACAAGAAATTCTGATAATTTTATTTACTACAGGTAAGACCTGTTGCGATAACTGAATTAGTACAACTTAGAATATGAGCAACTTAAGAAAATGGTTGAAGAACCAGACCGAAAATATGAAAGAAAGAAAAAGAAAAGAATCGACTGCAATTTCAGCCAAAGCCCATGACACTGTATTATGATTGAGATAAGGGATGTAAAATGAAGACATCAATGACATAATAATGAAAAATTGTTCACTTTATCAGGTAGGCACACAAGATGTTTCAGCAGAATATAACACTAAGAAAATTTAATTTTGCAGTTTGCTTTTAGCTGACGATTTTTTTCCCCGCTGCTTTCGTAGGACCCGATTTACGTGCTTTATATGAAGCAGCAGCCTTGCTCTACAAAACTGTTGGAGGAAGTCTGTGCAACAGCTTGCGGAGCAAAACAGTGCCTGGGAAACGCTGTCACACAGTTTTTTCTCTAGCACATGTACAACACGCGGCAGGTGAGCTACAACACCAATGTTTTCTAGAAAATTTTTTTCTATATCTTTAACTGCCCCAAAGACGTTCAGAAGGCTGTATCAGGCCGACAAAGAGTCCTCCGGGCAAACCATTAGCCTGAAGTATGGCCATAAACTGATGGGCACCTACTAATACCTCCTCCCCACGCCTAAAAAACGGCTGCAAACACATTCCGCAGGACGTTTATTAAGAAATTGCTGCACGAGGTCAGCCGTAAAGCAGTACAGTGCATTCTGCTCGTCGGCACCTAGGATATCACTACTTGCAGGAACTTGGCACCTCTCCCTCTTCAGCAATGAGTGGTGGTGCAGCAGCACCACCATCCATTACTTTGGCCAATAAATGGGCGTCTCCGATTTCACAGTTCCCACGAGACATCGGATTGCTTAGCTTCCCAAAAGAAATATGTTTCAGAGCAGCAATGAACTGAAACACATTTGGATTTTCATTACAGCCAAGATTTCTTCTCAAAGTGCCGAAAAGATTCTCAAGAGGGTCCTGCTGCAGATGGCGTGCCAGGAGAAAAGTCAAAATTTTGGCAGAGGTCTTTCCACAGCAAGAGGACAGCCTGGATGTTGATGAGCCAGCCACAAATTGTGTGAGGCTGTCTAGGGATGTCAAATCTCCATTGATCCATTTCACTTTCTCTTGCAAAAACCACACGACTAGAGTCAGCATTGATGGCATAGTCCATGTCGCCAGGCCTGGCACTGATGCTTTTGCTGTTGAGACAGTCAAATAGCTTGTCAATTCTTTCAATAAATTCTGCTGTAGACATCGCAGTCCCATCCATTTTCCCCAGAGCAATCATGACTTTCAATGCCACCGACACCGACTTGCTCAGGGCCTCAGCGGCAAACTTTACCTTCAAACTGTTGAAAGGCCCCTTGTAAATATGGTCATCTGTCAGTTTTCTCACCAATTTCATTCTAATTGGATCAAAGCTCTTGTATAACTCCACAATTTGTTTCCATTCAATAGTGTCTTTGCCAATGAGAAGTTTTTGAGGGGCACGCAGGTTATTTCTGGTGCACTTCATAAGGTGTGGAGTGTCAAACAGAAAATGAACTTTGTGACCACCCACTTTGAAGAATGGTTCATCTGGAGTTACGTTTAACTGCTCTGAAAGTGTGACATTACTTTTCCCCTGATAGCACACCACTGCCTTAACCAACAGCTGAATTGTGCATTACTGTTCAATTAAGGCAAATAGCAGCCTCCTGATGTCATGAGTATACAGTTTGGTTAGTGCCACTACAAACGTCAAAGGCTGCACCCATGGTTTAGAAATTACAGAAAGGAGGACTACGAAGGCTTGGTTTGCCACACTTGGGTGTCCTTTCAGTGCCATTGTCTGAAAAGCCCACGACAATGTTGTTTTTGGTGTCATACAGCAAGTTTTGTTGCAGAGACATTTCATCAAACGTGATGGCACAGACCCGATCCAGTAACGGCCAATCAGTGGTTGCTTCTTTAAGTACATCAATTACTTCGGTGATAATTCCAGTTGTCAGTGGCACTTCAGAAAGCCACTTCCAAGTAGACCTTGAGGTTGGCAAAGCAAGCACTTTAGAAAGGCGCCTGTATGCCACCGGGCTATGAAAGAATGTGCTCAGGACAAGCTAATCTCCTGTGGCCACCTGGCCACAATTCATTTTGCGGCCATGCAGCAGGACGTGACTGTTCACGAGCTTGTAGAACTGGAGTCAGGCAAAACCTTAGGGTTTCCATGGCATCCCTTTTGGTAACCCTATGAGGACTCTCGTGCTTTGGCGACTGTGTACCTCTCCGGTACCTGCAAGAGTCTGCTTTCCACTTTAGAATTCTCCCCGTTGGAAGGCTAAACAGCTTTTATTTCCGCCCATGCAGTGAAGGTGTACCTGCAAGAGCAGTGCATTGTTGTTATAATGTGCAGATTTAGCGAAGTCAAAACACACTTTATTTGTGTTAAAGAGCTCCTATTTTAGGGGGTCTTGCTCAACTTAGGTCACTATACAGCAATTTGTAAAGGACAATATGGAAAATATTTAAGGAAAAATTACATTCTTAATTGATGATTTGGGAGTACAGGGGTATTTTACGGGTGCAACATCAATTTAAGCATTACTCCACTGCCTTGAATACAATAACGGGGAGCTCGTACTAAATTACTGGTGATGTTTGTCCACGAGACTGTACGACTTACATGTGCACTGCTACAGTAAAATTTCGTTAAACCGTACCCGCTTAAACAGTAGTTTCGTTTTAAAAGTACTAAAGTCAAATCCCCGACTCAGCAGCCATTGAACATAATGTGTTTCGTATCCGCATAAACCGTACCAGCTTATTGCGTACGTATCGGTTAACACGTAGTGTTCCCACTTTTTGTTGTGCAAACACGGCAGTGTGTCGTCTCCATCGAGCGGCCCCGCAGAACAACAAGCCTCGCAGAACAAACAGCACAATGGCCTCCAAGCGCCCTGTGCATTTGCACGTGAAGCCACATCAACATCAACATCATTTCGGCCCCATGCCAGAGAGTGTACGAGACGTTCATTTGAGGGATTGCCAGCCGTTTGTGCGCAGGCGCAAGTAAGAGCGGGTGCGAGAGAAAAAATCTGGGGGCTTCTGCTGACTCTGCCTAGGCACTACAGGGGAGGTTTCTTTTAGACAGTTGTCCCTAGGCCTGCTGCCGGCACAGTAAAATAGATGAAACAGTAGGCACTGGCGCCCGATTTGGCGACCGCTGTGTCGGACCAAATGAGGCGCTCGTTGGACAGACTGTAACGGACCTGCAGCACTCCGTGCTAAGTCAGTCATGGTGGATCATAGCTTTCTCGCGCCTGACGGCGATGTACCTGGTAAATAACATCACAGATGTTTCTGTGGGAGCAGCAGCAACTGTAGTAGAGCCCGGAGTGCATATATTGAAAATCTAGAAGGCAGAGTGCCTTAGCAACCGTGGCTGAACGCAAGTGGCTGAAAGGCTGCCGGTGCACGATGACCGACTCAGCAGCAGAAGTCATGGGGCATGGTAGCACTGAACTTAGCGTCACAAGTTGGCGGCTGGACGTAAATATTGTTACGCATGAAGGAGACCGTTTATTTATCACCCTTACGGATGAAGGGGACCATTTACATCACGAAGGTGAGCGATAGAGTGGCCAGCTGGTTGATCAATTCAGCGTCGTCCTCTTCCTCTTTTCCCCCTCGGGACCGCAAGCACGTTCACTGGTCTTCGTTTTCCTCACACGTAACAATATACTCAATCGTGTTTTTTACTATTTGTAACGACGTGTCGTTATTTCGCATTATTGGTGGCGCCTCCAGGACACCAAAGCTAGAACCCGGACTGCTTCATGGGTTGGGGCTCGCCGAGGCCTGCGCGTGCCAGGGGTGTACAAGATCGGCTGTCTGCCAATTTTATGCGAAGGCTTCCTGGCACGCTTCGTCCTCTGCTGCCCCAACCCACGGGCCTCCCTGTTTCCAGCTTTGATCCCCCACTACCCTTTGGGTGCCCTGGAGATCCTGCACTGCCTGCTTTATTGTAACCTGAGGTGCTCTCCTGAGGCCTCTGTCTGCCGGTTACATGTGCCATTCTGGAGCAGTGCTTGTAAAAAATTCAATCTATCGCCGCAATGAAAAAAGCGACCCGCGAATTATTTACAACACCAGTCAGCACCTTGCCCCCTTCAGACACACCAATCACCAAATGGGGAGCCTGTGCCCACTGCCTCACCACGCCGGCAGCCAGCAGCTCAGCATAACAAACTTGACCGCACTCCCCAATGCCGGCATGGCTAGGGGACAAACGCATACAACACGCGCTAAGAAACCTCCTCTGTAGTGCCTAGACAGAGTCATATATTCAAGGAGCAAAAGCCCACAAAGTTTCTCTCTCATGCCTGCTCTTACTCGTGCCTGCGTGCAAACGGCTGGCGATCACTGAAATGAATGTCTCGTAGAGAGTGTTGTGGTGTCGTGCAAGCGAGAACTCGCGTCATGCCGAAACTCTGATAAAAAAGACGCCGGGTGCTTAGCACAGAAGAAAAATTAGACATAGTTCGAGCTATCGAACGCGACGCGAAAAGGCGGCGCTAGCACACGACATGGGTCTACTGTTGACTACGGTGTGTAGCATTTGGAACATGAAGAAGTTGCTCGGCAGCGCTGCTGTGACCGCAAAGAGATCTTGGCTACAAGGGCCGACTTTTCGCCATTGTTACCTCTCTGTTGTTGCCGAAGTGTCGCGTAGCGACAGTCACATGGATGACACGGAAAGCGACAGCACAGGCGATTCAGGCCCGACAGTGACAGCAGCTGTGCGTTACGTCAGCCTCATGAATGAAATCGCGACAAGAACAGCACCCCGTAATGAAAAGGTGCCCCGCGACTTCTGCAATGCTACCGCGCCTGTGCACGAAGAATATGCAACGCCAACGAGGAATCTGCCATACAAGTGTTTGCCGAGAAGAAGGGGCCAGCTGAGAAGCTGGCGCACAGCTTCAACAAGTTTGAGGCCGCTGTCGTCGCTGCTAGGCCACCGCGGCATCAAAAGAAAACATGTTTGTCACGCGAAGTAAATAAATACTGCATGTTTTTTCTCCTTTCATTGCACTCCCGCCGAGTTCCGTTTTTGACAGGTAAGTGGGTGATCTCATGCTATTTCGGTTAAGCAGCACTACCGTTTAGTACGTGCTTTTTCCGAGCTCTGGCCAACTAAGGTTTAACGAGGTTTCACTGTATATGGAGGATATATAAACTTACGTTCAGTGCCTCGGCGATGTCCTGTTGGAGTAATTAGAACTCGCGATGAGAAGGTTTCCCAAAAACAGATCTTAAACCTAAGCTTACTCTACGTGTTTATAAAACTGCCGCAATAGGAGCACAGGTTGGCTGCGTTAGAAGCATCTGCACTGTGCTGACATTCAGTCTTGTTGCTAAGGCATGGCCGCCAGTAAAAAGTGTTTCAAAGAGAAGCGAAAAGGGAGGACGCAATGCAAGGGCTATTGCTGGTGTTGGGATCACGATTTTTGCTTCCATCTACCTATTCAGGTGCTTTATACTTTTTGTTATGCTGTCTTGAGTCACAACCTTTGCATGTATGACAAGCTCTGAATTTAGGACCCACAATAGGTTGTTCCGTAGATTACGACTGTTATAATACTAAACATATGCTTATGCTATGCAATGTGCTGCAACAATGTGCCCACCTCTGCACAGCCCGGACTGTCCTGGCTAAGGCGTCCGCTCCTTCAGGGGCAGCAGGGCTGACAGCGTCATCTGAAAAAAGTGATACAGAAGCTCGGCTACTAAGTCACATTTTGACACACTAGTTAATGCATAAGCAACAGCAAACACGGGCGATTAGCAGCGGCAAGTGCAAGATATGCTTCTAAATTTGCCACACTGGGATCACAGGTTGGCTGCATTAGATGCATCTGCATTGTGCGGACATCCAGTCTTGTTGGTGAGGCGTGGCAACGGGTAAAAGGTTCTTGAAAATATAGAAATGAAAAGGAATGATGCAGTGCGATAAATAGTGCTCATGTTGGGATCGCCATTCCTGTTTCCGTCTTTTCGAGTCCTTTACACCTTTCGTTTTAGTATGTCTTGAGTCACAACGTTTGCATGTATGATGAGCTCTGAATTTAGGATCCATGCTGGGTTGTTTCGTGGATTAGGACTGTTAAAGAAGTAAATGTATGCTTATGCTATGTAATGTGCTGCAACAATGTGCCCACCTCCATATAGCCCAAGTGGTCCTGTCTCAGGCTTCAGCTTCAGAAGGGTAGCAGGGCTGACGGCATCATCTGGAAAAAGTTATCAGAAGCTCAGCTATTGAGTCACATTTTGATGCATTGTTTATTGCATAAGCAATAGCAAACACAGGCGATTAGCAGTAGCAAGTCAGGGTGTCTACCAAGTTGACATTTCCAATTTCCCTGAATTTTCCAGGTTTTCCTTGAGTGCCTTTGCAAAATTCCCTGAGTGATGCAGCACTATGTTTTATGTCAAGATGGGCTGAAATCACATCACCCGAAGCTGTCACTCTCTAGTAAGCATACGAAAAAATTTCAAAAAATGACTTAATCCAATTTAAATACTAAGGAGCAGATTTTATGTTATTCAAAGAGAGAATAGAAGGGAGGGGTTAGTAAAATGCACAAAAAATAAAATGTCTTAAAAAAAAATTGCAAATCGAGTCGGACATTCTCAAATATGTATTAAATGGAGATGCATACAGAAGCAAATATTTTCGAATATGAGCTATAGCAAGCTCAGTGGTATGAGGCCCGAACTTTGTCACAATTGAGATTCTCTCTCAAGAGCTCGTAAGTCAAGCTCAACTGTCCTGACATACTCTCAGCCTGTGCACGATGGCTCAGTGTTGTGTTTCACTGCTTTAAAGAGTTTATATTGGTTTGGATAAGGGACACCTGCATCTCGGCATCAGCCAACACTTTGTTTTTTGAGCTCAAGCTCCTTCAAAACAGCGGCAGCACGCTTCCTTTCCCATTCATTCCTATGCATAGGTTCTTTCTGTTCTTGTCCTCCTTCTGCCACTCGTTCGCCCCACAGACTATTTTAAGCATCTTCTTAGCCAGTTGCACAGTCCACGTCGAATTTTTCGAACTCCCTAGGGGCTGCGAAAACGTCCGAAAAATCAGCCAGTTGGAAAAAATAAATGCATCTCATTTACTGCCCTTAAGGCCTCAAACTGCCACAGGCACATTCGAAAATGCCCTGAAGGCCTGTCGGTACACGTATTAGGCATATTGGTGCTCGTGCTGTGACAGGAAATACAGGGTGCACGCGTGTATGATTAACGAATACATACTGTGTCCCATGGAAATAGCCGCTTCCCACGCTTGTTATGCTTCACTGCAATACTTTTGCGTTTGCTTCACCAAGTAAAATTTCTGTACAGAGGCGAAGCTGACTTTCGAGAACCGGCATTATGCAGCGCACCATGCTTTCCAAGCTTCTAAGCCAATCGCAAGGAGCACAAAGGCGGGGTCTGTGCCATTGCTGACAGCAGCAAATTCTTTCAACAAAAAACACGGCACCCAACGGCAAGAAACTTCATAGCGAACGTCGAAGCAGCTAGGCCTAGCATTGCCGCAGTGGTGGCTACGGCTGTCAGCGAATCTGCGTGCGTGAGCGCCGGTTCGAGGTGGCGAGGTAATCAAAATGTCAGCGGTGGTGCCCTTGATTAATGCCGTTTCGGACCAGCGGTCACCGCAAAATGTCCGGAAAGTTGGACGGCGAAGAGTTCTTGCATCCGAAATTTCAGACATTCTAATACATTGACTCTATGGGGTACGTGGTGGTGCCGCAAAGCTGTCCAAATTATTGGGAATCCGGAAAGTCGGTCATTGACTGTACACTGGCAACTCCCCCGCTGACAACAGGCGTCAAAGATGATTCATTACGATTCCTGCCTGTTACTCGAGCCAGCATTACCTCGACTTTCGACCCTTTTGATAATGTTACAGCTAATTTTTCCTGATAGAGGCACAAATTCCCAGAGTTTTCCCGGAGTTTTTCCGGACTACTCAAAATCCCTGAGAATTCCCGGTTTTCCCGGTTGGTAGACACCCTGCAAGTGCAAAATATGCTTCTAAGGTTGCCAAAAATAGGTGCACAGATTGGCTGCATTAGATGCATCTGCACTGTGCTGACATTCAGTCTTGTTGCTGAGGCGTGGCAACAGGTAAAAATTGTTTGAAAAAGCAAAGAAAAAGGGAGGACACACTGTGAAGGCTAGTGCTCGTGTTGGGATTGCCATTTTTGTTTCAGTCTTTTCAAGTGCTTTATTCCCTTTATTTTACTATGTCTTCAGTCGCAACCTTTGCATGTACGAATCGCTCTGAATTAGGACCCACGCTGGGTTGTTTTGTGGATTACGACTGTTAAAGTACTAAACGTATGCTTATGCAATGTAATGTGCTGCAACAATGTGCCCACCTCCGCACAGCCCGGACTGTCCTGGCTAAGGCATCCACTCCTGCAGGGGCAGCAGGGCTGACAGCGGCTTCTGAAAAAAGCGATACAGAAGCTCAGCTACTAAGTTACATTTTGACACACTAGTTATTGCATAAGCAACAGCAAGCACGGGCGATTAGCAGTGGCAAGTGCAAGATATGTTTCTAAAACTGCCACAATAGGATCGCAGGTTGGCTGCATGTATCTGCTGTGGAGAGCACATGCGCCCATCTTCCCCCACACCGTCGCGTCGAGAGCCGGCATAGACAGGGGAGAGGGGCACTATGCCCTCTCCCGATTCTCCCTCACTCCTGCGACGCGCGCGCACCCTTTCTCTCCGACTTGCGGGCAGGTAGCTGACAGGCGAGGAGGACATTCCCCTCGCCCATTTAAAAAGGTACAAAACAGCGCGACCGGGAAGGACCCGCTCTCTCTCTGACGCCGGACCCGTAACCTGCCGGACTGGAGTACCTGCCTCAACCTGTGAGTGACCACATTCGCCTGACTATCCCGGGCAACGAGGCCAGCCTATTTATTACTATTACAGAGAGGACGTCCCTCTGCCAGTGTTCTTTATTGCCGATAGCAATAAACGTTCTTACAGTTGACGTCGCTGGTTGCCTTATTCGTTCGAACCCGACGTAGCCGCGATTCCCGTGCTACGGGTTGGGGAGTAACACAAAGTGACTGCTTGGGGCTAGATCTGGAGCTCGCCTTCAGCCCTAGCCGCACGTAGAGTGGAACCCCCGGACTGCACTATGCTGACATTGTCTTATCGTTGAGGCATGGCAACAGGTAAAAAGTGTTTGAATAGACAGAAACGAAAAGAGAGGATGCAATGCGAGGGCTAGTGCTCGTGTTAGGATCGCCATTTTTGTTTCCGTCTTTTCAAATGCTTTACACCTTTTATTTTACTCCCGTCTTGAGTCGAAACGTTTGTATGTACGACGAGCTCTGAATTTAGGACCCACGCTGAGTTGCTTCGTGGATTACGACTGTTAAAGTACTAAGAGAGAGAGAGAGAGAGATGAAGCGAAAAGGCAGGGAGGTTAACCAGATAGTAGTCTCGGGTTGGCTACCCTACACTGGGGTGGGAGATAGGGGTTAGAAAGAGGACAGAGAGGTAAGGGTTAAAAACAAAAGAAAAAACATTGCACACACAGACACACACATAAAGGGTGTTCCAGCTAGAGACGTTCGCAAAGGCCGGTATATCGCAAGAAGCGCAGTAGCACTTGCACGGCCTTCTGTGACGTTAGCTCCTGTCAATGGTGTAGAATTCCTTCTTCCGATAGTGGTTGGTCATTCAGCTGATCGAGTTCGTGGCGAAGGGATTCCTTCTGTGGACTGTATTGCAGGTAGTTGCACAAAATATGGCCAATCGATTCTTCGTTGCCGCAGTGGTCACAGGTTGCAGTGTCGGCCATCACTATGCAAAACACATAGGCTTTGGTAAAAGCAATGCCCAACCACAGTCGATACAAAAGCAAGGCGTCTCCACGGCGAAGCTTTGATGGGCCTCAAAGGCTTAATGTGAGATCAAGGAAGTATATTCGGGAATTCCTGAAATGCTGCTCATTCCATTGCGATGTGATGCACTGGTGAGCAAGTAGGCTGAGCTTCCGTGCTGCATCAGTTCTAGAAAGTGGTACTGGCATGTGCTGGTCCTTAGTACGAGCTGAACGGGCAGCTTGACTGACACGTCCATCGCCGATAATCCCACAGCGACTTTGAAGCCATTTGAAAGTTATTTCATGGCCTGCATCACTTATATGGTGCATCGTCTCTGTAATCTGAAATACTGGCTGTTTGTGTGGTTCGCGTCGTAAAGGTGACAGCAGAGACTGCAGTGCCACTTTTGAATCGCAGAAGATCGTCCACTTGTGTGGCAATTCATCACCAATGTAATGAGGGACGGTAAACAGCGCTGCAGGCTCTGCTGCCGTCAATAATGTTGTGAGAGTCGTCTTAAATTTGATGGCTGTAACTTTCGCTGGTATCACGATTGCCGCAGCAGAGCTGTTTGGCAGGACAGATCTTTCAGTGTAGATATGCGTAGAGTCACGGTAGTTCTTGTACAAAAATAGTAGTGCGAGCTGACGATAGATCAGATTTTTTCATTATGCCAGGTATTGTAAGCTTGATTTTTGGCTGAGCAAGGCACCATGGAGGAATTGAAAGTCTCGCAGCCGGAGAGAAACAAGCTGGCAATGATTCATCATGTGTGGTTATCATTGGGCTGAAAGATTTGTGTGATTTGTCCACTGGTAGAGAGACTAGGTGGTGGCAAGGAGTACTGGCAAGATGCCTTATATGGGTCCTCAGTGCTTCAATTTCAATGTGGGTCTTGACAAGGTTGTCTCTAGCGATTTCTATAGTAGCCACTGTGGATGCACTCTGAGGCAGGCCTAGGCAGATCCGGAGCACTTCAGCCTGAACATCTTGTATTGTGCGTAGATTCGTTTTGCCTGTGCTGGTTATTGCTGGCAAGCTGTACCACAGAAGTCCAAGAAAAAGTACCCTATATAGTTGTAGCATAGCATTTGTCGACATTCCCCAAGTCTTGCCAGTGAAAAACTTGGAACAGCTGGCAGATGCCTGTCAACCGTTTTTTCATGTATGACACGCGACGGCTCCGTGACAAGTCCCCGTCAATTATGACACCTAGGAACTTGCAAGATCGAAGACATGGTATTATTTGGCCATTTATTATTATGCTCTAGTTTGTCATGGGTTTACGTGTAAATGGCACTAGTGCGCATTTCTCTGAGGAAATTTCCAGGCCTCGATTATGGAGGTAGACAGCAGTTTGGGTGGCAGCTCTGAATTCTCGTTCGCAACTGTAGGTGTGTTACTGCAGACGTACATATGCAGATGTCATTCGCGTACACTGATAGCCTGACTGTGCTTGGCACGTGTAATTGGGGTTAGCTTAAATAACACAGGCCTAAGTACACCGCCCTGGGGGACGCTGCGGAAGCTATAATGTAGAGAAGTATGGCAGTCCTCGGTGTTTACAAAAAAAAGAATCGTATGGAGAGATAGCTAAACGTCTGACCACCCACTCCTACCTCTTCGAGAGCAGAGAGGATGGCTTCATGCATAACATTGTCATGCGCCCCTTTGATGTCAAGGAACAAAGTGCAGAGGTGCTTACGGCATTTCTCATGCTGAACGTAGGTGACCAGGTCGACAACGTGATCGATCAATGATAGTCCACGTCAAAAGCCTGCCATGGCATCAGGGTAGGCGTCGTGGCGCTCCAAGTACCACTCCAGGCTGAACCATTCTCTCCATTACTTTGCCCACACAGCTTGCCAAAGCAATCGGGCGATATGATGAGAGTTCCAACTGCAACCTTCCAGGCTTCAGCAGTGGAACAAGCTGACTTGTCTTCCAGCTTATTGAATCTCTCCAAGATTCATTGTACAGCTCAAGGAGAGCACCTCTCGCTCACTCACCCAGGTGACACAGAGCGCAGTAGGAAACTCTATCAGGTCCTGGCGCTGATGTACGGCCACACAAAGGTAATACTGCCTTAAGTTCATGGATTGAGAATGGTAGATCCATGCGGTGATCACATGGTGGCGGACAACTACTCGAAGGCGGTGGAATGTTGGGAGCTGCGAGTTGGCCGAATAATCTGGCACAGAACTCCTCTGCCACGCCAATCTCCGGTCTCCTTTGAGAGAGGGCTAGAGCCTTGAATGGGAACTGCTGTACAGGGGGTGCCCAGAGACCGCGCACCATTCTTCATCGTTGCGGTAAAGGCTTGCGTGGATCTAGCGACTCGCAGAAGGCAGTCCAACATTGCGATTCGAGCTTGCCTAACCAACGCTGGATCTTCTTTTGGGTGCATCTGGCAGTCCGTAAATCGTCCAATGCCTTCGTGCATCAGTACCTTCGTTCAGCAAGTCGTCGGCTTGCTCGAAGTCGTTCTAGTTCCACATCAAATTACATCAGTTTCGAAGAGCATGCGAGAGCATGCATAATGTCTTGAACCACGCTCTTGATTGCCTCTTCTAAGTCGAAAGATGGATTGGCTTTGCAGTGTTCTTCCATGACAGACTGAAATTTGGTCCAGCCCACACTTTGGATCGTATCTTGTATTTTGGAGGGAGACAATCTTCTGATCTCGACATACGTGGGAATATGGTCGCTTCCATGCATCTTTATGTCTGCAAACCATCCAGCACGTCTGACAAGGCTTCGTGGACAAAAGCCAAGTCAAGACAGCTGCTGTATGTGGAGCCACATAGAAACGGACTTCCATGATTCAACAGCCAAAGGTCATTACTGGAGGCGAAAGATACCAGAGCTCTGCCTCTCAAATTGATCTTCTAACTTCCCCAGAGTGTATGATGGGCGTTGATGTCTCCAATAATGATCCACAAATCTGGAGTTGAGGAAAGGATGTCTCGTAGTCTTTCGTGACCAAATCAACGTGACCAAATCAGACAGGTAGGCGCCCACAACAGTAAAGGTAAAATTATTTTTCTGCACTGTTAGGCATATATATTCATTATCATCATTAGGTGGTCTAGGGTGATGAATGTAAGTGAGGTCACGGCAAATAAACACCAAACCATTACTGTTTTCAATAACAGTTGATGACAAACGATTCACATCCAGAAAGCACGATCATGTTCTATAAGTTCGGCTCGCGAATTACGATATTAGGAAACACATCAGCATACATGAAGCGATGGAAATCCGAAATGCGTGTTCCTAGTCCGCAGACATTCCACTGAAAAATAGCTGCTTGTCGAACCTCGTCCCTGAAAGGCAGTGGCTGGGGAGCCATGATCGTCTTGAGCGTTGCCAGCGCCTAACTTGAAGTGTCTGGTACTTGAAGCGCACTTCTGGCAGATGGTGTGTGAATGTTGTTTAGCAAGACGCGAATAACATTCATTAAAGGCCTAAGAAGAGCTGTCACTTGCTCATTTGTTTTCCGTGACTCCTCGAATACAGCACCTTGCTGTACTGGGGGCGGCTTCTGCTGTGGTTCTTCTGCCGGTCGTGTACGCGTAAGAGGCGGCCATTCCTTTGCAGAGAGAGATCTGGCAGTTTTCTCCCTTCCAACATCAGTGTTTGGGGTGCTGAAAACTTCCGCTGATGGTGCTGCTTGACTAGTCAACTTTTCTTGAAAAGTTTATATCTGCAATCGTGAGGACCTTCGATTGTGTTCGCTGGCCTTTCACAGCGGCCTCTGTGGGTAGAGCTGTCTATCACCATTTGTTTAAGAATGGCAACCTCTTTGTTTATCTGGGGATTGTCTTTGGAAGAGGCACAGTAATCACCTTGACAGTTACGACACTTCAACATCGTTGCACTGCAGTTGTCTTCTGACTGAGGTTCGGCGCATCACGGGCACACTGCGGAATTTCTGCAAACACCCTTCACATGGCCAATCTTCCGACAGTTGAAGCATTGCACTGGTCTTGGAATAAATGGTCAAACCTGGTGGTGAAACTGGCCAACCTTCATGCAGCATGGAAGACAGTCACCTTTGAACGTTATCCTTGCGCAACATGTGTTACCGAGGCAACCAATGTTCACAATGACGTTATGTTGACTTGCTGGTTTCATGAGAACTGGGAGGACTGCGTCAGGTATTTAGATGTCAATGTCATAGATGACTCCTGTTATTGTGGCACCATTCGCTGGCACAATAGATAGGACCTTGCTGTTACCCAGCCACGTTACAATGTGTTCAGCGCGCTCAGGTTTATAACACTGATTGCCAGGATGTTTCTCCTAGTGTTTATCCTGACATCCTTGATCTCGCTTGGCACGGTATTTTCTAGATACACACAGAGTGCTTGCCTGTTGAGGACATGTAGGTTGTCAGTAGCATCCTCTGGCACAAACAGGATGCAATGAGGCCATCGTTGAGGCGCACTTCTCACAGTGGTTGAACTTGGTGCCAAAGATGCGTTGACAATTCTTCATTTGGCCTTGCGGTTACTGGACAAGTCAAAAGCTGTCTTCCGAGGACTTGTCACCTGATGCACAATACAGCACTATGTCCTCGCTACTGCTCGCTGTATTTCCTTGTTTCCTCGAAGCTACATCTGCGGGTGAATGGGAACCAGGATGGTCCTCGGGCTGTTGTACATACATCACCACGATGTATGGGGCGGTAGACCCCACAAGTGCAGTGAGAAGCCCAGAAAGGCACAGAGACGGGCGAGATGTAATCCACAAGAGAAGCACTTCGTCTTCCTCTTAAAGTACTAAAGGCATACTTAAGCTATGTAATGTGCTGTAACAATATGCCCACCTTCGTCACCTTCATATAGCGCAGACAGTACTGGTTCAGGCTTCAGCTCCAGCAGCGGAGCAGGGCTGACAGCATATTCTGGAAAAGGATATATAGAAGCTCAGCTCTTCAGTCACATTTTCACACATTAGCTATTGCATAACCAAGAGCAAACACCGGCGATTAGCAGTGGCAAGTGCAAATTATGCTTCTAAAATTGCCAAGAATAGGAGCACAGGTTGGCTGCATTAGAAGCATTTGCACTGTGCCAACGTTCAGTCTTGTTGCTGAGATGTGGCAGCAGATAAAAAGAGTTTCAAAAGACAGAAACGAAAAGTGAGGACGCAACATGAGGGCTAGTGCTCGTGTTGGGATCGCTATTTTTGTTTCCGTCTCTTCAAGTGCTTTATTTTACTGTCTTGAGTCACAACGTTTGCATGTATTACGAGTTCTGAATTTAGGACTCACATTGGGTTGTTTCGTGGATTACGACTGTTAAGGTACTAAAGGTATGCTTATGCCATGTAATGCGCTGCAACAATGTGCCCACCTTCGTATAGCTCGAATGATTCTGGTTCAGGCTTTGGCTCCAGCAGGGGAGCAGGGCTGACAGTGCAATCTGGAAAAAGTTATACAGAAGCTCACCTACTGAGTCACATTTCGACACATTAGTTATTGCTTAAGCAACAGCAAACACCGGCGATTAGCAGTGGCAAGTGCAAATTATGCGTTTAAAATTGCCAAGAATAGGAGCACAGGTTGGCTGCAATAGAAGGAATTTGCACTGTGCTGACGTTCATGAGGCGTGGCAGCAGGTAAAAAGTGTTTGAAAAGACAAAAACGAAAAGGGAGGACGCAACGGGAGGGCTAGTGCTCGTGTTTGGATCGCCATTTTTGTTTCCGTCTCTTCAAGTGCTTTATTCTACTGTCTTGAGTCACAACATTTGCATGTATTACAAGTCCTGAATTTAGGACTCATAATGGGTTACTTCGTGGATTACGACTGTAAAGGTACTAAAGGTATACTTATGCCATGTAATGCGCTGTAACAAAGTGCCCACCTTCGTATAGCTCGAGTTGTTCTGGCTCAGTCTTTGGCTCCAGCAGGGGAGCAGGGCTGACAGTGCAATCTGGAAAATGTTATACAGAAGCTCAGCTATAGAGTCACATTTCGACACATTAGTTATTCCATAAGCAACAGAAAACACAGGCGATTAGCAGTGGCAAGTGCAAATTATATATTTATTATTTATAAATATGTATTTATTTATTTATCAATACTGCAATCCCCTTTGGGGATTTGGAAGACACTTCTGGTCCTCGGAAGACACTTCTGGCCCTTCTGACACTTTGGAAGACACTTCTGGTCCAGTCCATTCCTAGTTCCGTACACATCTTCCCGATTCTTAAGGCCCAGGGACCCCTTTCGGAGGCCACGTTGTTCCACAAAGTACGGCACTAGAGCTCGGGCCCATTATGTGCCCAGCTACTTCAATAAATTACCGCACAGCACCTTCTGTGCAAAAACGAAATACAGTGAAAGCTCGTTAATTCGAACTTTAATAATTCGAATTTGTGGATAATTCGAACTGTACGATTTGGTCCGGCCAAGCTCCACAGAAGTCTATGTATAAAAAAGTCCGTTAATTTGAACGCGAGAAGGTTCCCTCACGGATAATTCGAACTACGCTTGCCTGGCACACGGCCAGAGAAACACGCCTACTGCCTACACACAAGGCTGTATTGCCTCCGAAACGGAGAGAACGGCGAGAGAAGGCAAAATCGGAAAAAAATCTAACCTGCGCGCAGTCAGCCAGAAGGCAGCGGCGGCTGCCGCCTCTCCGTTCTACGTAACCTCCGAGACTTCTTGCCCGTTGCGAATCTCGGAGGCTTTACAAATCTTATACAGCTACTAATGTCGCGCGGAGATGGCACGGCAAGCGCCAAAACACAGCGAATTAAGTACGTCGCAGCAGTGCTTGCAATCAAGAACCAACGAATCAGGGCCTTCTCCACCTTCACATGTTCAGCGTCTTTGTCTCGGCAGTCTTCATCGTTTGTGCACCTCTGTTTTCAGATTAGGAGGTATCGGCCGTCGCGATTCATTGTGATGGTGTTAAGCCTCGGCTAACGTTCGTTTCGGTGGACATCGGTGGTGGGGCACAGTCGGACCCAGAGCTTCGACTTGAAGATGGCGTGTGCCCGCGGCAAACACCATCACTTTCTGACATGCCCTACTGCTTCCAAATCGCAGTGTACTGTTGCTCTCCTTCACTTTCGTTAGTTCGAACTTTCGTTAACTCGAACTGAAGCGGCTTCCCCTTGCGGTTCGAATTAACGAGCTTTTACTGTATAAGTTAAGGAGACTGCTAAGGCGTATCTGTTCGTAAAGGCGTACCTGTTCCGTTTTTTTACCGTTATTGCTTGTGTTTGTGCATGTGATTGCGCAATTCCTTTGCATCATGACGGTCAGTCTGGTATATGATTATTTTGTTCACACACAATGCTGTACTTCTGTGTTTCATTATGCTCAATAAAAATTCTTTTCATAGACACTGTATAAATTCTAATAACCTTTTTTGGTGTTCTATACTTGGTCTTCTATACTTTGGTGTTCTATACTATACTATACTAGACCGAAACAAAAAGGGAGGGCGCAACGTGAGGGCTAGTGTTTGCGTTGGGATCACCATTTCTGGTTGTTTTTCAAACGCTTTACACGTGTTATTTCACTGTCTTGAGTCACACCGTTTGCATGTACGATGAGCTCTGAATTTAGGACTCATGTTGGGTTGTTACGTGGATTACGACTGTTAAGGTACTAAAGGTATGCTTATGCCATGTAATGTACTGCAACAATGTGCCCACCTTCGTATAGCTCGAATGATTCTGGTTCAGGCCTTGGCACCAGCAGGGGAGCAGGGCTGACAGTGCAATCTGGAAAAAGTTATACAGAAACTCACCTACTGAGTCACATTTCGACACATTAGTTATTGCATAAGCAACAGCAAACACCGACGATTAGCAGTGGCAAGTGCAAATTATGCGTCTAAAATTGCCATGAATAGGAGCACAGGTTGGCTGCATTAAAAGTAATTTGCACTGTGCTGACGTTCATGAGGCGTGGCAGCAGGTAAAAAGTGTTTGAAAAGACAGAAACGAAAAGGGAGGACACAACGCGAGGGCTAGTGCTCGTGTTGGGATCGCCATTTTTGTTTCCGTCTCTTCAAGTGCTTTATTCCCTTTATTTTACTATGTCTTGAGTCGCAACGTTTGCATGTATTACGAGTTTTAATTTAGGACTCACATTGGGTTATTTCATGGATTACAACAGTTAAGGTACTAAAGGTATGCCAGGCACGTACGCAGGATATTTTCTCGGGGGGGAGGGGGGGGGGGGGCAAGCCAAGGTAACTTGTATGCAAATGGGGGGGGGAGGGTACTTTACAAGTACAAATGTGAATAACGTCCACCGTTCGCCATAAAAATGCATAAACGCACAAAAGAAAAATGAAATAAGGTGTATTTTACAGGTACGCTCTGTGCGATACGCCTCTCCTTTACTTGGCAAACAAGGACCTACGTCAAATCGACTTGCGCAGCAAGGAAGCGCAGGAAAAACACTGCCAAGAAAAAGTAAAGAAGCCAAATTGTAAAATAATGATTACTTTAGTACAATACAACTTAAAAAAAAAAGAGCAGTTGGTAACCAAGGCACACAAACTGTGCGGGGTTGTGTTACTTTGCCAGCCAATCGCAGAAGCAAACAAAAACGTCGTCATGTGGCCTTTTTCTAAATGGCGTCGCACTTGATGCCTCTGGAGCATCTGCTGTTTTTGAAGAGTCTTTTCATCGGCGGAAGCAATGAGGTGTGCAACAGACACAGACAAAGTGTATGGAGTCTGAGCATTTCACTCTTCAAAAGTCTGCGGTGCCGTTCATTTCACTGCTGAACTCGTTTTACTCATGAAACTTCACTGCCAACTAAAGTGCGACTTGACAATAAATAGTTGCAGCAAAGCAAGCATGTTATTTCAGTTCAATAAAGAATTAGGGTTTGGCCATTCCACTACAATAGACGATGCAAAAGGTGTAAAATTACGCGCTAATAATTTTATTTTTGTGGTTACGGCCTTATTTGGGTAACAGAAAAAAGTTTGAAGAACCAAATATTTGCAGCCTCCCGGAAGAACAGTGGCTGGCGATTATGAGGGCGTGGGCGGGGCTTCACTGCAGACTTAATTTGTATCCGACTATAGCAGCGTTTTTTTAATTAGCTCTGCAAGAACTATAGAGAAATATATATTTGCGGAACCGTCCCAGTTCTTTTGGATCCCTCGCTTATGCTCTACCAAGTTAAGTGCCGCAAACGACTCGTATTGTTATTTGGGAAGTTACATAACGATGCATGGCTGCGAGTTCAGTACAACCTCATAGGGCGCAGGACGCTGCGATTCTATAGACGTAGTGCGCCCACAGCGGAAGGTTGGAAAGACACCTACACAAGCACACCAGAGAAGTGGCTACATTAGGCGGCTCGAATGATAACTGTAGAAGCGTCGTTCAAAACACACGGGGTTGACCTCCACTTCCGGCGGTGTTTTCTCTACTTCCTCTTTAAATAAAAAGATGTTCCTCTATAAATATTTTCATAAACAACGGTTAAATTTGTTAACTTTCGCTTTTTCTTCCTGTTTGGCTGTCGAAAAGATGGTGACAACTGAATGCATCTCGACGTAATCGCGTGGGCACCGAATCGATGAGAAAACTGACCCTCACAGCCCAAAAGATGCCGATAACTACCGCCATCCAAAAGGAGTGAAAAAGGCAGCAAAATGTTGACTGCCGAATAGCTGTCAAGTTTCAACATTTATTTGGCGGCGCTTTAGGAATGTGTGGGAGAAGTGGTGGCATGGGCCGGGAAGGGAGGGGGTATGCATCCTAACTTCGGGGGGAGCCCAGGCTCCCCCCCCCCCACGCCCCCCCTTAGGTATGTGCCTGAGGTATGCTCATGCCATGTAATGTACAGCAACAATGTGCCCACCTTCATATAGCTCGAATGATCCTGGTTCAGGCTTTGGCTCCAGAAGGGGAGCAGGGCTGACAGTGCAATCTGGAAAAAGTTATACAGAAGCTCAGCTCTTCAGTCACATTTTCAAACATTAGCTATTGCATAACCAACAGCAAACACTAGCAATTAGCAGTGGAAAGTGCAAATTATGCATCTAAAATTGCCAAGAATAGGAGCACAGGTTGGCTGCATTAGAAGGAATTTGCACTGTGCTGATGTCTTGTTGCTGAGGCGTGGCAGCAGGTAAAAAGTGTTTGAAGAGACAGAAACAAAAAGGAAGGACACAACGCGAGGGGTAGTGCTCATGTTGGGATCTCCATTTTTGTTTCCGTCTCTTCAAGTGCTTTATTCCACTGTCTTGAGTCGCAACGTTTGCATGTATTAAGAGTTCTGAATTTAGGACTCAGATTGGGTTGTTTCGTGGATTACGACTGTTAAGGTACTAAAGGTATGCTTATGCCATGTAATGCGCTGCAACAATGTGCCCACCTTCGTATGGCTCGAATGGTTCTGGTTCAGGCTTTGGCTCTAGCAGGGGAGCAGGGCTGACAGTGCTATCTGGAAAAAGTTATATTATACAGAAGCTCAGCTATTGAGTCACATTTCGACACATTAGTTATTGCATAAGCAACAGCAAACACCAGCGATTAGCAGTGGCAAGTGCAAAATATTGCTATGGAACAGTATTTACGATGACAAAGAGGCGAGCAGGGTGGAGACGATGACGATGATTAGAGACTAGCACGGGCTGCTGCTTCTTGGCCAAGTGCAGTGTATTGCCTTGTATATATACTTGTATATAGCTTTTCGTTGGCGTCTTGCTACATAACATATCTGGTGGAGGTGGACGTTCCCTGTACCTCGTCACGGAGCTTCGCAGTGGACAGTACGTCAAGCGTTCCTTCATGGCTCCCGGCGATGACAACTCGACTCTGCCGGCTCCGACACCTGCTGCCACTTCGACGACCTACATCATTCTCCCCGCTCCCCGTGATCCTGGCGTATTCTCGGGCAAATATGAGGAAGACGTCGAGGACTGGATCAGCCTATACAAACACGTCAGCCACAATAACCGGTAGGACCCTACTATCATGCTCGCCAACATAGTCTTTTACCTCGGTGGCACACCTCGAGTTTGGTTTCGGACGCACGAAGATGAGCTCACCAGTTGGGATTTTTTTAAGCAAAAGCTCCAAGACTTGTTCGGCAACCCCTACGGTCACCAACTTGCCACGCAGAAGGCGCTTTCCGGCCGTGTGCAGACGTCAACGGAGCCCTACGTCACATACATTCTGGACGTCTTGGCACTGTGCCGCAAAGTTGACGCACACATGAATGAGTCTGACAAGGTCTCCCACATCCTTTAAGGCATTGCCGATGACGCCTTCAACTTGCTCATTTTTAACAACATGGCCACAGTGGATGCAGCTATAGAAGAGTGCCGCCGCCTGGAACTCGCTAAAAGCCGATGTATTGACCAGCAGTTCGCCCGCCTGCCCAACATCCCAGCGACATCTTCCTGTGCCGACGCTTCTCGTCCCAACAACACTGGCGATGTTACCAGAATCGTCCGGCGTGAGATCGAGACCGCCTATCCGGCTGCCTTCGACTCCAGCCCCCCCAATGCACCTGCAGTCATGGTTTCCCTGATCCAGGCGGTTGTCCGCCAGGAGTTTGAAAACATGGGTCTTCACACCATCTGCTCGGCACAACGCCCTGATACCCACCCGGCTTCTTTGATTCCGCCCCGTCTCGTATCTTCTTACCCACCACGTTTCTGCAACCCGTCTGAATAGCGCACTGCAGACGACAAGCCCATTTGTTTTCACTGCCATCGAATCGGGCACATTTCTCGGCATTGTCGCAGTCGCTGGAGTTCCCTGAACCGGTCTACTTAGACTGCCTACTCTCGCCCCCCAGGTGGGCCTTCTCGTCCCTATGCTGCCCGCTCTGATAATGCCGCCACAGATTCTCCTGCACCGAACCGCCCCTATTCTCGTTCGCCTTCGCCCCAACGACGACAATCTCGCTCCCCGCAGCCCCGTCGCTCCTATTCATCGACTCTCTTCGAACGCCGCTCACAGCCGGAAAACTAGATGATGCAGCGCCTCGAGGTGACGCTGCCATTGCTCCCTACGCCGCCAAATCCTCCACTGACATTGCGCACTCATCTGAACCTTCTTGACGTGCAAGTCGACGGTGTTTCTGTATCTGCTCTCATAGACACTGGGGCGCATTTGTCGGTAATGAGCGCTGACCTTCGTAACCGGCTGAGAAAAATAATCATGCCCGCCACAACACCTGCTGTCCGTGTCACCGATGGCGGAACAGCCCCTGTAATTTGTATGTGTGCCGCCCGCGTCTCTTTCGCCGATCGCTCCACTATCGTGCTATTCACAGTCATCGCCCACTGTCCCCACGACATCATCCTCAGCTTAGACTTCCTCTCCACACATTCTGCTCTCATCGATTGTTCCGCCAGTACTCTCCGCCTTGACTTGCCTGTTCTGGATCCCGCTTAACCACACCCCAGTCGCCTCAGTTCCGTCGACTTCGTTCGCTTGCCACCTTTGGCACTGACTTACGTTGACTTCGTGTCACCCCCCACCAGTCCCCGACGGTCACTACATCACGGCTCCTTACACAGGGGATCATAGTACCTCATACAGTTTTATTAATACTATTACGGCGAATTGCGTCTGCCTGCCAGCTGTCCGTGTCACCGATGGCGGAACAGCCCCTGTAATTTGTATGTGTGCCGCCCGCGTCTCTTTCGCCGATCGCTCCACTATCGTGCTATTCACAGTCATCGCCCACTGTCCCCACGACATCATCCTCAGCTTAGACTTCCTCTCCACACATTCTGCTCTCATCGATTGTTCCGCCAGTACTCTCCGTCTTGACTTGCCTGTTCTGGATCCCGCTGAACCACACCCCAGTCGCCTCAGTTCCGTCGACTTCGTTCGCTTGCCACCTTTGGCACTGACTTACGTTGACTTCGTGTCACCCCCCACCAGTCCCCGACGGTCACTACATCACGGCTCCTTACACAGGGGATCATAGTACCTCATACAGTTTTATTAATACTATTACGGCGAATTGCGTCTGCCTGCCAGTGGTCAATTTTGGCTTGACGACACAAGTGCTGCCACGCGGGATGTCTCTGGCCCAGCTTTGCTCATTCGAGGATCACTCAGTAGCATCTATTGCAGTAGACGACAATTCAGCCGATCCTCCTCTACCATCGCAGTCGGCAACTTGTACTATCACCGACTTATAGAAAATGATCGCGCCCGACATGCCGTCCGAGCACGCTTGTGAGCTGTACCGCGTTCTGTTTTCCTACCACGATATTTTTTAGATCGTCTTTTAGCCCAAACAACAGCTGTTAAACATCGAATTAATACCGGCAATGCCCCTCCTATTCATCGCCGCCCTTATAGAGTATCACCGGCTGAGCGTCAAGTTATTCACCCCAAAGTTCGCAAAATGCTTGCCAAGAACATTATTGAACCGTCACGTAGTCCATGGGAGTCACCTGTTGTACTGGTAAAAAAAAAGGATGGATCATGGCGCTTTTGCGTGAATTATCGGCACCTTAACAGGGTTGCCCAAAAGGACATGTATCCCCTACCTCGGATTGATGACGCCCTTGACTGCCTCCACGGTGCTCGCTATTTCTCCTCTATTGACCTTCGCTCCGGCTACTGGCAGATTGCCGTGGACGATTTCAACCGCGAGAAGACTGCCTTCGTAACACCCAACGGTCTTTATCAATTCAAAGTGATGCCGTTTGGTCTATGTAACACTCCTGCCACTTTTGAACGTATGATGGACTCCCTTCTTCACGGTTTCAAATGGTCCACGTGCCTGTGCTACCTGGACGACGTTATAGTATTCTCCCCAACGTTCGCTACGCACCTCGAGTGCCTCTCAGCAGTCCTGCACGTTTTTCGGCGAGCCAGTCTGCAACTCAACGCATTGAAGTGCCAATTTGGCTGTCGCCAGATTACCGTCCTTGGACATCTCGTTGACGCGAACGGAGTGCAACCGGACCCATGCAAGATCCATGCTGTTACGCACTTCCCTGTTCCGAAGTGCGTCAAGGATCTGTGCAGCTTCATCGGCCTTTGCTCGTACTTCCGCCGTTTCGTGAAAAATTTCGCGGCCATAGCACGACCACTAACCGAGCTTTTGAAAAAAGACGCCCCTTTCCAGTGGGGCGATAACGAGGCCTCTGCATTCTCGCTTCTAATCGACCTTCTCACAACGCCTCCCGTTCTGGCTCATTTCGATCCTTCTGCGCCTACCGAAGTCCGTACTGATGCCAGCGGTCACGGAATTGGTGCAGTACTGGCACAACGCCAGCGTGGCCACGACCGTGTTATCGCTTACACCAGCAGGCTCCCCTCGCCCGCGCAGCGCAACTATTCCATCACTGAGTGTGAGTGTCTGGCCCTAGTTTGGGCGGTTGCGAAGTTCTGCCCATACTTATATGGCCGACCCTTTTCCGTTGTCACAGACCATCACGCGCTTTGCTGGTTATGCTCACTGAAAGATCCTACAGGAAGACTTGGTCGCTGGGCCTTACGCCTCCAAGAATATTCGTACTCTGTCACCTACAAATCTGGCCGACTACACAAACACGCTGACTGCCTGTCTCCCTACCCGGTACCCGAGCCTGCCGACGCCGACAGTAGTACCGCCGACGGCATTTTCTCTGTGTCTGCCTTCGCTAACATCGTCAATGAGCAGTACCGAGACCTATCGCTGCGGGTACTCATCAAGCGTCTGCACTCTACACCTATCAATGCATCCGTTCGCCGATATGTCCTCCAGGGCGGCATCCTGTACCGAAGGAACTTCCTCCCTGACGGCTCTGATCTTCTTCTTGTCATGCCAATACATCTACGACAGACTATGCTCTTTGAGATGCATGGCGCACCCACTGCAGGACACCTTGGGGTAACCCGCACGTACGACCGCGTCTGCCACCGCTTCTATTGGCCTGGTCTCGCTCGCTCCGTCCGACGCTATGTTGCTGCCTGTGATCCCTGCCAGCGTCAGAAAACACCTCAGGAACTACCTGCTGGTCATCTCCAGCTGATCACCGTCCCTGTGGAACCGTACTTTCGTGTTAGATTAGACCTCCTCGGTCCCTTTCCCACGTCATCCTCTGGGAACAAATGGGTAGCTGTCGCAACTGATTACGCCACCCGATACGCTATCACGCTGGCTGTCCTTACCAGTTGCGCCACTGATGTTGCGGACTTTCTCTTGCGTGACATTATCTTACTTCACGGCGCCCCACGAGAGCTGCTTACTCCGTGGTCGTAACTTCCTCTCAAAAGTTATCGCCGACATTGTGCGTTCCTGCTCCATTCAACACAAGCTGACTAGCTCATACCATCCTCAAACCAATGGCCTGACAGAGCGGTTAAACCGTACTCTTACCAATATGCTGTCCAAGTACGTTTCCAAGGACCACCACGACTGGGACATTGCCCTTCCTTACGTTGCATTTGCGTACAATTCTTCCGGGCACGACACCGGCGGATTTTCTCCATTTTATCTGTTGTACGGTCTTGAACCGACCTTGCCCCTAGACACGGCACTTCCTCCTGCTGCGATCTCAACAAGTGAGTATGCGCGCAATGCCATCGCCCTCGCGGACCATGCACGCCAGCTTGCCCGTACTCGACTGATGGCCTCGCAAACCACTCAGCAACGTCAGTACAACGCCCGCCACCGTGACGTACAGTTTTCGCCTGGTGTGCTCGTGCTCCCGTGGTCACCCTCTCATCACGTCGGACTTTCAGAGAAGCTCCTTTCACGATATATAGGGCCCTACCGCATGCTGCGCCAGGTGACGTAGTACGAAATTGCTCCTGTGCGTTCAACCTCGTCCTCTACTCTGGCATCTAGTGATGTTGTGTACGTCAGTGGGCTCCTTCGATTTTCCACTTCTGGCTACCCGCGGGCTGCCAGAGCATCTTCGTTTTTCTCGGCTTGCTCCGTCCATCGCGCGACGCACTTCTGCCGGGCGTCCGTTTTGCTCAGGCTGGACGGATCTGGCTACCCGCGGGTTGCCAGAACCTGCCAGGGCGATTTTGGTCTGGCTGCTCTCTGGAAGTTCTCTGGCTAGCAGACGACTTAAAGAGGCGATGGGCGCTCGCCACCATCTTCGCAGGGACTTCACGGATTGCAACGCGGGCGCTTGAGGACTTAAAATTTACCTCACTCAGTCAACTGTCTTCTTCTAGCGTTATCTTTTTAGGTGCTAACGCTCCGTTCCGCAATGCGAAGCGGTGCGATACGAGCCGTGGTGAACCGTTTAAAGCTTCTGTGCGTGTGTCCCCTGATGTTTCTTCGCAGCGATGATCAGCGCGCCACGCTCTCACGCGTGCATGTTACCTGCATTGTGTTCCACGCAAATTGTAGACGCTCATTCACACATTGCAGTACATTTTGGATTCTTCTTTCTCTGGTGGCATTCCTTTTCACAAATCTCGCATATGTATATATCTAGCTCCTTTTTCTGCAGTTAGCAAAGGCTTTACAGCTAGCCCGTGTTCGCTCCGTCTCTCCGTCATATGCTTAGGTGGCAGCTCGAAACCGATACGCGTTCGAACTGCAGGCCGTTGATCTAAGAATATACTGATTGCACTCGGTACATTAGATTCTTCTTATTTCTTACATTAGACACACATACATTGGCTTATTGCTCTCATGATCGCGACCAATGTTGTTTTTCGTGTGAGACGTTTCTCTGGTCACAGGCGGCGTGCATTTTCATGCACCAGCCGCATCCCATGCTCCTTAGGGTCAAAATGAGAAGCACCATCAGCTACAACAAACTTTCTGAAATCGAAGCCCAAGCAGGTCGGCACGAAATGTTATGCGTATGAGACGTACTCGATAACCTGCCTTTTCATGTCTTGTGATGTCACAACACCAACTCATCAATGTCGCCGGTGGGCGACGTGATCGCTGTGAGCAGGGATTCTCGAGCAATCGCTTTCGAGTGGACAATCACTTACACGCGATTTCGCGTCTTGGCATCGGCCGCGTCGGAGGCCATCTGTTGCGCTGCGCAAAGTGAGGTTGGCCCAGTGTGCATCCTGCGCCGAGTTGCGCGAAAGTGATCGTATCCCTGAATGCAACTATATACTTTCAAGCTGGCAACGCATAAATGGGCTGACTACACCAAGCACGCCTCGCCGGGCGCTGCCATGCTGGTAGCTTGTTTACATTAGACCAGCTGTACCGGCGTTCGATTTTGCAAACTTCGGGCAGGTTCAGGTTGTCTTGGGATCCCAGCCCATGTGACTTCCTATCAGAACCGGAACTAGCTGGCTGCCAGCAGGCTGCCAGAACTCCGAAAATCAAAGAATATATATAGGTTCTGGCAGCCCGCGGGTAGCCAGAACCGTCCAGCCCGAGCAAAACGAACACCCGGCGGAAGTGCGTCGCGCAATGGGCGGAGCCACCCGAGAAAAACGAAGACGCTCTGGCTGGCTCTGGCAGCCCGCAAGTAGCCAGAAGTGGAAAATCGAAGAAGCCCAGTAGGCTCAAGGCCTATTACACTGCTTCTGAGTCCGGCATTTAGTCGCTCCGGGACGGCGCTTTTGCCGCCGGGGGTAGTTCTACGGAACAGTATTTACGATGACAAAGAGGCGAGCAGGGTGAAGATGACGACGACGATTAGAGGCTAGCGCGGGCCGTTGCCTGTTGGCCAAGTGCAGCGTATTACCTTGTAAATATACTTGTATATCGCTTTTCGTCAGCGTTTTCCTACGTACCTACGTAACAATATGCTTCTAAAATTGCCAATAGGATGCCAGGTTGGCTGCATTAGAAGGAATTTGCACTGTCCTGACGTTCATGAGGCGTGGCAGCAGGTAAAAAGTGTTTTAAAAGACAGAAATGAAAAGGGAAGACACAATGCGAGGGCTAGTGCTCGTGTTGGGATCGCAATTCTCGTTTCCGTCTCTTCAAGTGCTTTATTCCCTTTATTTTACTATGTCTTGAGTCGCAACGTTTGCATGTATTACGAGTTCTGAATTTAAGACTCACGTTGGGTTACTTCGTGGATTACGACTGTAAAGGTACTAAAGGTATGCTTATGCCATGTAATGCGCTGTAACAAAGTGCCCACCTTCGTATAGCTCGAGTTGTTCTGGCTCAGTCTTTGGCTCCAGCAGGGGAGCAGGGCTGACAGTGCAATCTGGAAAAAGTTATACAGAAGCTCAGCTATAGAGTCACATTTCGACACATTAGTTATTCCATAAGCAACAGCAAACACGGGCGATTAGCAGTGGCAAGTGCAAATTATATATTTATTATTTATAAATATATATATATTTATTTATCAATACTGCAATCCCCTTTGGGGATTTGGAAGACACTTCTGGTCCTCGGAAGACACTTCTGGCCCTTCTGACCCTTTGGAAGACACTTCTGGTCCAGTCCATTCCTAGTTTCGTACACATCTTCCCTATGCTTAAGGCCCAGGGACCCCTTTCGGAGGCCACGTTGTTCCACAAGGTACGGCACAAGAGCTCGGGCCCATTATGTGCCCACCTACTTCAATAAATTACCGCACAGCACCTTCTGTGCAAAAACGAAATATAAGTTAAGGAGACTGCTAAGGCGTATCTGTTCGTAAAGGCGTACCTGTTCCGTTTTTTTTACCGTTATTGCTTGTGTTTGTGCATGTGATTGCGCAATTCCTTTGCAGCATGACGGTCAGTCTGGGATATGGTTATTTTGTTCACACACAATGCTGTACTTCTGTGTTTCATTATGCTCAATGAAAATTCTTTTCATAGACACTGTATAAATTCTAATAACCTTTTTTGGTGTTCTATACTTGAGTTCGCTGCTTATAACTGGTCTATTAATGTACTGTGCATGGTTTTGCTGCCTGCCAGGCGCTGCCGCTCAAGCCTTCAAAGGCTTTGGCAGGCCTGTATGAATGTACTGATTTGATTATTGGCAATAAAGGTATTATTATTATTATTATTATTATTATTATTATTATTATTATTATTATTATTATTATTATTATTATTATTCCGCAGGGTGGGAAAAAATACATATATAAAGAACACTATAGCATAGGCATTGAAAACAATACAAATCAGGTTAACAGAGCTTGAGCATAGCAGTGGCACAGCAAGATAACAAATTCTTACTCAATACTTGAAACAAACGCCGAAAGTGATGATTTTGAAACTTGGTCATTGGTTAGATGATTCCATTCAACCACTGTTTGGGGAAAGAAGGAATACTTAAAACAATTATTACGTGTACTAAATGGGGCTATTGTTCGGCTATGTCGCTGCATAGTAGCATAACCAGATGAAAAAGTAATTATTCCCGTGAGATCTGTCTTACAAGGACCATTAATAAGTTGAAAAAGGAATTTTAGTCGTGGTGCACGATTTCTTTGCATTAATGATGGCAGGTTTGCTTTTGTTAAGAGGTCTGTCACTGAAGTGCATCCAAAGCTGTTATAAATGAAACGAGCTGCTCTTCTTTGCACCATTTCTACCTTGTTAGTGCCAGATTTAGTAAAAGGGTCCCAAATTACACATTATGCTTTTAAAATTGCCAAGAATAGGAGCACAGGTAGGCTGCATTTGGAGGAATTTGCACTGTGCTGACGTTCAGTCTTGTTGCTCAGGCGTGGCAGCAGGTAAAAAGTGCTTGAAGAGACAAACGAAAAGGGAGGACACAATGCGAGGACTAGTGCTCGTGTTGGGATCGTCATTTTTGTTTCCGTCTCTTCAAGTGCTTTATTCCCTTTATTTTACTATGTCTTGAGTCGCAACATTTGCGTATTACGAGTTTTAATTTAGGACTCACATTGGGTTGTTTCGTGTATTACGACTGTTAAAGGGACACTAAAGGTTAGTATTAAGTCAACGTGGACTGTTGAAATACCATCCCACAAACCTCGAAACACTAGTTTCGTGTGAAGAAGAGACTTCTTTTAAGAGAAAACGCGTTCTGAAGCATCCGCGTACGTCTAGCGCAGTTCAAATCACCCGCCCTCCTATCGAGAAGTATTGACGTCATGGTGTCAAGTGACGTTGCACCGTCGGTGAGAAAAACGGCTCCCGCAGATGGCGCTACGGCTTTTCTGCACAAAACGCAAACGCGCGGCCAGAAAGAGCCAAGATAGAGCCGACAGCAGCGCGAAAGTGCAACTATGGTGGCTAGCGGAAGGGAAAGCACACGTCGATACGCTGGTTCTTTATTTTATGACGCCAACTTCGACGCTCGTTGCAATGGATGACCTACAACGATACATTAGCTCACGATGCTGGGCTCGAGTTCAGCGATTTAAGCACTGATGAACGTGGACTGCTGTTGAGGGCTCGCGCTGCCAGCGTCGTTGCGTACTACTACGACGGCGACCTGCTTTGAAAGGCACTCCACGCGACTATGGTGATAACACGACTTCAGTAAGTCGGCGTTGAACTCGTAATCCTCTGGACGAAAGTGCAGCGAGCACACTACGTGATTTTTCGGCTCTTTGCCAGCGCGCTGTGGCAGAGGTACGGCACTTAACCACTTCGAATGGAGAGATTCACTCGTTGGCACACAGTGATAAGTAACGTTGGATTCGCCGCTGCAACTGCCCTTGGCCAAGTTCCGCAGACCGTTCGCGCATCCCACGACATCACATGGACGTGCCATTCTCGTTGCTTGTTCCAAATGCAAGTTTCGCAAGCCAGCAGGACAACCGCAGCAAGACGCGATAAAGAAACAACTGAAACTCCAAAGCGCGCGTGGCGCAAAGTCGAGCGCACAGAGTCGAGCGAAAATGAAACCTTTCGATCACTCATACTACTCAAGGGTAACGACAAAATGTTATTTTTTCTTAGAATCGAATAGAAGTAGACAAGTAGTATTTTCTTCCGTCTTATAATCTAATGAGATGATCATTTTAATACGAGTAGTTGAGTACTAGTGACGTGAATTATGATGAGGAGTGCTTTCGTCATCGGGCTAGTATCGGAATGTCGCTGGGGGGTCTCAAATTGTGTCATGCATTTACCTCAATTTCTCGGTTACTAAAGCCCTGTTCACGATTATATTGACGCCTTAGATGTTCTAGAGCATTGCTTTATCAATTTAACTTGACTTTCTGGTAACCTTTAGTGTCCCTTTAAGGTACGAAAGGTATGCTTATGCCATGTAATGTGCTGCAACAATGTGCCCACCTTCGTACAGCTCGAGCTGTTCTGGCTCAGTCTTTAGCACCAGCAGGGGAGCAGGGCTGACAGCGTCATCTGAAAAAAGTTATACAGAAACTCAGCTATTGAGTCACATTTTGACTCATTAATTATTGTACAGGCAACAGCAAACACCGGCGATTAGCAGTGGCAAGTGCAAAATATGCTTCTAAAATTGCCAAGAATAGGAGCACAGGTTGGCTGCATTAGAAGCATCTGCACTGTGCTGACGTTCAGTCTTGTTGCTGAGGCGTGGCAGCAGGTAAAAAGTGTTTGAAAAGACAGAAACGAAAAGGGAGGGTGCAATGTGAGGGCTAGTGTTTGCGTTGGGATCACCATTTCTGTTTCTGTTTTTTCAAACACTTTACACGTGTTATTTCACTATGTCTTGAGTCACACCATTTGCATGTACGACGAGCTCTGAATTTAGCACTCATGTTGGGTTGTTTCGTGGATTACAACTGTTAAGTTAGTTAATTGAAGTTAAATGGTGCAAAAGCGACTAAGGCCATGCTGCGCCAGTCACAGGACAGTACAAGATCCAATGTTAAGGCAGCAATAGCTGCATTATCTTAAAGTATGTAAATACCTAGTTTCATCTAAAAACTCGAACAAGTTAGTGAATAGCACTAGCGGCTCATCACCCAATATTAAGGCAGGGTGTAAAGGTATATCAATGTTTCCACCTCTGTGTTTCAGTACGTGGACATGACGTAATGATGTGGTTTACTATAAGCGATTCATGGCATTTCTCGCAAGTTGGTGGGTTGTCTTTTTGAAATAGAAAATTGTGTGTTAGATGCGTGTGTCCAATTCAAAGTCGACATAACATCACCTAATATAACCGTTCTTGGTGTCTGCATGATTTACACTCGCCAAGCAGGTGTTCAGTCATATGTAACTTGTTATTTATGTACGAGTTCCATTCTCGCTGCCATTTTGATGCTAGGGCCTTACGAATCACTCGGATACTGTTTTTGTATGTATGTTATGCGAGTTATGCTTTTGTGCACTGCCATAGGTGTGCTTCTATCTGCTGCTTCATTCCCTGGCATCCCAACATGGCTTGGGAGCCAGCAGAATTGTATGGTTCCTCAGTATTTCTTATTAAGGACCATGTTTAAGATATCGCCAAGCAGGGGTTCAGATGCAGAGTTTAAGTTTAGAGCTCCCAGGGCACTTAACAAATCGGTATAAATAATAGCATTCTTCTGCTTGTCGGTAGTAATTTTCTTAACTGCCATCCACAATGTATAAACTTCGGCGGTAAAGAGTGAAGAAAAATTATTTATCCGAATGCTATTTTCCCAATTTTTCGTTACGATCCCAACACCTACGTATTCTTGTGTTTTAGAACTGTCAGTATGGAATTCCTTGTAGCTTTTATATTTTTCTTGAATAGCTCGGAACTCTTGTATTATGTGTTCTTGCGGAATGTCTTCTTTCTTTAGATGTGTTAGTGTCGAGTCACATAGCTCTGTAAAATTGCCCCACGGAGGCAATCTTGGTGGCCTTTCGGCAACCTGTATGACTTCATGAGGAACATCATAAATCTGACAGTATTCTTCATGACGTAAGTGGCTGAATCATGTTTGGTTTATTTGTGTAGTGTACCCGTGATTTGCACTGTGTTACGATGTTGTAGCATATGTGTTGTGGTGATGACCGAATTCTCAGTACATAGCTAAGTGTAAGTAGTGCTCTGCGGTGCTGTAAGGAAGGTTCATTGCGGTCAACGTATAAACTTTGTACAGGCGATGTTCTGTAGGCACCGCTCACCAGTTGTAGGCCGAGATTATGAACTGCATCGAGTTGTTTAATGTAGGACTGCCTAACTGCACCATAAACTATACCACCATAGTCGAGCATGCTACATACAAGGGACTGGTATATACGTAGTAGACATGTTGGGTCAGATCCCCAGTGCTTGTGAGATAGAACCTTGAGGTTATTTAGTGCTTTATTTGCTTTAATTTTAGTTGTGATACTGTGGGCCAGGGAGTTCAGTTTTGTTTCAAAATTTATGCCTAACAATTTGTAGCCTTCTTAGACCGGCAGTTTTGTACCATCCAATGTGAGAACTGGACTGCAGTGTAATGCTTGCTTCTGGGAAAAGAGAACTGTAACAGTTTTGTGTGTTGAAAACCAGAAACCATGTTTGTCAGCCTATTGTGCAAGATTATTTATCGTCATTTCCAGTTGTCTTTCACAGGCGGGTAAGCTTGAGGCGCGGCAAGCCACTTGTGAGCCGTCAACACATATTGAGTGCATAACATATGATGGGATGATCTTATTAACAGAGTTCATTTTGACTATGAAGATTGTCAACCTCAGAGTGCAACCTTGTGAACGCCATTTTCATGTGTAAATGTGCGTGAAAGTATTGTGCCGAGACGTATTTGAAATGTTCTTTTGACATGTTCTCTATTTGACATGAAATCACAGACAATTTAGCATTCTGCCATGAATTCCCAGGTCAGCCAGCTCTCTCAAAATTCCATATCGCCACGTGGTATCATATGCCTCTTCTAAATCAAAGAAAACCACGAGAGAGTGTTGTTTGTATAGAAACAGGTCATGTATTTCATGTTCTAATCACACGACATGGTCAGTGGTGGAGCAGCCCTTTTTGTATCCACACTGGTGCTTGTTTCTTAGGCTTCTTGTTTCAAGGATGAATGTGAGTTATGTTTATAATGCTCTCACAGGATTTGGCTAGACAACTTGTTAGTGCAATGGGTCTAAGCTGCTAGGGAATGTTGCGGGTGTACCAGATTTTAGAAAAGGCACTACTACTGCAGTTTTCCAATCTGTAGGCATTACCCCAGACTTCCATTATGACTGTTAAGGTACTAAAGGTATGCTTATGCCATGTAATATGCTGCAACAATGTGCCCACCTTCATATAGCTCAAGCTGTTCTGGCTCAGTCTTTAGCACCAGCAGGGGAGCAGGGCTGACAGCGTCATCTGGAAAAAATTATACAGAAGCTCAGTTATCCAGTCACATTTTGACACATTAGTTATTGCACAGGCAACAGCAATCACCGGCGATTAGCAGTGGCAAGTGCAAATTATGCTTCTAAAATTGCCAAGAATAGGAGCACAGGTTGGCTGCATTGGAAGCATTTGAACTGTGCTGACGTTCAGTCTTGTTGCTGAGGCGTGACAGCAGGTAAGAAGTGCTTGAAAAGACCGAAACAAAAAGGGAGGGCGCAATGTGAGGGCTAGTGTTTGCGTTGGGATCACCATTTCTGTTTGTCTTTTCAAACGCTTTACACGTGTTATTTCACTGTCTTGAGTCACACCGTTTGCATGTACGATGAGCTCTGAATTTAGGACTCATGTTGGGTTGTTACGTGGATTACGACTGTTAAGGTACTAAAGGCATGCTTATGCCATGTAATGTGCTGCAACAATGTGCCCACCTTCATATAGCTCGAGCTGTTCTGGTTCAGGCTTTGGTTCCAGCAGGGGAGCAGGGCTGACAGCGTCATCTGGAAAAAGTTATACAGAAGCTCAGCTATTCAGTCAATTTTGACACATTAGTCATCGCATAAGCAACAGCAAACACGCGATTAGCAGTGGCAAGTGCAAAATATGCTTATAATATTGCCAAGAATAGGAGCACAGGTTGGCTGCTTTAGATGCACCAGCACTGTACTGACATGCAGTCTTGTTGCTGAAGCGTGGAAGCAGGTAAAAAGTGTTTGAAAAGACAGAAACGAAAAGGGAGGATGCAATGCGAGGACTATGCTTGTTTTCGGACCATAATTTTTGTTTCAATTTTTTTCAAGTGCTTAACTCTTTCGCTACTGCGCCTATTCAAATCAATCAATTTGATCGACGTCATTTCAAGTTCAAATTCTTGCGTAGCTTGCAGACGCCTAGCGCCATCTAGGTTGGAGAGTGGCAAACGCACGTGATCCGCTATGTTTTGTTGGTTTTTTTGCTTTCCGGTGCGTCTCCCCGCGTCGCAAGAAGTTTCGGATTGTCAGGCGAGCACATCTATCATGGCGTCGTCACAGCGCGGAGACACTCCTAAAAGACGTGTTTCTCGCCAATCAAGCGCTTCTGTAGCTGATTTTGCGGATCAAATCAGAAGTAGTGATTCTGAAGAAGATGTGGACATATCAGAGTTTAGCACCGAGGACGAGGATGCATCAAATCAAGGCGGAACATCCAGCGGGTGAGTGTTGGCTATATGTGCGGCGCACATTTCGATTACTAATAAATAGTTATGGGTGGTGGAGCATGTACTCACAGCTATATTATGTATTTTCAGGGTCTCAACATCATACGGACATGATTCCTTGCCAGCAGCTGTAAAGCGCATAGAGTTTTTTCCTAGAAGAAACCCGGGGGTCGAAGTTGGCGGCGCACTCTGGAGTAACACACGGCATTTCATACAGGCCGTTGATGTCTTACAATTATTTTTCACTGCGAAGCTAACCAACGTTATCTGAAAAAACACAAACAAATATGCGTGGACGCATATTTTAGAAACACAGACCTAGGCAGAAAAGGATGGCTCACGGAAAAATTTCAGTCCCGGTGAAGTAATGCAATGCATCGGAATCTTGATCTACATGGGAATTGTGGAACTGCTTCGCTTCCGTCTATACTGGAATACCTCGGCGCTATTTTTGGGCCTCATTCCTCTAAAGATTATGCCCAGGAGCAGATTTTTTTCATTTCTTGCATTTCTCAGTGTCATGGACCCGGAGAAGACTGACCTTGTCCGCGATCGCAAGCTGCACAGGATCGCACATCTACTGCAGCATATGAATGATGTGTCAAGTCAGCTTTTTCAGCTATAGCGAAATTTGTGTGCGGACGAACGAATCACGCCGAGATAGAAGAGCTCTCTAGAAAGACTGGCTTTGGCTAGCTTGCATTTCGAATTGAGCTGGTAAACCACATTTTTGGGATGGACGACAGACAGTCACCCTCTGCCTCCTCCAAAGAAGTCGGAGCACAAGCCCCAGGTGCAAAAAAAGCACCGTAACTGCTAGCTCTGCTATGAGAAAAACAAAGCAGAGATGAAGACGGCAGTTTTCTGTGAGCCATGCGGTGTGTATCTGTGTTTCATCCCGACGAGGGACTGCTTTGGAAATTGGCATGCCACCCAACCAGGCTAACTTTTTTCCTTTTTTTTTTTCGGAAAGAACAGTTTTCTGCAAAACTTTCCGAAACTTGTCATCTTTTTAGGACATAATAGGCTACAATATGTATATCTTCAAATTTTTTCACTATCGATATTTTTAAAGTTGTGCACCTTTTTCAAGCAGAATGATATCCTCACTGTATAAATTTTTACATTATAAACATTTTTTCATTACCTTGTGCAATAAATATATATGCAACATATATCTTATTGAATCAAAAATTCTTTTAGCTACATTTTGAAACCAAACAATGTAAATAAGGCATTAGTGCCTACCCGCCAAAAAATATTTCCTTCCACCTAGTAAAATCTGCCCTTTTTCCCATGGTAGCGAAAGAGTGAACACCTTTATTTTTTCTTGAATCACAGCAGTTGCATGTACGATGAGCTCTGAATTTAGGACTCATGCTGAGTTGTTTTGTAGATTACGACTGTTTAAGTGCTAAATGTATGCTTATGCTATGTAATGTGCTGCAACAATGTGCCCACCTCTGTATAGCTCGGACATTCCTGGCTCAGGCTTCAGCTCCAGCAGGGGAGCAGGGCTGGCAGCATCATCTGGAAAAAGTTATACAGAAGCTCAGCTATTGAGCCACATTTTGACACATTAGTTATTGCATAAGCAACAGCAAACACTGGTGATTAGCACTGGCAAGTGCAAAATATGCTTCTAAAATTGCCACAATAGGATCACAGGTTGGCTGTATTAGGTGCATCTGCACTGTGCGGACGTTCAGTCTTGTTGGTGAGGCATGGCAACAGGTAAAAGGTGCTTGAAAAGGAAGGATATGCAGTGCGATAAATAACAGCACGCGTCACCAGCTTCATTTGTGTTTAAATACTTGGACAAGTGATGGGCTCTGAATTTAGGATACATGTTGAGTTATTTTTTTTGAATATCTATTGCTAATGTTTGAAATAAATTGTTGCTTTTCCAATAGAATTATTCTTTATGTGGTGCTTCCAAAGCGAAGAGTACATATTCATCACAAAGTGGATTACAAACAAAGTGCACCTTCAAAGCAGGCCGACACTTTTTTTTTTCCACTTGACGAAATGACAATGGTACGAGAAAGCTTTGCTATTAATGTGCAGTGTCAGATAAGGCTCACGTAGTCTAGCTGAAAAGGTTTACACCTGGTACTATCACCTACCTTTCGACTCTGACAGCTCATGTGGTGCCTTCACGGATGGAACGGCTGACCAAACGAGCCTGGTTTCTGCCGGGTCCATGAAGTCTCCATCCGTGAAGTGCGCCGAACAGATTCTGTAATTGTAGACCTTTTTTCTGGGCAAACCCATGAGGTCTGTCCTCCCAGCGTACTCTAGAAACGCTTCCATCCTGAAGAAAAGTGAAACCCATAAATTCCAACGAGATAAAGTGTGCAGTCGGATCATGCATAAGTAAACTCGCTTCGTTGTGTCGGCACAGTAGAAGTTGTGATACATCTACTTTGAGGCTCAGAAACTCGTTTTTAAATGGTAGCTAGTTCTCATCAGGAGGCGAATGCAAAGCACACAACCAAGCACTTCGTTATGTGAGAGACGCAAAGGTGAAGCCATACAGTACTTCTCAAGTGGTTTATGTTCGCTGCTTGTTGGTTTAACGATTTTACAGCAACATCTTTGCCCTTCTCAAATCAACCATATTTACGGTTATTAACTGTTGCCTCACTCAAGAACGGCTATGCATGACTACGCACACTGATTAGGACAAATGAAAACAGGGAAGCCAACTGCGCGCTCACCTGTTGTCTTTAGGCACCCGGAAGAACACTGCATGACTCGTTCTTGAAGTATTCCTGCACCACTGCACGATGCACGAGCGATGCGAGTAGTCGTGGAGCGGGTAAAACATCGCGGAGCGCTAGCACACGGTTACCGAAGGCCACGAAAGCGACGCAACTGCCCACGCCAGCCAAAGCACGCAGCGCACGCTTTCCCACTACGGCAGATAACCATAGAATAAAGGATAACGAAAGACGAAATTTCAACGTAGCGAGCTAAGTGGCGCCGCCGGGCCGATATACAAACAACCCAACAGTGGGGTGTGGCAATTGCGGAGTCGCCGGACGTTTGCGCGCATGCGCGAGTAAGAGTTTTCACCGGTTGCGAGCACGAGACGCTCATTTGAGGGATCGCCAGTCGTTTGTGCGCAGGCGCGAGAGAAAAAATTTGGGGGCTTTTGCATGGCTTTTACTCCTTTAATATAGAATAAAGATATGACTTTGCCTGGGCACTACAGAGACGGTTTCCTTGCGCGTGTTATAGGCGTTTGTCTCTAGGCCTGCCGGCATTGCGGAGTGGGCGAGTGGGGTCGAGTTTGTATACACTCTTAAGCAAAATTACACTCTTTTGCCACACAACGATAATCGTCATCTGTCTTGTCCGCATTTCCTTTCTTTAACGCGGCGAGCCCGGTACCTCCCAGTAACGAACGGCATACGCGTTATCAGCATGACATATCATTCCCAACAGGAAAGCAGCGGGCGCGGGGTTTTCAAGAAAGAAAACGCAAGCGAGGCAGATGACGATTATCGTTGTGTGGCAGATATACACTATAAAGGGTGTACTTCTGTCTACACTCTTAGAAAAATGTACACCCTTTGGGGTTTATCTTGTCCCACAACAATAATCGTCATCCGTCTTGCCCGTGTTTCCTTTCTCTAACGCGGCGAGCCCGGTACTTCCCAGTCACGAACGGCGCCGCGTTATCGGTGTGACGCAGCATTCTCGACAGGAAAGTAGCGAGCGCCGAGTTTTCAGGAAAGGAAACGCAAGCAAGGCAGATGACGATATTGTTGTGGGACAAATTTACACCCCAAAGGGTGCAACCGTTTTAAGAGTGCAGGCATTGACGCCCGATTTGGCGACTGCTGTTGCTGTCCGCTGTGTCGGACAGACTGTCTCACACCTGCGGCGCTCGGGCTTAAGCCAGTCGTGGCGGATCATAGCTTTCTTGCGTCTTACGGCGATGTACCTTGTAAATAACATCACGGATGTTTCTGTGGGAGCAGTAGCGACCGTAGTAGAGCCCGGGCCGCATATATTGAAAATATGGAAGGCAGAGCACCTTAGCAATCGCGGTTGAACGCAAGTGGCTTAAAGTCCGCTGGTGACGATGACTGACTCGGCACCAGCGCCGCAGGCGCGAGAAAGTCTGTCCGGCCAGTCCGATGTACCTTCAAAATTAAGGCAAAGTTCTGACTGGTGATGCAGAAGTCTCGGGGCACAGTACTGCTGAACTTAGTGTCACAAGTTGGCGGCTCGACGTAATTATATTTATTCAATCCTGTTTTTGTTAGTAATTGTGACAACATATCATTATTTTGCATTATTGGCGCCACCTCAAGGACACGAAAGCTAGAACCCATGCTTCGGCACGCTTCGGCCGCGCGACCCCAAACCATGGGCCGCCCTGCTTCCAGCTTTGATCCCCTCCCGCTACCCCTCAATTGGGTGCCCTGGAGATCCTGCGCCGGCTGCTTTATAATAACCTCAGGTGCTCTCCTGAGGCTTCCGTCTGCCAGTTACATATGCCGTCCTGGAGCATGTGCTTGTAAAAAATTCAATCTATCGTCGCGACGAAAAAAGCGACCCGCGACTTATGCAACACCAGTCGGAACCTTGCCTCTTCAGACACAGCGACCACCAAATGAGGCATCCGTGCCCACTGCCTCACCATGCGGGCAGCCAGCGGCTGGGCGTAAACAAACTCAACTGCACTCTGCAACGCCGCATACAACACGTGCTAAGAAACCTCCTCTGTAATGCCTAGGCAGAGTCATATATTCAAGGAGCAGCAGCCTATTTTATGTCCACTGCAGGATGAAGGCCCCTCCCTGCGATCTCCGATTACCCCTGTCCTGCTCTAACCGATTCCAACTAGCACCCGCAAATTTCCTAATTTCATCGCACCACCTAGTCTTCTGCCTTCCTCTACTGCGCTTGGTAAAATATGTTAAATGTGTTAAAATGCACTGGTTATACACTGTCCTTTTCAATTATAATGGCAAGCTTCCAGTCAGGAGCTGACAATGTCTGCCATATGCGATCCAACCCATTTTTATTCTTCTATGAATTTCCTTCTCAAGATCACGGTTCCCTGTGATTACTAATTTGCCTAGGTATACATACTCCTCTCTAGAGGCTGACTGGCAATCTTTAACTCTTGTTCCCTTGCCGGGTTATTCATCATTGTCTTCTGCATAATAATCGTAAATCCCACTCTTACACTCTCTCTATTAAGGTCTTCAATCATTTTTTGTAACTTGTCTGCGGTGTTGCTGAATAGAGCAATGTCATCAGCAAACCGAAGGTTGCTGAGCTATTCGCCATCAATCCTTACTCCTAAGCCTTCCCAGTTTATTAGCTTTAATATTTCTACCAAGCACGCAGTGACTAGCATTGGAGAGATTGCGTCTCCTTGTCTGACTCCTTTCTTTATAGTATCTTAATTCCTACTTTTCTTGTAGAGAATTAAGGTAGCTGTGCAGTCTCTGTAGGTATTTTCCAGGATGTTTAGGTAGGCGGTCTGTACTCCTTGATTATGTAATGCCTCTATGACTGCTGGTATCTCTACTGAATCAAATGCCTTTTTGTAATCTATGAAAGCCATGCATAGAGGCTGATTGTACGCTACTGATTTCTCGATTACCTGATTGATGACATGAATGTGATCCATTGTACAGCATGCCTTCCTGAAACCTGCCTGTTCCCTTTGTTGACTAAAGTCTAGTGTTGCCCTTATTCTATTGGAGATTATCTTGGTGAATGTTTTATATAATACTGGGAGTAAGCTAATGGACCTATAATTTTTCAATTCTTTAACATCTCCCTTTTTGTGGATTAGTAGAACGTTTGCATTCTTCCAATTATCTGGGACCCTTGCAGTTGATAAAAACTTCGTATAGAGAGCCACCAGTTTTCCAAGCATCAGGTCTCCTCTATCTTTGATTAAATCGACTGTTATTCCATCTTCTCCTGCTGCTCTTCCCCGTTTCGTGTCTTGCAAGGTCCTTCTGACCTTATCGCTAGCTATAGGAGGAGTTTCTGTATCCTGTTCATGACTGTTTCGAATGGAGTTATCCTGAGTCCTCTGGGTACTGTACAGATCAGTATAAAATTCTTCCAGTGCTTGTACTAGACCTTCGAGATTGCTGACGATAGTACCCTGCTTATCTTTCAGTGCATACAGCTTGGTATGTCCTATGCCAAGTTTTCTTCTCACTGATTTTGGGCTGTGTCCATTTCTTATGGCTTCTTCAGTCTTTATAACGTTATAATTTCGAATATCATTTATCTTTGCCTTTTTGATCACTTTTGACAGCTCCATGAGTTCGATCTTATCTCTTGAGTTGAACACTTTCATTCTTTGTCGTTTCTTTATTAGGTCATTTGTTACTAGGGTGAGCTTGCGTACTGGTTGCCTTTGTGCCTTGCCTCTCACTTCAGTTGCTGCCTCTGAAGCCAGCATTATGGTTTCATTCATTACCTCTATATCATCTTCGTCTCTCTGTTCTAAGGCTGCATATTTGTTTGCAAGTACCAGCCTGAATATGTATGTTTTTACCATTACTGCCTCTAGGTTGACCTGTTTCTTCTTGACCAATTTTACTCATTCTCTCTTCAAATTTAGGTGAATCCTAGCCCTCACTAACCTATGATCACTGCACTTTACCCTGCCTATCTCTTTTGCATCCTGCGCTATGCTGGGATTGGCAGAAAGTATGAAGTCAATCTCATTTCTTGTTTTGCCATTGGGGCTTTTCCAGGTCCACTTTCTGTTGCTACGTTTCTTGAAAAAGGTATTGATTATTCTCAGCTTATTCCTTTCTGTGAATTCTACCGGCACCGAGTTTGCACTTTTCACACATGCTTCAGACTAAGTGCTATCCAAACGTGGCCCTTTTCCACACGATCACTCCAGAGGCTTTTAGCTCTACTTGCTCCGACTGTGGGGCTGTTAGCAATCTCGCACACATGCTCTGGCGATGCCCCTCGTTACAGGGACCCAATCGCATCACAGAAGAAGAATGGAGCTCTGCCATCCAGAGCTCAGAACTTTCACGTCAAACCTGGGCTACCCAGAGAGCCCACGATGCGGCGGTTAGGCTCGGCCTACCCGTCCCCACGTGGGAGCGGCCCGCAGCTCTGCCCTAGGACAAAGCTTCTCAGGACCTTGTAATTAAAGTTCTTTGTCTGTCTGTCTGTCATCGCTAATTCAACATCTTCATAAAACTGATCTACTTCCTCATCGTCGTGGCTGGATGTTGGAGCATAGGCTTGTACTACCTTTAATCAATACTTCTTATTAAGTTTGATTAGGACTACGGCTACCCTCTCATTGATGCTGTAAAATTCATCAAAGTTGTCTGCTATGTTCTTATGGATTAGGAATCCTGCCCTGTATTGCTTCTTATCTTGGAGACCTCTATAGCAGAGGACATGGCCGTTATTCAGCAATATATAAGCCTCACCAGTTCTTCTAATCTCACTAAGGCCGATGATATCCCAAACAATGTCTGATAGTTCTTTAAAGAGTCCTACTAAGCTATAGCCTCAAGGAGCAAGAGCCCCCATATTTCCTCTTGCGCCCGCTCTTACTCACGCCTGCACACAAATGGCTGGCAATCCTGCAAATGAATGTCTCATCCTAGGCACTAAAAGGGGTAGTACACTCTCAAGTTCAACAAATTGTCACAGAGGGCGAAAAAATCGACCGCGTACCGCTACTAATAAAACAAGCATAGTAAAGCCACTTGAAGGATGCCTGCATAAGTTCAATATCTCCTGCTAGAGGCGCCATAATAAGCATGTTAATTAAGCAGCATAGAGAGTGACCATAAACACATCGTTTTGAAAATGGGATATGTAGTTGGGAAAGAGAGCAAGGAGTGCGAAATTGCCAGTCCAAATTTGAATGCTGAACAAATAACAAATATAGTCACAAGAGTCGAGGAAGAACTTTGCAAATGGCCAAGTAAGGAGTGGGACTATAGTGAGCTTCTAAGTGTAATAACGACAGAAATACAGAAAGAGAAACAACATGTTTGTTGGAAAGGAAAAAAGAAACTGAGAAGTTGGTGGAACAGGGAGATACGAGAAGCTATCGCCGAACGACAGAAAGCATCCCGAGAGCACAGGCAGGCAAAGAAAGTGCAGTTACCGCAGGATGACGTAACCAGTAAATGGGAAATATACCGGGAGAAAAAGTCTATGCTTCAAATACTGGTGCAAGCAAAAATAAAAAGTGAAAGTGCATGAACTCTGGTTGTCAGAAATACGTGAGAAAAAGAAGGCCGCACCTGGAATATTTATTAAGTTATTAGGCAGGAAGTCAACAATAAAACAACAGTACAGCAGCATATTCTAGACAAAGATGGAAACAAACTGGAAGGGGAAGCGGCATTAAATTACATCCGAAATATAGCAGCCGAATCTGTGCAAGGCAATGACAAGGATGTATTTGAAGAAAAAAAAGAGCATGAAAAAGAACCAGATGGAAAAGGAGCTGGTGCTGGCAAATTTCAACTGGAAGAAAGCGGAAGAGAAAATTCCTAAGCGCACAGCCACAGGGCAAGACGAGGTTCCCGTTAGGCCGATTAATGAAGTAGGACCAAAAAGTAAGGAAGCGCTGGTGAAAGCAGTGGAAGAAACTTTAGAAGATAGAAGAATACCAGACAGTTGGCAACAAAGTAGAATGAATTTAATTTATAAGGGTAAGAGGGAGAAAGATAGAATTCACTTGTGTAGACTGTTGACCATTGCATCGGTAATATACAGGCTAGCAATGCAGGCAATCAAATTAAAGCTGCAAGCATGGGTAGAGAATAATGGCATTTTGGGAGAACTTCAGAATGGCTTCAGAATGGTTAGGCATTTGGATGCACAACTTATTTGTTCTTACTGAGTATATTAAAATATCAACAGTAGAAAGCAGACCGTTATATGTGGCCTTTTTAGACATTACAGGAGTGTATGACAATGTAGACCGCAACATCTCGTGGGATATTACTTACTTTTGGAAAGGCGGTTGTTTGCTTGAAGTCGGGAGTACAATCGGGACTCAATGGCGACCAAAGGTCAGAGGGACGCCTCGCATTGGGCGCTCACGGTAAGACTACAAATGAAGCTGTGCAGGGTGATATGGGCTGGACTAGTTTTGAAGTGAGGGAAGGTAACACTAAAATTGATTATGAACAACAACTGAGCAATATGGAAGAAAGTAAATGGGCTGGGAGAGTGTTGGAGTATTTGTACAGGAAAAACATTGATTAACAGTGGAGGAAAAAAACTATAGGAAACTTACCAGCAACTATGCAACCTGTAGGGTGAGCAACACATCAACAAAAAATGTCAGGTGGAAAGTCAGAGAGGCTGAAATAATCTCGTGGGTGGTGGCAGTGGAAAAAAAACCTGCCATGAGTAACTACTTAAAAGGAAAAAATGAAATCAGGAAAGACAAATTTATGATAACTCAAAGGAAAGCTCATTACTTTTTGAAGCGAGATCAGGATGCTTAACACGCAACTATAAAGCGAGATATAGGAAGGAAAAAGAAGCATGTGCCTGCTGCGGTAAAGATTACCAGAACCTGCTATTCTTTCATTTAGGGCGTCCGCTTCGGGATTCAGCCACAGGGATGCTTGCTTCACTGTCCAAACATTTCTTACAGAGTCCAAATGATTGCTCTGCTAAATTCCTTCTTTATATTTTTTTATTAATTATTACTCATTTGATATGACTTTCCTGGTTTCATTTCAACAGATAATTCTACGCTATTCAATGCTAATTCGATAGATATTCGGAAATTTCTGCTCTATATTGATTTGGAATAATTGACCCATTTCTTGGCCAATCCCCCATTGTGGGTAGGAGCCACACACGTGATAGGCGACAACAACAATAACTAGGGAAACGATGGAGCATGTTTTATCACAATGTGAAGATAACCACCCAGTGGTCGATTTAGGCACCACTGGACTCCTTCACTCTAAAAACGGTTGCACCATGTGGGGTGTATATCAGCCTCACAGAAATAATTGCCATCTGTCCTGCCTGCATTTCCTTTCTTTAACGCGGCGAGCCCAGTACTTCCAAGTCACGAACGGCATGCGCGTTATCAGCATGACAGAGCATATTCCCTGCAGGAAAGTATATAGAGCACAGCATTTTCAAGAAAGGAAACCCAAGCAAGACAGACGACTATTATTGTTGTTTGGCAGATATACACCCCAAAGGGTGTAACTGTTTTAAGAATGTTTGGGTTCAACGAGAGCAGGGGGAAGTAAACATTTCCACAATAGAGATTAGCAAGTGGCGATTGGTGGAAGTAGGGAAACAACAAAATACGGATATGTACAAAAACAAAGCTCACAATAGGGGGTGGGAAAATTTGGATATGAAAATTCATCATGCAATTTTCTTTTTTTTTTCTTTTTTAGCCTAGGTAGCGCATTAAGCAGTATAATAGCAAGAGCTTGGTGGCGCAACCTACCGCCCCCTTCCAAAGGCGACTCTCATAACATCTATATATCTCTAACCTAAGCAAAAGTGCCCGAGACGAAAAGACAATAATCCTCACGGCGTAACCGCCGTGAGAATACGCCATGCCACCATAACACCTTTCACACTAATGTAACTTAACCTAAGGTAATCTAAACATAAGCTAAGCTAGCCTAACTTGGGTGAGACTCAAAACCTCACGGCATGACATATTAGGCAGTGGCATTCAGCCATAGTCAATAAGGCGCTGTGCGTTTATTTCACTCAACATGCACCTGAAAAGTTGCGGACAGCATGTGAAAAGCCTGCCAAGAGCGAAGGTGCTGTACGAGGAGAGCAGGCTGGACCTCTACTACAGCCCCTACTGCTCCCCAGAAAAAAAAACAATGTTTCTTTTTTTGAAGGTAGAGTGCCGTAAGGGGCAAGGACGGTTTAATCCGCCATGATTGACTGAACACTAGCACCGCAGGCACGAGAAAGTCTATTCAACGTGTTGTAGCTTCGACGGGGCGGCCGGACACAGCGATCACCAAATGGGGCGTCCGTGCCCACTGCCTCACCGTGCGGGCAGCGATCGTCGAAGCGTCCATCGTCGGAGCCAACTAGCACGCCGACATGTTATAACTAAACGAACCAGCACGGTGTCACGTACGCACAGGCTACACATCTCGCTCGATGAACGCGGAAACTCGCTGTCAAAATCCTGGAGCAAGGAATCGCGGCGGCAGCAAGCGAACTGACCTTCATGCATCTCTCGCTTCAACGCGAACGAAACGTGGAAAGCACAGCGCATACGAAGTTACCGGCACTACGCGCACTTGGCAAAAATCGCTGATCGCTTTGAAGACGAGGCCTGCGCGGGCGCGCGCTATGGCGCCACGTCGCAGATCGTTTTCAAGACACACGAGCGGCGCCAACGCGGCCCTACGGCGTCCGCCAAAGGGGTCTACTACGGCGTCCGCGATTCGCGTGGCCAACGCCGTAGTAGACGCCGCAGTTGTGTCCACTCTGTATGGAGTGGCGGCAAGGAGAACATCGAGGCAGCCTAGCAGCCGCCGGTGAAGAACGCCCTTCCTCCCTCGCCTGACCCCACTGCCTCGCGCGCGACAGGACAGGCACGCATTCGGGGTCGAGTTCCTCGCTCGCGCACGCGAAATTAAACCGCATTCGATCGCCGGCTCACCTTCACACGCTTTCACTTATACGGAACCTCACGGCGACGCCGACGGCCGAAATGCGTCTGGAGTGTCCATCGCAATGCAATGCCGCCAAGCTGGCGGCGGAGGCAGTCGAAGGTGAGGGAGTCACGAGGGAATGCTGAGGGAGTGCGAGGGGAGCGAAGTTGTGGGGGGAAGGGCATGGAAGGGAAGCTGATTTCCTAATTTCCCGCCCTCCTGATGGATGGCGCCAATTACCACTGCCAGTTAAAGCCCCTTGATAATTTGAAAGTAGCGACACTCTAGCTCCTCCCCGCGGCACTTTCCTCCTCTATTCTCCTCGCCCTCCGGGTGTGCGCGCTTCGCACGGCACGCTCTTTCTATTGGGCTACCGTGTACAGGCCGCAGCATCCATGGAGGTGCGTTATTTTGGGCCAGTTGCGCACCCCAGTGGTGTTGAAAATTGAGGAATGCTTTTCTTTTTTAAATATTTGGGGTTTTACGTGCCAAAACCACTTTCTGATTATGAGGCACGCCGTAGTGGAGGACTCCGGAAATTTTGACCTCCTGGGGTTCTTTAACGTGCACCTAAATCTAAGCACACGGGTGTTTTCGCATTTCACCCCCATCGAAATGCGGCCGCCGTGGCCAGGATTTGATCCCGCGACCTCGTGCTCAGCAGCCCAACACCATAGCCACTGAGCCACCACGGCGGGTTTGAGGAATGCTGATAACAGCATCGATAATGCTGAAGGCAACATTTATGAAGAGTTTTTTTTTTTTCTTAAAGTCTATGAACGGGCTATACTGATGTAAAATGAGCTTTGAGGCGAGTTTTATACTCCTGACAATTTTTCTGCCACTTGATGATGATGTGTGTATGATCTAGTATTGCTTGTGGCACATCCCTCTGCATGTGGCTTATTAAGCGAAGCCTTAGATCTCTGTTTCAAGGCCGCATTGTGAGGTATAGAAAATATCACATGACCCAAGGAAGGCCGAAAGCGAATCAAAGCATGACCAGCCGTGTATAAGAGATGATTACTGATTAGCAAAGTTAATGATTGATTAGTGATTGTATTAAGATGGATTAAGTTGGATGAAGGAGGAATAAGGTTGATAAAGATGGATGAGGGTGAAATACATTGCAGTGCTAAAATTACTGCCTGCAGAATATTCTCTGCATTACTACAACATGACCACAATCATGATTGATTGCTCAATCTTCGTAATCAAAGTGCATTGATGCAATGATTTCAGCTCGTGTTAAACCAAAGGAAAAAGTTTCCCCACAGAACAAAACCCCAGAAAGGTAGTTCTAAAACATTCGCTATTGAAGTGAAGATTCCCAGCCTCTGCCTAGATGTTGATATCAACAGCAAGCATGCGCAGCCATGTGAACACCCACTGCACATTGCCTGTATCCATGAGAAAACCAAACAATAATGGTCGCCCACTCATGCGTGCATGGAAGCACAGTTCAAAGCAAATTCCAAAAATCCAAAGTGTCCTTATAGGTCTCGCCTAAGAGGCGCGAATGCGAAAGCCTTGTAAAGCCAGAGGGTCGACCTGAGACGGTTGCAGACGGGCACTTTCACCAACCCCTACCACCTGCACCGCCTGTGGCCCACGCTGCACCCGTCGCCGGGCTGCCTGCGGTGCGAGCACGAACGGGCCGATATAGCCCATGTGCTTTGGGAATGCCAACGCCACGTGGAACAAGGACAAAGAGGAAGGGGGAATACAACACCACAACCCTCAGAAGCGGGGCGCCTCGCTGAGAGATGGCAAACCGCCCTCCTCAGCGAGGCACCCGAAGACCAGGAGTGGGCCGTCCAGCGGGCCAGGGCCGATGCCGAAGATCTCGAAAGATTTTCCTCGGGCGATGGACCCCTGGCAGCCTAGCCCCAGGCACCAACATCAATAACCGTTGGACAAATAAAGCTTATTCCTATCCTATCCTCCTGTAATTCACCTTAGTCCACCTCCATCAACCCTAGTCCATCCTAATCGGTCTTAATCCTCCTTCATCAACCCAAATTCACCTTAATTGACCTTAATCCTCATTAATCCACCCTAATCCTCCTTAATCCTTGTTCATGTGCCTTAATCCTCCTTTATGCTAGCTAATCCCCTTAACTCACCCTAATCAGTCTTAATACTCCTTCATTAACCCTAATTCATCTTAATCCACCCTAATCCTTATTCATGTGCCTTAATACACCCTAATCTACCTTAAATGAATCACTAATGAATCATTGATTCACTTGGCTAATTATTAATCTCTTACAGATGGCTGGACATGCTTTGGTCCGCTTCTGGCCCACATGATGTTTTCTGTTCACAACACAACCTTGAAAAAGATCTAAAGGCTTTTGCCTTAAAACTAAAGAAAAAAAACGCAGTGTGGACTAGCTAATTTTTTCAGGGCCTGCATTCATTGTATGACTGATGCACAAATTGACGTAAGATGAAAACAATAGCTCCTCTACAAACCGATATTTCAATTTTCAGTAAAACAGGCAACAGATCCCAAAAATCGCGAAAAGTGCGACTGAGAGGCTGTACCTTTGCACATTAAACATTTATGTGCGAAGATGCAGCCTCTCGATAGCACTTTCGTGGTTGTTAGGATTCATTGCGACATGCGAGGTGATGGAGTCCCAGCAGAATATTAAGCATACTGAGGACAACCCCATTTTTATGGAACATACTAACTGCCACAGAAAAAATGCTGGTGAGCAGGCTGGAAGAATTTAAAAAATGCGGCATTAAGGGATGCTTTGATACGAACAATAAGATGCCTCACCTTGCAAACAACACAGTTCTTTGTTGGAACAAAGTTCTTTTGGCCAATGCTATGCCGCAACTGCTTCCTGTGCAAGCCGTCATGCTTTTCGTGTGGTAGCATAAAAACTGCATAACCATCTTCAGACTTCTTGCTACAGTTTCATGTGCAACAGCACGGTATAGCACTAGCACAGAGAGCAGGAAACACAGTGTAAAACGTTTGCTACACCGAGCTGTAGCACCGCGCCAGCCGAGCTGAGGAGAAAAATGGCGCGAATGAAAAAAAAAACACAAGCAAAACACAAGATCGGCGCGTTTCCAAGGGCAATTGCAGGGAGACCAATCATCGTGCAGAAAAACGGGCGCAAGATCGCTTCCAGGGGGGAGGGGGGACGCGCAAAGGGCAGAGTTCGAAAAGTGGTGGTACTTTCAAATTGTCAAGGGAGTTTACTGCCACGGAAGCGGCGGATATTTCGAGGCCAGCTTAGGCAGCTCAATACCGAGCTACCACGGCAAGTTGAGGCAGCTATTTGCAGCATGGGGAAAAGAGTGGCTCTCATGAGTAAATATAATGGCATGTTCACACTGGGACTTTTGGTGCCTTCAATGACCGGAAATCTTCCACCCAAATCCTGCATTGTCCACATTGCTTACCCACTGCTAACTGGAGCCGTCACCGGAGAGCAATATTTTACTTCTAGTGCAACTTGCAGAGTGCGCTAAAATACACGCGTGCAGGGCATCCCCAGTGTCCCCACATGCTCCACAATTTCTCCGCTCACAACGAGACTGCATGCTTTTTTTCTGCGTCAATCACAAACACAAGCCCCGAGGAAAAAGAAGCGATACCTCCAGGCCTCCTGGTGAGCACATTTTTGGCTATTCATCAACAGGAGAGGCATTCACCGAAGAAGAGACGGTACCAGTGGCGGTGGTGGGTCCAGCCTGCTCTACAAGACTTCCGACTCACAGTCAGATTGGTGCGCAGCAAAGGGTTTCGGCGGAAGCGGTGACAAGAACTTATCTGGAACCGATCGCCACAGAAAAGGCTTTATTGGCGGATATCGCCAAATTAGATTTTGCGTCACTCCTGATGTTAGATTCCCCAATGTGAATGTGCACTGAGGCTGCGAATCCCACTTGCGATACCGGATGTCGTTCAGCATAGGAAAGTGGTCGTACGGCATCTTGCTGCATATTCTCTTATCCCTTGGGTGTTCCTAGCTTATTGAGCCAAAGCATTGTAATGAGAGCTTGTTCGTGCCTTTCTTTGGCCCGTGGCTGTATTTTGTAACAACCGCTTTCATTTCGCTATCTTATTTTCTCACTCGTCATGCCAAGTGTGCTGTGCAGACGATAACTGTGGGGGTCGTTGGCGAAGCTCAAAACCAAGCACCTATGGGTCCGAGCCGTAACCATAACAAAGCTCATGTAAGCCCCTATAGGCGACACTCGCCACATATATTGTTATGAGATGTCTTATTAACTGGCATGTTATTTCCATCGTTAGTAATGATCCGCCTCTTGAGTTTGCGAGCGACACCTCACAGTGGTTCACTATAGCTATGGCATTCTGCCACTGAGCATCAGGTGTCATGTTCGATTCCCAGCCATGGTACCTGCATTCTGATGGGAGCGGAATGAAAAAATACCCGTGTGCTTAGATTTAGGTGCTCATTAGAGAACGCTAGGTGGTCAAAATGAATCCAGAGCCACTGTGCCGTCTCCCATAGCGCACGTGTTGCTTCGAAACATTGAACCCCACAATTCGATTTTATTTGCTCTTGCGAGTTTAATGAAGGCGGGCAAATCCTCTTCATATGCACAATGCTGTATCTGCTGCCTGGCAAGTGACTGACTAGTAGTGTTTCTGACTAAAGGTGCGGATTAAACAGAGGCACACGAAACCAAATTTCCAGTTTTTATGTGAACTTGCACTAATTACGTACCCACACTGTGCAGATCTATGGTAACACTCTGCAACATTTGGCTGTTTTTGTTGAGCGCTCCTTAAAAGCCCAACCGCACGGAGCAAGTTTCAGACCTACTTTCAGCATTGGTGGCGGCAGCAAGTGGCATCATCTGGCTTTTATGCTTTGCCAGCTGCCTCAGGCATCACCAATGTGATCTGGCATGGGCAGGCTGGCGTCGAGCAAGCATCTCCCCCAGTGTTGCGTCGTTCTTGATGACACTGGATGATGTCACCTGATGTCGATGCCGAACATCCACCAGAAACTCGTTCCTTGCAGTTTGGGCAACTCCCCGAAACATTTAGGGCATCACTTGTGCTAATTAAATGAGCCAGCAGAAACTCCTGGGTGCGCAAATTTATCACAGGCATCGTTTTCTTGCTGCATCTATGATCAGTGCATTGAAGATGTTGGCAATGAAAATGTGATAACATCAGTGGATGTCCTCTGTGTGGCACTGTGCCGAGTGTGGCATCCAACAAAGTTATAAAACAATGTGGAATACGGTGAGCCTTAGTTCACTGAAGGCTTTTATGCTATCGTGCCAGAGATAGGAGAAGTGAAATTCTCTATTGTCTGCTTATGAGGGGCTTCTCGGGTTTCCACATGAATTTTTACAACACAGTTGCCATCGTGAGTGTCAAGTCGTGCATTTGGTCCCGGGTGCAGCAGCCACATTCTGATGGGATGGAATGCAAAAACACTCATGTGCCATTCACTGGGTGCACATTAAAGAACCCCTGGTGGCCCAAAATTAATCTGGAGTCCCCCGCTATGGCACGTCTCATAACCAGAATGTAGTTCTCTGGTGGAGGGTGCTGGAGATTTCTGGTTGAGATGCCTTTAATCGAACCATCCCAAATGCATCTTCCTTTGAATGTATTCTATGTTTGCACCTTACAGCCCATTTCTGTTATAGTTAAACCAATATACATACGACCTCATTGTTTGAGTTAAGTTTGATTACTGCTCTACATGGGCATAGCAGTGGGTAACCAAGCTGCCCTGCTCTGCTACGCAGTAACAAGGAATGTGCAAATGAGTCACAGTAGTCAGTTCAGTACCTCCCTAGCAGCATGAAAAGAAATCAGTGCCAACGTAAAAGCAATGTTGGGCCACCTTGGCCCAACATCGGGCAATGCTGGTCCCACATTTGATCCCCCTACAGTTCCGTTCGTGTTTAAGAGTGCGTGTGTGTGTGTGCCTCTATCCCATATGTATAACGCCTCGCTTTCATTCACACTCGCTGCAACAGCGTAAGGCAATGCAACTGCAATTTATCATTAATGTCAACCTTGGAGTAGAATTTGTTCCAAAGGTGTTGCCGGCCCGCTGAAAATACCAGAAGTGAAACTGCATTTCCTGCACGAGAGTTGGGCGTTACACTGACATACTGTCACATCTTGACAACATGGTTTAGTGCAAGGGTACAGCCACAAAGAAGAGACAAGCAGATATGTCTTTGTGGTTGTGCCTTTGCACTACATCATGTCATTGAGTAAGCGCAAACTAGCCCAGCAACATGCCCTTCTGCAGTATATTTCACATCTTGATTGGGCTTTTGTAGAACTAGCATGAAAAGCAGCAAGAAAGAAAGCTAGAAGGAAGGCAGGGCTGGGGTGGAGTACTGTCTGTGTGTCTACTGAAAGTCACTGTGGGAATTCACTCAACCTATGATGAGCAGGAAAGGCCATTGTACCTTCCAGATAAAAAGGATGCTAATGTCAGGTTCTGATGAAAACTATCAATAATAATAGTAATAATACTAACATACTGAAGCAAAGCCTTGGCTGTGAGAGACACCATAGCCAAAGGGCTTCAAGTTAACTTTGACCATATGAGGCTCTTTAAACACGTCTAGGTACAGTTGGCCACAAAAGTTTACGGGACATGTGACAAAACCTGAATTCCCACAAAGCACGAGCACATAGCCCCACATTCAAAGTGCAGTAGCCTTTGCAAACTGCACAGTGAGCCATTAGATCAGAGGTGCCATCCTTAACACAGCTAAAGTTTATATCTGCCATTGAACCTGCACCCCGTAATGCTTTGTGGAAAACTGTACATAGGCATTTCTGCATTTCACCGTATCAAAACGTAGCTGCAACAGCTCCGAGTTAAACCTATGACATCATGCTACACAGCAGACTGCCGTGGTCAGCGAGGCTGCATGGCTACACCTACAGGTCTAGATGAGCCTTCCTTGCTGCTGTGCAAATCTGTCTATTTATTTAGTTATTAGATATTGTTCTAGGGCCTGAGAGCATTACAGGTAGCAATGATTAGATACCACTACATCTAGGCAGTGCTTTCATTTAAAAGTTGGCCAAATTAGGTTTCGTGTCAGCTATTTCTTCTTTTTTAAATTTTTATATGGTCTGTGTTAAAAGGGGAGAAATGGTTTCACAGAGATAGGTTGCCCCATAAATGCCTCAACAATCACGCTTACTTTTCTAGCAGGCTACTTCCGTCAATGGCACTTCAGAGCAGTCTGCGTGAGAGAGCAAGGTCTGCGGAGCAATATCTTACAAGCAATGCCCCAATGCCAGCTACTTAACTGCACATAGAGTGCTGGCAAGCTGTTTGCCACAAATGGGCACGCTTGTCCACCAGGACACAAGTACAAGTTTGTACACCAAAGGCTCTTTATTCATGGACCAGACAGATTCCACTCCGAACATGACTAAACAACAATGACTAAATTGTGGCAAAAGCTCTGCCACAAACACCGAGGGCACATTATTCAAGCACGTTTTCACACTGCACACACATTGACACTTGCTTCACGTGCCACGAGGGCATGTGCATGTCGAGATCCTTCCGTCTTCTTCCCAAAGTACAGCACTTTAGGTGCCGCACAAAATCACAGAACACAAATTTTTGCTTCTGTTCCACACACCAGCATAGAGTGCCGATGCCAAATATGACTGCTTTGCGTCTACAAACAGGAAACTGAAGCTTAAAGCTGCCTGGTAGGCATGGAAATGTAGAGACATTAAAGACAAAATGCTGGTCCCAAAATGGGCTCAGTGGATGACAGCATTTTTGCACCCTTTTGCAGCAAATCTGCATGCAATTAAGGCATCACAATAGAAGAGGGCCTTTAAAAAATGTACTAATATGATTTCCGCTACAGTACATGCGGATGTAAGCTGCCTTGCTCAGGCACCAATTGACTCAAGTACCATTCTAAGCTAGTCCAGCATCTACTTGTCTTCACAACATCAGCACTTAGTTACTGATGGTATCGAGTTGTCCAGGGATGCCATTCTGAACACTGCCAAGTTCCACTCCATTGTCGAATTCACCACCTTGTCATCTCTAATTGGCAAACGGAGCCAGCTACACTAGGACCCTCTCTGATTGGCTCAAAACACCAACATGGCGTAATTGGACAACACTGCATAATTTGACAAGAGTCTGACATAGCACCCTAGTAGTACAATGAACTATGTGAGCGACAAAATGCACTATGGATTGGCACCTCGGCTGTCCAAGTGTAACGAGAAAACACCCTGTGCGTTACCCATTGAAAGTGAATTCCACTGGTCGATCAAAGAGGGTGATTTTCTGTTGTTTCCTTAGTGGTCAACTCAGAGTGTAGCTGCATTTTCCAGCAGTTGTTTCACATCAAACCATTGCGGGGTGCATCACGCAGTCTTGCTCTGTCACCAAAGCATGGATTTGACCAGAAGGCGGAGAGCACCATGTCACTTCTGTTGGCTTTGCTGCATGACAGAAGTGACATCATATCACGTTGCTGCGATACTAGCAACATGATGTTCTCACACAGGAGGTTAGAACTTGCAAAATCCAAGATTGACGCCAGCACTTGCCCAAGGATTCAAATGACTTCTCCGAAACAACCAGTGCAGTTCACCCAGGTCGAACAGCAATGACAGCAGTATCAAGCGTAAGGATGTTGAAGGCACCTTAGCAGGAACACAGTTTGAGAGATTCCTTTGGTCATCAGTGCAGAAAAAAGAGTGCAGTGCACTGCACAATGCATTCCCTTTGCAAAGTCTGCGCAACGGAGAATGCACAGCGAACAAATGTGGGGCTCTGTTAAGGTGTTTCAATTCACATTGTTGTGACAAGATGCTGGAACACCAAATGCTCATGTTTGTCAGCGCAGCGGTTGGGCTCATCACTGGTAGGGCGACAGGTCTTCCTTCTTCCTAGTGTTCTCTAGTTAACTGATTTCATAGCCTTATCTTACCTCACCCCCTGCTGGCCCCACTGTTTCTCCCTCCCCACTCCCTGTCGCACCAAAAGGCAGCTGGCTATCTGCTCCAAGCACCAAGTTTTCATGAACAATTACATTTAGTAAACTTTTAAGTAGGCGAGATTGAGAAAAAAAAAGAAGACAGTGCAAGGTCACTCATGGCTCACATTCCACCCATTCTATTCAGCGTAGAAGTCGGACACATTTTCTCATCATAATGTCAGAATTAAGTACCATATTGAAATATGACGAGAAGCATCACAGGGCAAGCCACAACCAGCAAACACCAAGAGATTGTTTTGTATTCTGGTACCTTCCTCCCAAACTTTTTTTGCCGATGCCATCTGTCAATGGGGGGGGGGGGGGGGTCATCGACACGTTAAGCCAGCTGAAGTGGACACCTGCCATCGGAGCTGGACAACAACCAGTTCTCAAGGCCATCTACAGAGTACGCCCTGTGGCTCTGTTAGGCCTTAACTGCACCTTACATCATGCAAAAGTGAAGGAATCCCCAAAAGCAGTCAGTCGAGAACATCGGGAGCATCGGAGCCTTTCCTTATAAGGCGCCTTGAACCAGCCCTTGTTGAGCAAACGCATTCCGCGAGTCATGCACAGAACTGGAAACACTTCGACAAAGTATTCCAGTTGTAGGCTGCATGTGGAGCTCACAAGCATAATGTAAAGTTAGAAGGTGAACATTTGAAATTATACAGACTAATTAAACTTCAACCAAGTAGGTGTATTAAATTTAACCGAATGTTTCCGAGTCATTTCAACTTCTTCATCAGGGTTGACTTTGGGAAGCTGCAGCAGTTTCTTATTCTTACGATGGGCTGGCAGCCCATTAGGTTATATATAATCGGGTATACCTGTTTGGTTAGGCCTACTTTGTTAAGATTAAACCTACTTGGTTAGCATTTGTTTAATTAGCCCAATAGATAATTTTAAAAACATGGCGATGATGTGTTTTCAGCTCTTGCAATTGCGCTTGGCATGAAGCTAGCTTTCTTGCTTTTGAAATGGAGCACTTCTTTTTTCTCCTTTTCCAGCCAGTTCCAGCCCAACATCAGGCAGCCAGCTACTGGCCAACCGTTTAGATAGACCAAGAGCAGTTCTTGTTTAGACATCTGGACAGATGGGAGTAAGGCAGCCCATGACAGAGCAAACGCCCACAGCATTCCACCTTGTTGAAGCTGCGTGAATGTGGCTATGAGCTAAGGCAATACAGCCATTCTCTTTGCTGCATATTGGGATTTGTAATTTCCCAAGAACAAATACAAAAAGGTGCTGGAACACAAACAACACACCACGCTGGGAACATAACAAGGCCTTAATAAGCCTTTCTGGGCCGTCGCACCTCTATGTGCCCTTTTACTGCCTGGTTGCTTTACCTCGAGGCTGTAAAGTAAGAATGTAAAAGTTAATTTACAGCTAGATAAAAGCCCATAATGGAAGTTGGCAGGAAAAAATGTAATACAGTGTCCACAGGATGTAGCTGTGTCGACTACTGACCTCTGCAGTAATGTAAAAACATCAGATCCATAGAACCAGTTCTGCTAATGGTCATAGGTGAATACAAAAGCCAAGCTCTGCATTTCGCCTTCAGGCATTAAAAACAGCACATAACATTGCAAACAAAATTACTGGCCGGGCTGCCAACTGTGTCACAAGGTAGCTGTCAGTCCCAAAACATTTCCTCGCTTTGATGCACGGACAAGCATCGACACCTTAATTTTCTTTTCTTTTTATGTCTTTTCAAATAGTACATATATTCATGAAGCTGGACTCACTTCATTCAAGCAAGAGCTGAAAGAAAAGCAGTTAAACAGTGAAGAAATTATTCTGCAGTCATTTGGCCCTAAAGGGCAACATGCACCAGTGTTCGAGCAGAACAGGCATTCCAATGTCAAATCTCTCAGTGCAGTTGCCTTGAAGGGCATCTGCATTGCATGTGCTCAAAAACATGCTCACGCACGATGGCACACACAGTGGCTGGCAGCATGGGACATTGAGCTTACTAGAAAAATTTGGTGCCGCAGTCTACAAGTTTGATAATGGGTGCTGTGTCACTGTGGGAAGGCTGGGATGTGGGTGTGTGATCCTTGTCTTGGAACGTGGCTTGGTTTAAAACATAGTTTCATTTCACTGCCATGCAAATTATGCTTTCCTAGAACGGAATCGCCATACAAAGTCCTTATTTATTTATTTATTTATTTATTGAATTTAAAAAAAAAAACGGACGATTCAAACCAATGCACACTAAATGTGGACAGTGTAAATTATCTTCTACCTTCAATCCCTGCCAGTACATTTAATATACAACCTGGAAGGAGTTCTCATGGTTTAATAAAAAATTTGTTTGACATAACAAAGAAAAATTGGCCTTTTATACGCTGCTTAGTAAGGTGTGAACAATCGTAACAGATGAGTGCTCCTAACAAGATGATTCTTGTGGTCCCTTGGCTACCTGAGAAAGATGAGAATCCGAAGCCGCCACATCCCAGCATGCCCATGCATACAACCCCATGGCAGCCTGTCGGACAAATACGAGCGTGAGTTGATGGAAAGACGGTTGCTGTGGTAGCTTAATGGTAGAGCACCATTTTGTATTTCGAAAGGTGCGGCTTTGTTTCCCACCAGCGGCACGCTGTCTTTTCAAGTCCACTTTCATTTTGCCTTTCATATTATTTACGCATTCCAATTAAACAAACACGAGTTAATTTCTCCTAGTCTGGCCTTGGCTTTATTGTCTGTTTCCCACATATGGCCTCATATGACTAACTACCAGTGAAGCTCGTTAGCGTACAAAGCTCACTGGTGTGCAGGGTCACAAGCTTAGATGGTTTGGCTAAACAATTGCCCAGAAGTGCCAGTTGAGCGAAAAGAAAGGAAAGACTGCCACATACAAACAAACAGCCACATCACACTTTAATGCAGGGCTTGGCACTGACCAACTAGAACGAAACAATGTGCTCGGAGCAATGGTTCTGCACGTAAGCCTGGCAGCTAAAACCACCTGACAAGCCATGTAGGTGCTGCAAAGCTGCTGTGCTTTGGAAAATTGCCCCTTCGTGAAGAGGGATTCGTGATGGTCCCTCAGTAATTTGGTCATTTGCTCCCTCTCTCACATATGGACTTTTCCGACAAGAACTCCCTGGGCACAACCGTAATCTGCGACGGACTCTTGTGAGCAGGCGCAAACGCCTGCCTGAAAAGCCCTCTTAAAATGGTGCCGCATGCTTTTTTGGAACACCCCAAAAAAGCATATGGTCCGACTGTTGTTAGTTGACAGCTGCAAGGTGTACACAGCTTCAAAAGAAAGTGCCGCACACCTTCCGCTGCTATGACGCGAGACTCTCTGACCCCTACGATTGATCGATTGATTAAATAAATTAATCAACTCCCTGTGAGACTCATTCCTCTCTATTGCCTAAAGGGCTAGTGCTTCTGAAGTTTCGCACGTTGGCACAGATCCTGCCCGCCACCTGCTACTATATATTTAATGTTTAAGAAACATTAAAGCATAGGGACGTCTGAACTGTGAATTTTTTGCATCAAATGGAATGCAGAATGTCTGTCCACACGCAAAAGTATAAAAAGAAAGAAAATGATGAAATGCTGTAAAATTAGCTCACTTCCTTCAATAAATGCAATGCCGTCTGAAAGTCTGTTTAATAGTGGAGCTTGTGAAGGAGCAAAATGCGAAAAACCACCACCTTTTCTGTTTGGCTTACAATGGCCAGCTGATCCAGCTGGGGGACCATACACATGGACCTAGTTATTGTAGCATCATCCTGTAGTGCCAGCGTTGCCTCAGACAAACATTTGATTTATTTCCACTGCCCCTGGACGCCCGGCCCAAGCATGCCGAAGACGTACAGCTACACATGCGACAAGACAACCAGTGCCCTTTCGCATGTCCCATGTTCCAGTATGAATTGGCATGACTTTGGGAAGCTACCGCAAGCAACACACGAGACTTGAAGAAAGGCACAACACGAAGCAGTACTGACAACTGATGCATGAGTCATCCGTTGTCAGCACCGCTTCGTGTGGACCCTTCCTTCAAGTCTTGTATTTTGCTTGTGGCAACTTCCCAAAATCATGAATCGCCGACTGGCCTACACCCACACTCTGCTATGAATTGGCACCGCATGTAATGGCCTGGCCAAGCGCACTGCTCTCACATAGTCTCACTTACATTAATCTAAAGGAAAGCAAGGTTGCTCATTTGTTTGCATTTCCTTATAATAATTCTGCAAAAGAGCTGCCAATGACCGTTTCACGGACATTCAAGCATTACGGCGAGGCAGGGTAAAAGAAGTTAAGTTTTTGGGCTGCAAAGGGGTCTCGCACTTGACGTAAGAAACATGGTCCATTCACGTCCACGCTGCATCAATGCAACATAATGTTGGATTTCTGCGTCTCCTCCCACCGGGCACATGCCAGGAATTTAGGTGCTCCAGGGATTTCATGGCAACATGCTCAACCTCCTGTCAAGCTTGGTAGGCAAAATGAGGCGGTGATTAACACCAGCCGAGACGATGCAGCACATGGAGTTTTCTAAGAAACCACTGCGATCCTCTGCGACGTCCCGTGAACCTAGTGACCAGACAACAGCAAATAAGAGTGCATCAGCCCTGGCCAACAGGGCTGCATCTCACGAAATTGGCAATCTGACAATTGACAACACTGAAGACCAGCAAAGAACACAAATGCAACAAACACCTTCCAGGGGCAAACACATGTTTCCTCACATTTAAGGCGAAGCTGAGACTGCTTAGTTGTAGACTGTTTCCTGGTGGAGACAGAGAACCACAGACTGTTTATATATAAAAAAAAATTCAATACAGGCAACAAACAGCACAAAGACAACAAACGCCTTACAGAAACAAGCACATGCTGCCTTACACAAGTGAAGGTGAGACAGCTTATTTGTTTTCAAATGCACTTACAGAGATCAAACAAACCTCCAGCCAAGCTTAGTTGTAAACCTGCTCCTGCAAGCAGGTCAAAAGCGCACATCAGACAGCCACGGGTCCACGCTTTGCGTCGTACTCATCTATGTACCACTGCTGGTTGAGATAGACGAACCGCAGAAGCAACCGATAGAGGGTGCTGCGGGCGGTGACTTCCACGTACATGGCCACAAAAAAGGCCAGGAAGAACAGTACCCCACACACCAGCGTCACCAGCTCAGAGTGGGTGAGGTCGCTCCGACGGCCGGACGTCGTCGTTGTCGTCGACGGCGCCTCCTGGCGGAAGCAGACGATTGTGACGGTGGCACAGGCCACCATGACAATCACTGCCAGCAGGAAGACGCTGTGCAGGACCTTGTCGCGTGGCGAGCACGGTGGGAGGCGCCAGGAACCACCGGCCCGGAATTTCTTGTGCCATTGGTACTGGTACTGGCAGAGCTCACAGCTTGGCGGTTTGCGGGACTTCTTACTCAGTATCTCCAGCCAGCGCTGTGCACACCAAACAACAAATGCGTTGTTCTTGCATTTAGCGTGCAATACTTATATTAACTTATTTACCTACTCTACCTTGGCATTTCAAATATTCTTTTACAGTTTTCTACTACGCATCTTAAGACAGATGCATCTTTCTTCACGAAACCTTGCATGATGAATTAAGTTTTAAATTAAACTCAATTCACATGAAGTTGTAGTCATTGTAAAGCTGGCACATTATGTTGTCCTGTGAGAAATGTTAACCCGAATGCTGCTTTGCTTTTCCTCTGTTACACTTAACCTGAGTGCTTGCTTGGTATTTAACCAGCTACTACCTTTCAGGTTATCAGTTCAAACAGTGTTTCATACACATGCTTTCGTTTCTTGAATAATGTCACATTAAAAAATGAATGAAAGAACTTGGAACCCATAGAGGCACAGACAATGAGGAAACTTTCAGGCATAAATCTGTAGTCTGGTGGTTCAGTTCAGTGCTAGCTAGTCTATATTTGCTGATGTCGAGAATCAGTCCTTCCCCAGAATACCTCTGTGCATGGTTACGCCAATCAAATTGAATGTTGGCAAACACGTATGACACATCATAACACAATAGTTTCATAATAGCTGGCCTGGTTATCAGCCTTTGCTTTTATAGTACAAATGTTACGTGATGCTGTTATGCTTGCTTTTTATTTAGTTTTCTCCGTGGCCTGAATGAAAAAGGAGGAATCACTGTCAGCGATACTCTATACAAAACTGTGTGGCTTTGTCGGTTCAGCCTTCCTATTAAGCAATTACAGACTACAGCCAATGTAATTTAGGGTAACCCAGTTGAATAAACACATGCTAGGACAGCACATTCTGGTTAGGCTATTTAGCAAAAGCAAAGGTTCGATGTGCATGTATGGCGTGGGAATCTCAAGCTAATGTCGGCCATCCTTGTACTGTATATATACCAATATAAGTTTCTGAAATGATGTGCCGATAGCTGCACTCACCTAGCTTCCACCAATAGGCCAATGCCCCAGAACATACCTCGCGAAGCCTACAATCAAAAGCAACCTACCCGCAGTGGTTGCTCAGTGGCTATGGTGTGAGGCTGCTGAGCACTAGGTCGCGGGATCGAATCCCAGCCACGGTGGCCGTATTTCGATGGGGTCGAAATGCGAAAACACCCGTGTACTTAGATTTAGGTGCACGTTAAAGAACCCCAGGTGGTCGAAATTTCCGGAGTCCTCCACTACAGCGTGCCTCATAATTGGAAAGTGGTTTTGGCATGTAAAACCCCATAATTTATTTTTTTTTTAAAAGCAACCTAATTATTATTAGTTGAAAACTGCAGCAGACTGAACCAAAAGATATGAACATAAACCTGTGACCGCTCATTTAATTCCCAAGGAAGAAGTTGCACTTTAAGAACGGCTATAAATGGGTGTAACTTGACACTCAAATAAGCATTCAGCTGTTGTTCTTCAAACAGTTTAAATCCCCACATTTATTTGATCAATAACTTCTTTCCACATTTATTTGATCAATTATCTTTTTCCACCGATGTGCTGGTCTCGGTGCCATTGTGCATGCAATTTTTGCTTTCAGTAATTGGGTTTATTTGTACGCCACACAGCGCAAATACTTGTGTTACATGGAGATTAACTGCCGGGGCACGCAATTCAAATTCATTCGCGAGCTACTCCGCCCGTTCGCTGCAACATGCGTACGACGCTAATTCCATATGCACATCCGGACCGGATTCGGGGTGCACCATTCGGGAATGACGACGACCAGAGCTCGAGGGAGCATTAACCTCGCCAGGGCACCAGCTCGAGACGCGGGGCGTCGTTTCGCTTGCGCTGCTCAGAGACCCACAACAATTAGCCACCAGCGAATTAAGCGAACAGGACTGTACGAATTCAAGGATGTTAATTACAGCGTGGGAGGGGCACATCTGAGTTAAAACGACTGAACAGAGAGAACGCACGTTGTTTTTTCGTTAATTGTTGTTTAGCGTCAAAAAGCGGCAGCCGATAATCTGTCGCAACCGAAGCGGGACACAAACGCGAAGCCGCAGCTTTCACGAAGACGACCTTTTTTTTTCTCTTCGTTTTCTTTTGTTACCCCGTTATGCATACACGAGTGCAATTAACGACAGCGCCGCGATAGCAGAGTACGAATAACTGCTCCATAGTATGAGGCCCTTATAAATTTCATCCGCGTAAGGCGAACTGCCGGGCGCAGAGCAGGCACTCGTGTGGACCATGCAGATAAGCATCTACCATTCCAGTGACCACAATCAATTTGGCGCGCGCGCACGCAAGCTCCGCACGGACGACGGTCAGCTGGCGATCAGCTGTGCGCGCGCGCACTGGTTGCTCACCGTGAGGCACCCGCAGTGGATGTACTGCACGGTGCCGGAGCAGCGGCAGGGCGAGATGAGCGGGTCATCGTCTCGAGCCGGCATGTGGCAGATTTTGCAGAACGGCCCGCAGTCCTCGGCAATGCAGGGCGCGACCTCGGCGGGCTCGATGAGCTGCTGCTCGCAGGCCGCATCCGCGGTAACCGCCTTCGCCCAAACGTGCACCTCGGGCTCGCCCGCTTGGTCCATGGCCCGCGGGACAAACCATAGCGAGTCGCGGCGTCCTCGCTTCTTCGGGCTCGAGCCACAGGGCGCGCGAGCTTCCCCAGCAGCGCGGGCGAGTTCACGACCGGGGGAACGCCGGTCCTTTGTTTACCTCGACCGCACGTACCGCAACGCGGAGACGGCAGCGGCGGGCAGAACGGGCAGTCGTATGATACGGCGCGCGCCAGACAACAACCGCGCTCCTCGCACAGCCAGCCAATGGGAGTCGGGCATGGACGGGCGCTCACGGGTCGCGTACGTCACCGCAAGGGGATCGAGCGGATGGATCAAGGCTGGCTAGCCAGCTGAGAGCACCGTATTCTGTGCCCAGCGGGGCTTCGATGAGGGCGGCGAGATTCGCGCATCGACGTCTTGAGCCTGTTCAAGTCTTGTTGCTTCCTCAGAGATGTGCGCGCCCGCTTTCGAAAACCAGAATGGAGCGCCGCTAGATTCGTGCTTTCCGCGGTCCGTCGCCTCCTCGTCGACACGCGGCAGCATCGATGGCCCGCACGAATGTGTTTCGGTTTCCCCGGTAGTAAGTGCGCCCCCACGCCGCTCTCGATCGTCGGGATCGCGGCTCTTCTTCCTGGCAAGCTGCCCCGCCGCTTTCGCGCTCGACTGCCCCGTCGAGGAGAAGGGGGGGAGCGAATCACGCCCGGCACCACCCAAACAGGACCGCGTCAATCGGCAGCTGCAACGGGGGACCTCCTCGCCCGCACATCGGCGGCGGGGATGCACCTGGACCCCTCATCGCCGCGGGAGGCGAGGGCTTGTTACCAGCGCGGCTTCACCGTGCCATGTGTGCTTCGCGAAAGCGTCGCCGACGCGACCGCAGTTCTGCCTGCGTTCTGCTGCCTAGCGTCCTCGGAGCCTCTTGACTGCGATACCGCGCCGGAGTGCGAAGCGTGCGTTTCAAAACCACTGTCTCTCGAGGTGACGGTCGTGGACCCCGCGCGGTGAACCAACTCTACTCGTCCACTACAGCAGAAGCAGCGCTGGCTGCGGTATGGCAGCTCCAGCGGTCGCAGGTGGACTCTCCGGCTAGACCGCGCGCAGCCTCTGCCGGCCATGCATCGCGAAGCGTCATCGGCGTCCCATCATGATCGACCCCAAGGTGTTCGTCGCACTGCTCGTGCTCTCCACGGCGTTCATCGTTGCCGCCATCGTGGGCGCAGTTTGCTGTCTGTGAGTGACCATTTTTGAACGACGCGATTTATTCGGGCGACATACGCGATTGCTAATGACGAGCAGCTCGTGCCTTTCTGTGCGGTGGCTATTACTCCTTACGGACGCAAATCGGCAACCTTTTTCTTTCTTCTTGCGGAGGAAGAAAGAACAAAAGCCATGTACAGAAATCAGAACCGCGCTTCCTAGAAACCCGTTCCCGGTTTCATCTGGACGCCGGCCAAAGTTGCGGCGGTTGCATGCGCGTCGTCTTGCGAGATCGGCGACTGCATGAAGGCACGTGCTTGGAAGAGACGATATGGGACCTTCCGGGAAAAAACCATAGTACGACCGCTCTGTAGTGCCGTATAGCGTAGGCCGACGCATTACAGTCCGGCCCCTTTTAACCGGCACAATTTTTTTTCGCTTTCTGCTGTCAAGTACATGCAGTTTATGCGCAGATATCACAGCAGTAATCCAGTTGAAGACTTGCACCAGCATGGATAAATAAAAAAAAAAAAAAAGGATTTCTATGGCTCCAATACCTAAAGCCACAGGGCCATGGTGTAGTTTAACGTAGACTAGCAGTAAGTCATATAGTGCATGGCATTTGGTTGCCCTTTCAGCTATTTAACAGTGTCAAACAAAATTTCTTTTTTTTTTTTTGGTTCACCTAGAACGTTTGAGCTAGAGTTCAACTCCGGAACAAGATTGACAGTTCAAACTGGTTCAACTTCGTCTGCATACCCTAAGAACAATCACAGGAATACAGAACAACTTTATTTTGGAAAAACTCTTTGCTTCTGCTAAACTGCACTGAAAGATTACGCCACTTGTTCAAGCTGCATGTAGTTACAAGATAATTATGCAGATCCAACACCAATGCTGGAATCTGAAGCAACCCTTTATTGCGAGAGAGAAAGAATATATTGAGGAAACGCAGGGACGCTGCTACTCTGTTCAGAGGGAAAGGGAAAAGGAGAAAAATAGAAGAGTGAGAACGATGGCGGACAGACAGTAGTAGGATGCGACTACATACATGTTCCCATTTGTCTCAGCCTTGAAAATTTTTGCCTCCTTTCGGTTTCGCTTTAGCGAAACAATCTTAATACTGCAATAGGAGAAAAATCTTTTTCTCTGTTTTCAGTTCGATATCCTGCTATGTACATGCAAGTTGCCGAAGGAAAGCGAAAATCCATACCATTGGACTCTTCTTGTTCTTTTTTCCCAGGTGTCGTGTCCTCAAGAAGGACTCTCGCAGGAGGCTCAAGGACGACTATGTCATTGTACTTGACGTAAGTGATGATAGTCCGTGTTCATTTCATGCCTGTAACTCAACTGTGCTGCTGCTTTGTATGCTCACCATAGCGCAAGTTTCACACTTGCACAGGGCTTTAGGTTTACTGATAAAGTAATCAACTGGTCGAATGGGCAATCTATGTTGGACCAGTTCTCTCGCACAACATACTCCTATTCACACATAGCTGGCAACACTAGGAAGGCTAGAGCGACTTCTCTCACTGCTTGCTTTCGCAACTGAAAAATAGTTGCTCACACATGAAAGACAGAGGCACGCATCATGTAATTCAACATAAAATTGGCTCTCGCACTTTTGTCGTGCAAAATATGACGTATGTATTACGTCACATGGGTTAAGATGTGAGCCTACTTACAACAGAATGAGCAAGTGACGTGTTTGAGCAACTTAATAGAATACTTAATCTGACAATCCCTAGTGCCCACAAGTTCTAGTTGCAATATACTGGGTGATTTTTTTAGACCGTGCAGAATGTTTTAAAATTGAATGTGGCACATACCATAATTCTAGTCATTGAGCTGGATTACTTGATTTTTCATTTGCATGAAAAATCAAAATGCATAATGAACAAATAAAAAAAAATCTCTAATTCACTGTTTACATATCAACAGCACATTTTGCTATTTACAAATTGCAGCTAGAGAGTTCATAAGGTGTATTCACTAGGAATGAATTTTTAGGATGGCGCCAGTCTCGAGATATTAATTCCTAAAGGTTGCAATGAAATACATGGGCGTTCGTTACTTTTGTACTTCTTACTGCAAGTTTCAGGGCACCTATCTCGAAGCCCATGCAATCCTTATAGTTCATTCCAAGTGGATATGCTTTGCAAGATCACCGGCTACAAAAAATAAATTGCAATATGTGCCACAAAGTATAAAAGTTAATTAGTCTCTTATGCATCTTAATTTCTGGTGAAGTGATGTCCGGTGCCTTGAGTAATCTAACTCAAGGACTACAATTGCAGCAACTGCCACAAGTAATCTTAAAAAAAAAAAAAAACTCTGCATGGTCTAAAAAATAAAGTAGGAAACATCTTGCATACGAAGCAGCTATTACATAAGAGCATCGCAGGTAAAAAAAAAACAATATGCAGAGTGAGACTTCGGATGCACTGCTTGTGTAGCTTTTGCAACATTACCTGCTATGTATATGGAATATACTTGCCCCGTAACAGAGGACGTAAACGGAGTATGCTAACAAAGTGCTAACGGAGTATTGTAAACAAAGTAAGCTCGCCACGTACCGAAGCATGTAAACGGAGTGTGCTTGCGCAAGAAAACTTCAAGGACAGTACGCCTCCTGGTTACTGCAGTTCGAGTCTGTAGAAAACCGGGCAGCAATGCATTATCCACATAGGCACCACACAGGAGTGCTGAGCCAAACCAGCAATTCAGGTCCTGGTTTTCCGGGTGCTACTGATGCACAGTTCAGTAGGCACAACTCGTGCAAACAGGGCTGGAAGCTATGTAAAGAGGTCACACGAGCAAGTGTCCAGCAGTTAAAAAAAAAAGAAAGGTCATGTTTCGTGGGCTTGAATGCAAGATAGTTACCTTACTGGTAATAATTTACTATTTACCAATTAGAAATAGGATGCCACTAGAAGCTGGTTCTTGCATTTTCATTGTGCCATTTCCTGTCATCTTCGCTTGTAAAAGATCTGTTGGCAGTAAAAGTGACATTTTGTAGCGCTTATCTGAAAATTCAGCTTGACTTAACGTTTGCATACTGTGTTCTTTTGTACTCGTGCTCAGTGATGGGACTCGCCAGTCTTTTGTGTTAATATACTCTTTATGACTTCAGTGAGAAAAAAAAAAAAAAAACAGACAGGAAGATGACCCGGTGAAAATGAAGTGCACAAAAATCATCACTTGGGAAGCGACAGTGCTACCCCTTCGCATCTCGTATTACACCATACTGTCGAAGAGGCACAGTGCGTAAATGACTCAATGCATCGTCAATGACTGCCATGTTCGTTTTTCCCTTGTTTTTTTTCCCCCACGGACATAAACCACCGGCGAAATGCAGCATCGTATTCTTGCCTCTTTGCACGCAAGAAAAAGAATGTACAGCACCAAAATTGCAGGCGAAACCAGTTTCACAACACCGTTTCGTCCTTGCAGTTCGTCGACGCCTTCCGTAAACTGTCTTCTCTGCCCCCACATTTCAGGGGACAGAACCGCCGCCTCCGTATACGTGGAGGAGTGTCCGCCCGGATGGACGTCGTCAATAAATAGTCTTCTCTTCGCCACGAGGACCCCCCAAAAAAGCTGGAAGTCTCTTGAGATCAGGAGCTGCTTGCACATCCAGGTGGCACCGTTTTAGCAGTGAATCGCACCCAGGTTCTGCAAGTCACTGAAGATGGCCTCTCACAGATGCACGCTTTTCAATTGTTCCCACACAATCGCAGTTCACGGGGCTATCTGCTCAAATGTTCATAAGCAGTAAAACTATTTGCAACGTGAATAAACTCTGTTGTGTTCCTTATCCTTTTAAATGTGAATCGTAGCTGTTTTTACGCTTGTCATGGAAGCTTCGCACAGCAATGAATTAGGTGAAGTTCTTGCTGGGGCTCTTGCTTAGTAAATAGCCACCTTGTTTGCATATTTTTCCATAAGCACTAGTCAGTTTTGCGTGTTTGAATGTGACTGGCCCGCACCACTACAGGCGTCTTTTTTTGCTAATGGTGACATCTTGCAAACTTCTTTCCACAGTTGTTCCACTCAAAATCTGTCTTACTGCTGTATGGAATGTGTGTATAACTGTGGCTAAACTTTGCACACTCCCAAGTGCAGTGCAATTGAACCTACCTTCATATAACGAATCACCAGCTATAATGTAAATATGTTTCTTGGCAATAGCCGTGTGTAATGAATGTATGATTATTACAAATGAATAATAATATACTTTCATGTTGGACACAACTTCATAATTATGAGGCTTCATTTACACATCCCGCACTATTCACATGGGTAAAACTGTCCACATGGGTAAAACTACTCTACCAACTGATTAGACTAACAACACTGAAAATATGTTACAGGGAACCTTGCACCTAAAGCGAGTTTTTTAAATTGTTTGCAAGGCCAATGTTGCTTTCTTAGAAATGCTCAAATCACACTTATGTGCTTTGCGCAATGTTCTCACAACAGTAGGCTCGCTGGCTCAAACCTTGACTCTGCTGTAATTGCTTTTAAACTTTACTTATAAAGTGAAATTTTCAATATATGCAGTAAAGTTTGCTTTTCAGGGCAATCGTGTTCACATGCACATAACGCTTGGGAGTGAATCGCCAGTCATACCCTTCCTGAGAGCATTCTTCATTCATCTGGCAAGCCGGTCGACCACTGAATCTAACTGTGTATAGCAGCTACCAAAAGGAACTTCCTTTGAAAATGCCAGTGTAGCCAGAGTATAATTATGCCCCCCGTTTTGCTGGTGCTGCGCCCCTTCAAATTCATTTTGTTTGCTTTGGGTGCTTGCCTAGCAAATGGCAACACCGGAGAGTGACTATGTATACATATGTGCTTAGGAAACGCACAACACAACTTTTTCCATGTGCGTCAACACTACCCTGCACCAGAAGGCACCACCTGCAGAACCTCTTGTCATGCACAGAGTTGCAGCATTTTAGAGGCCACCTGTGAGGAAGTGCAAAATGCAGTCTTTTCAATTCTCCTGCACCGACTACCGACCATGCCACATCCACTGGTATCATTTTTTTGTCAGTGTAGCCAGAGTATAATTATGCCCCTCGTTTTGCTGGTGCTGCGCCCCTTCAAATTCATTTTGTTTGCTTTGGGTGCTTGCCTAGCAGATGGCAACACCGGAGAGTGACTATGTATACATAGTGCTTTTAGGAAACGCACAACACAACTTTGTCCATGTGCGTCAACACTACCCTGCACCAGAAGGCACCGCCTGCAGAACCTCTTGTCACGCACAGAGTTGCAGCATTTTAGAGGCCACCTGTGAGGAAGTGCAAAATGCAGTCTTTTCAATTCTCTTGCACCGACTACCGACCATGCCACATCCACTGGTAGCACTTTTTTTGTTTTACAATCTGGCCCACTACCTTGATTCACCAATGACGTAGTAGTCAAGTCTCGTAGAGTAGTGTCAGTGATATGTGACAGCAGTGGTGGACAGACGTGCTTTGACCGGGCGAGCCTAAACCGGAGAAGCTGAAACAACAGCGGTGCTTTGGTGCTCAGACTTATCACAACGGTGCCCCAGAAAGATGCACTATACCGATGCAGCACCTTTGGCAGCAGATCGCGCAGCCAAGAATAAAAGATTTCCACACTCCATTCAGAGTTGCGCTCGACTGCGGCTACTGCAGGGAAGACCGGGCCTTGGGCCCCAGTTTCAAGCGAGCACTTGGAGCGTGTGTGCAGTCCGTCTGACTAGGGGCGCGATTCGGTCTGGACGGGACCGGGTTGTCAGCCCTCCTCATCGTTGTTGAGCGAGGAGTCACCAGGAGCAGTATTTGTGGACAGGGACTGGCCACGTTCGAGCAGTTCGAGGCGCTCGGGGTTGGCCATGCTTCTCCGAATGGCTGCAGGGTCCTTGCGACTCCACTTGAGAAGCTCGTCGTGCATCTTGGCCGCTCGAGCCGGGTTCAAAGTCCAGAGGCAGCCCTTGCGCTGCTGCGCCCCGGGCTTCTCTATCTTCTCGAAGCACTTGTTCAGGGACAGGTTGTGGCGCACCGAGTTCTTCCACCCACTCGGTGCCGTCCGAAAGTATGGGAAGTTCTCCCTGCATTACGTGCCCGCCACCCAGAAGGAATATTATGAGAGTTGTCACCCATGCAAGTGTTCGCCAACAGGCTGACAATCTCGGCACAGAGGAAAGGTTGATAAAGAGATGAGCACTGTAAAACAGAAGTCGGACGACACAGATACTGACAGCAGCAAATGGGTGACAATGGCAACTTCTACGATCCCATTCATTGGGCAGTTCCAAAATGTTGATGAAGCTAGAACGCAGATAGCCTGAGCTCATACAGCCGACACATACAGCTAGCAATAAGAGCCCAGATCTATAACACTAGTGTATAACAGTGCTAAGCTGTGCTATTGGCTTCAAAAATTTATGGAGCTTAGTACGTGCAATAAGACAGGGCTGGCAGAAAGCTCAGGGCCTGCATTTTATGCCCAAACAATGCACCATGCAGAAATTAAGCTTTTGTTTGCAGAAGCCATGCCACACAAACTCTTGTAAACAAGTTGACTGTGCATCAATAATGATGCCACAACACTGTTCTTTTAAGTTCTGTCTATCAGCAGTATGTTTTGCAATTTTTTCTTCGGCTCCGTACACCCCTGGAAGCATGGTGCTTGCAAAGTTGAAGCAGGCAAAGAGTATAGAAGTGATGCACCTGGAAATGCCACAGCCTGCCCTATAGCAAGATGAGACATGACAGTCGCCCAGTGCCACTTACGTCATGAAGCTGTAGATCTCGTTGACAGGAAGGCTGCCTGTGCTGCTATTCCGCAGTGCCATGGCAATGAGACAGGAGTACGAGTAGGCCGGCTTAGGGTAGGAACCAGGTGCCAGGGCATCATCGGCTGCTGCCATTTCTTGCAGCGATGCCACCATGCCCGCGTCGTCGTCCGGCGACGACGGGGACGACATGGGTTGCACACTCAGCTGGTCTAAGGACGTTGTAGACGACGTGGTCTGCATGGTGGGAGCTGTGGTGCCAGGGCACTTATTGAACGACTTCAAACAGAGAAGTCACCCTAAGGCATAACACTCTAATGAGTGCCTTCAACGCATGCCAGTAAAATGACTATGTCTCTCAGAAGTACATCGATAGAAGGTGTAATAATGAAATTGCGACAGCATAAGGAACCCCATGCAAGGCATTCGGCTAGTGACATACTGGCATTAGTGAATGCGAAGCGCTCTCCAACAAGTGCCAGTAAACCACACAAGAACTTTGAGCAGAGAACTGGGTCACTGACCAAGTCAAAACTAACTTCGTCAGTAACCCAATTTTCCGCTTAAGCGTGCGTTTGCCTGACTGGACAGGATTCCACCAGATTCTTGACTAAATAAAGAGCTTGAAACTTGAACAGTTTCTGTGCCCCAAGCGTACACCAACGTCTACTAACAGCGAGCACTGACACATAACTACACATTATGCTGGTGAGTCAGAGGCGCGACTCCCATGCAGTACTCGTATTCAAGCATAATGACTGGTGCTGTGGTAAGCAGAATATTAACCTGATGGCTCTCTCTATTGAGCTGATATGCAAGGCCTTCCAAACAAAAATTAGTACGCAAACACTGCCGCCTACACGGACTACTGGCCTTGCTGGACAAACAGTGCAACGTTAACCAAGACTTCGAGGTGTTTTCCCCCTGGTCTGTTTCTCGCCATTCTCACAGAGATTTATGAAATTTCTAGAGGGGCGGGCTAAGATTTAAGCTTTCGCTCGCATCTTGTTTTCCGAACGTTCGTTTGTACGCTTGTGATTCGTTGGTGTCATACTTATGTCTGTATGGTGAGGCGGGAGTGCAAATTGAACATCGCCTACTTTACGACATAGGAGGCAAAGCAGACATTTGTGAAGCAAGATGCTTACGCAATCTCGCCGCTTACGCTTCATATCGATGTGACACCTTCCTTAGCCCAGCTTAAAACCTTTTGCCCTCAAGAGCGCGCAGCTAAACAAGCACAGTGCCACATGTCACTCCCGCACCTGTTGTGGCTGCGGTGGTGACGGCCGCAAGCGTGACGTTCAGTTGCAGCGTGCCGGAGCCGGTGGAGGAACGATGGTGTGATGGCAGGCCCGTCTGCGGGTCAACCAGCAGGCCCTCAAGGCCGTCCAGATCGGAGATAAGCGAGATGCCTGTGGTCCAGACTGAGGGCGGATCGAAGGCATCGAGCGAGTCGTCGACCATGCCGCAACGCAGGTCGCCTCCCGACGGCGACATCTCGGCGCGCATGTCCGACTCAATCATCTCCTGTAACTTGAATGCCTCCTCGTATAGCTCCATGGCGGCAGCTGTGAATGAAATATTAACCTTTGTTAGCCGGCAAATGCCATCCTGTGAATACTAAACTTAAGAGCAATTAGGGGGGTGGGTCGGGCAGCATGCATTTTAGTGTAAGCAATATTAGGCTAAATCCTTGAGTTCTTGTATGGCAAGCCAGTTAGTATTACCTAATTTCTATTGAATAAAACAGATGCCAGTCACCGCAAATCTGTTATGCGTAATGAAACAACAAGTCCCAGCGTAGCATCTGCATATATAATGTTAGCTCATAAGTATCCTTCCGAGGCAAAAAATACCTCTGCATGAAATAGTGCATGATATACAACCCTTTCTTTGACTTCTGGTATTTAAGCTACACCGTTCTGGTGTGTGCCACTTCTACGGCATATATAGCACGGAATTCTGATCGATGAAGTAGTGCCAGGGACTGCCTCTTTGTCCTGTGCAATGAAATGTTAAATCACGACATCAAACTGACACATATGATGTTGGCTTGTAGATATCTCAAAAGCAGACAGACATCAAAGAAGAATAGTGTATAGTATTCAATGGCTTCATTGATCAAAATAACTTTTTTGCTAGGAAAGTTAGTGCATTTTACTATATATTGCTTCTTGATGGTGCAAAAAGCAGATACCACAGAGAACACGAGAAAGTATAGCAAAGCACACCAACTTGCCCAAGAACAACTCCTTTTGAACTATATTTGTCACAGTGGGCCTAACTTTTGTTCTCTTTGAGGTGCCTCTTTTTCATGCCGTCAAGAAGAATGGCTTCTTTGATGCTTTTAAAATTTCTTATATTTGGGCTACCCGTTCCTGGGCATCTGCATATCTTTTGGCTAATCCTACATAAGGGTATAAACCTAAAGGTACAGAAAGTTTAAATATATTTATATGTGTGGCCATTCACCTTTTGTGACCATTCTTCCCCCTAGAAGCATCCCATATTGCCTTAGTCTTCTTCACATCTCTACGTCCTCGTTTTGCACATTTCATTCTACCTACTCGGTGTTTGCATGTCCACCTAGTCTGCGAACAGTGTACTGCAAAAACACAAGTCCCGCATGACATTACAAAAGGTTTGTACGATTCAGAAAAGGTGCACGGCACCACAAACGAAAACGTGCAGGTGGTGCCAGTTACAGTGTGCTGGGCTGCACCCACTCACAGCAAGGTTCAAGGGCGCGCTACACCGCGGCGGCACCTTGTCCTGCACCTCATTCAATCAAGCACGGAGATGCAGGGTGCACCGCTGCACCTCGGGGAATCGAAGGCCTAGGTACAGCGCACCGTTAATAGGTGCAGAGAAACTTGGCTGAATCGAATAAACCTAAAGTTATGTGCTGTGTGGCACAACAAATCGGGGGGGGGGGTCATCATGCCATCATCTTCGCCGTCGCCTAGCTGCTGTTGCGACAGACAAAACTTCGCACCTTACACAAACATCTTTGTCCATGTAGTGAAGAGCAGACGCCCAAGTGATACTTGATAACCAGCTACCTGCAAAATACTTCGCGTAACAACCGGTTGTCAGAGTTCGTGGGATACATACGCACCACAACAATGATTTAGTTACATTCTAAGTTGGCAAAGCGGGAACTGCAGCAACTGACATGTAACACATTATTTGCTAGATCACAGCGACTTTTTCTGGGTCTTTGCAAACTGCTTATTTCGCCAACATCAGAAATGTGTCTGAATGCAGAAGTTTGTCGAACGGTGTCCTTTCACCATCTGAAGGCTCCCAAGGCTATGGCCAGTGACCAGTGAGCTAAGCTTTTTAGCGAACGTAGAATTTTTTTGTAGAGCTTGACGCAACACTCGAAAAATAAGCAGGTATGGTTAAGCAGCCTGCCGGATTGAGGGCGGTCTCATCCGCTGTTCATCCGTCGCGACAGTAGTTAAGTGTGAGCTGCACAGATGACGAGTGAAAGCGCGCTTTGAGAAAGCGGCGTGACGATCTGTTTCGCAGAACTGAAACGCAAAGCGCACAAAGCAGATAAATAGATACCAAGACCGGCGTTATCTTGCGCTAAAGACAAGATAGCCCTTGTCACGTCTGGTTTTCTGTTCGCCTTCTCCAGTTCTGCCCTTCGTTCGGACGGACACGGTACCAAGTAAGCAGACATTCGATCCTGTACCAAGCGATAAGAGGTCGCCGAGCACATTCGACACACCAGACCCGCATCTACATCGTCAGGTTTAAAGCACACACGAAGATAATAGGTTTATTCCGTTTCTGACAGCAATGCGCTATGCCCGACAGAATATTCCTCGCGCGCGTCGCTTCGCCACTCGCGCGCGGAGCAGTTTTTGAAATTCGCGCAACGAATTCAAATTGTGCGCCAAGCGCACGCGCCATCAGAAAGCAAATGAGATATGCACAGCGTCACGACCACGGTTTCCGCAAGCATTTGCGCCAAGAACCGACTCTTCTGCAAATCTACAGGAACCGTTGCAGAGGGACAAACTTGCGCGGGAGCTTGTTCCCGCCAGCAATGCATTTCGCGAGTCGGTTTCTATCGTGCTGTTACTGTTGTAAATGCCGAGTTAAGATGCGACAGACGCTGATACGTGTCGAAGCGCCAAATTAAAAGACAAGACGGCATCGCAAATCTGAAAGGGGGTCGACAAGTGATCATTTCAAACCCGGCGCCTCGTCTTGGCAACCGCGCAGCAGGGGCTTCTTCGAAATGTCTGCTTGCTGACCGCGCACGGTACCGATTCGCTCGACGCCTCCAGCTAGCGCCCACAACAGGAAATTTCCTTTATCGAAATAATTTTTGCTTTTCGAAATAGCACCGAAAATTCGGTCACACCACTGCAAGAGAGATTAGTCGGCGCGGCGGACGTTCACGTAGCTCTGTGACGCCCCGGAAGGGGCTTTGTTTAGGAGGCAGCGCGCGAGATCGGTGGCGCTCCCGTTGAACGACTCACCTTACTTGTTGCGTGTTTCGACGCAAACGGTGTGCCCAAGACGTTGACAAACGCTCACATTGGTTCCAACAATCGATTTTCTACGGGGAAACGCAATGCAAAGGCAAAATCTACGGCCGCACGCAAGCTCACTGCGAATTTTCGTTGCACAGGCCCAGGACAAAGACGAACCAAATTTGAAAACGGCAACCGACGATTGGTCTGCGTAGGTCACGTGGTACGCGGAGGCCTAGCGCTTATTGGCCAGAGTATCCATCGCGGCAGAAGGTGTGGCGAAAAGCACATGGAGTTGTATTTGTGTTGCGAGGAGGAACTGTAGGCAAGTTGGCGCACCAAAACACAAGGTAGAAAAAGGAAAGAGAGAGAGAAGGAAAAGAGCAGAGACAGCATAAAACGTAGAACGGTCAGCTGAGCGCGGCGTTTGTTTTGTTATATGCCTACAACGTTCAGCTGCGGCTCCCTCTCGCCCGCGCCGTGCGTCCGGCTCAGTCTCGTAGCTTTTGAACCGGCAGCTGTTGAAATGTAACAGCGCTCGTATGCGTTTATGCAGCGTCAACGTTCCCCCATTTTGCAAGCGGTGTCCGTCATAGTTAGGCAAGCTTTCGCCTTGGGCACCATAAAACATTACGTCAACGCAGTCACAATAATACTCGCGCCGCTACTTGTGCATCACGAAGTGGACAGTACTGTCGTACTATGTCTCCATCGTAACATCGCGAGCACAAGCGCTGGTCTGCGCCATTTAGTTCACACAAGCACAGCAATTGATAGGTGAACGTTCACCATAGGGACGCGAACTGAAAACTAAAATTCTGCGGCTTTAAGCAGCGCAACGCCATAGTCGCTAAGCTACCGCCGCGGATGTCAAAAAAAAAAAAAAAAAAGAACGCCAAACATGCTTACTAAGTTTAACACAATTCGTTTCAGAGCATTAAGAAAAGTCACTCAGCTTGTGTGGTATGGCTAGCATTATATATTCTGCTGTGAAGGGGAGGGATGTACAGAATAATCAGTGAAGAAAAAGAAACAGAAATGCAAAGGGGCACAATGAATAAGAATTCCAGATACGGTCCCTGATAGATAAGGTTTTCGATTTTCTGGTTTCAAGGGAAAAAGATTATTTGCATCTGGTGAGCTTGTCAGCTGAGGTTAGGACAGGAATCTCCAGGCTCTCCCAGAACCGGGAAATTCCCCGACAGTTCCCCGTCCCATAGAGTTATTTTTAGAAGCTGTCACAGCTCTCCCCCTTTCTACTATGCCCTTTCCCACAATTCAGGTGCTCAAGATTGCAGCACGGGCAATTCCAGCCATGCCAAGCTTGCAACGACGCCAGATGGCTTAGCTTTTTCCGAACACTTGTGGAAAAGGTGAGAAATGTGGTCAGGTGAGAGAGTTGTTGGACAAGTGGTGACGACATGACAAAGACCATGCTGGCACAGGTGTCAGAGACTCCGTTAGTCTCCCCCCCCCTTTCCCCTTGCAACACCTTCTGTTGTGCTGTCGCCAGTGATAGATGAGCCACACATTCACAATGTAGGCAGACTGTACGCTCTGGAAGGTGTTGCACCAGTGCAGACGTGTCACCGAGACAATGTTTCCCTTTGAAATAAACATCCACTGAGTAATGCTTGCTACACTGCTACAAGCAGCAACCTGGGTCGTGATTTTGTAGCTATGCCTTTTCCGATTCTATTCCTTTTTGTGCACATTGTCAGTGATCCGAGCGACACTCCGCCCACATTATCAACAGCATCAGCCGGCTGAGACTGGTGGATGATTAAGAGTGACACAAAATCAAGCGGAAGGCATCGCTACAAAATCATAGGCCCTGTGTGTGCAACATCTTGTGCACGGCAAAGAGGATTTGCTATACTTTCCTACAAGAATAAGGAGAAATGGACTGCTTACACTGAAGCCATGCAATAGCAATTGGAAATTAATGGAACAAAGTGCTAGTACAATGTGTTGCAATCCTGTTGTATGCGATTCCCGACAGTGAGCAGCTTATAACTTTAACTGGCAGGTTTTCTGACCACTTAAAGTTTGCAAGAAACAAGCCTACTGCCTTATCACATGTCTACCACCATGACCGTCAGTGTACAAGCACACGTGCCAGCTTGCACTTTTCCAATGAACCTCTTGCAAGAAATTGTGCCAGCCAATATCAAAGCACGTAAAAATTGAAATTACACATTTTAAACTTTGCCACGATTTTGCCCTTTGGTGAAAAATTCAGCTTTGTAACGACGTGCTGTGTACCTTGCAATCTAATCGGTGCAAGCATTTGCAGAAATTGCCAAGCCAGGCACAGACTTTACAGTGCACTGTGTGTTCCACCTACAGGTTCTCAGTAACCTGATTACACGGGTGGAATCACTGTTTAGCGCCTCAGCAAGTGCCCCCCCCCCTCCCCCAAGAATAGCAGAAACTGTTCTCAAGGCCATGCTTTTGGGTACTGCATGCGACACAAAATGTTCTGAAGGTCACCTACTTGGAGAAGGTTTATTTGAGCAGGAATTGTGCAAATCCATTTCTACTTCTTTTAGCAAGTGCACAGCATCGAGAAAGACACCGTAACCAAACATACATTTCTTAAAGAGACGTCACCAGTTACAGCTTCAAATTCAGGAAAGCCCCTTGCGCAAGGGGAAACAATTTCTCGCCAGGGACTTATTATTCAGGTCAGAAGCAGGCAGTTTGTACAGGGCTTTATATCTCGGATAAGCATGGTGGCCAGCACAAACAACAGGCCTACCATCTCCTGAACCCTTCACCCAGAACGTACGGTTTATTGCAAAAGTTTCCCTAGCAGTTGGACTAGACATAAGCCATGTATTACCACTCTGCTCCTACTCGTTCAGTGTACAGACTTGGAGTAAGCTAAGCTTCTCCATACTCTCAGATTAGTACAGTACTGGCAGCGAAAGCACTGTAACAGGTTGATGTCCTATTGAATTACAAGCACTTTGGGCTGGGAACTTACTTTGAAAGTAAAGTGTGCAGCGCCCATATTGGCAAAACTTTTGAACTTGTTTTAGCACTGACAGACACAAGAAGAAAGCACAGGACACACAAAGCATTCAGTGGGTCCGTGTCTGTGAATGCTAAAAACAAGTTCACCATAAACAGCCAACTTGCCCAAATCACTACTGACTGGATTTTTTGCTCAATTGTTCATCCTCAAGACATTCATATCACCACACCGATTGCTATCGTGACTGGCAGCCACCTGAACATAGGCCAAAGTTACGCAAAGTAAGTTTCACGAGTACAGGCCTAGATTATCAAAAGCAAAGACATATAGCTCAGTGTGCAACCAAGGCTAACTACAAACTATGTAGTGAATCTCTCATCATACCTCTGACATTTCAGAGCTCTCAATAAAGATGCAGTTCAATGGAGATCTAAAACTGCAAAAGGATGCAGCAGCAAGGCCCACTACATGGTTCAGGCTGCCTTGGTAGCAAGCGGAGCAGACCTTTTACTTCTGACAATGTACTATCAATACGAAGAGAAGATCAGTGCAAGATACTGAGGGTCAGAGTGATAACATTACAGCGCATGACATTGCAGATCATGAACACACGAATAGGCAGAGTGCAGGGCCATTCCCACTATTCAGTCACAGGGGTGATTCAGCAGCTAGCTCTTATACCCGAGCAATTCTTTCTTCTGCTAAACGGCCAGCTTCCCGGGGAATGACAACGATCTCTTGAACTAGCTCAAGACTGACGAGCGGGAACGGCCCAGCAGTTGCACTATCAGTAAGCTCAGTGGCACGTAAAGCAATACAGCTGCACTTGTGCTAGCTTTTATTCTCGACAATCAGCCTGCCATCTGTATTTGGTTCTTCATCAACTGGGCCACAAGACAATTCTTTGTTTTGTGGCTTGAGAGGCCACAGTCCGGAAAGCACAGGTCAGTGACCACCTCAATCTATCAAATCCAGGTGGTGCACAAGTCAAGAGTGCAAAAACAGTTGCGCAAAGGTTGCGGCGGTTACCCAACATACAGCTGCGTTACAAGCGTCTTTAATGTAACAGAGGCTAGTAAACTCTCGATACCCATGCGTACACCTTGACATGTGACTGTTTCTGGCCAATCAGTGACTTTGCAGGTGAGGGGGCTAACGACAAACACATATGCCACATTACGGAAACATGAACTGCAGTGCCTCTGCCATCAACTTGCCATTTCTGCAGTACAAGCATCTAGTTCAGCCACTACCATCAAATGGTGCTCGTTCAAACCATACATTCTGTGCAGTAAACACGTGAAATGCTTCAAAATCATCTGTCAGAGTGCACTCTCAGTGCAGCAGCCAATAGGCACTTGCCCTTAAAGGAGAGCCCTAGTTGCACTTGTCCTGAATGGCCACTGCTAGATCTTCCAGAATAAATATCGTATTAATACTGGAAGTGTAAATGCTTTCACGCGGCACATGATCTATACAGGAACTAAATTCATCCGAGAGTTTCCACTATGACAGGAAACCAAACAATGCCAACAGTACGCTTATATAAAGCACAATTACACCTGTTCATTCACGTCAGCGCGATTAGGAGAAATGTACACATACAAAAAGAAGTCTCTTAAGTTTCCTGAGAGCACATGGAACATAAGTGCAGCCTCAAGTGCAAGGGCGCTTAAAATAAAATATGGTGTCTTCAGCACACGGCCGACACGTTAGGCTGAGAGGCTCAGCAATAAATAATAGCAATGCTTGACTGTCACATATATGAAGTAATATTGCCATGTGACCTCTATGCAGATTTCGTGCAAGATGGCAGCTATTTCAAAGATGTAAGAGTGGCTTTGGTTGGTTAGCTTCTGTTTTAGGAAGCACAAAATGAGTCCCATTCATTGCAGGCTCTCTCGTCAGTGAAGCAGAGGACGTTTTTATGTGCACTCCTACACTCGATAAGACGCTTCGCTTGGTCACATGATTGTAAGCAATGCCAGTTATGTGAGAACATGCGTCAAGATACAAGTGAAACGACACTAGCAAGTCTGACGAGATGGTTCTAGCCAGCTAGGACTGTCACACAAAATGTGCAAAGGCAACAGTGTGGAAAGATTGCACTGGCATTGCCGAGTCGTACCTCGCTTAACTTTCGCTACGGCACACCATTCGGACAGCGTAGGGAATAGGCAAAGCACGAGGCGAGTGGAGGGTCAGCATACCTCTAGGCGCCTCGGCTTTCCATTGGCCCAACAGGCCACAGCCCCGACGACACTACTGTGCCACCATCCAAGTGCACGCGCACAAAAGCTCACTTCCACGCTAAGCGTGAGTAAAGGTACACGTCCGAACGTGCGTACCGCGAATGTGCTGGGGTCATGTTCACGTACAAACACACAATGTCCACCACAACACGTAGCATGTTCGAGAGTGCACCAAAACACACCAGGTCCCGTGGGCGCCTACATGCACACAAGCATACACATGCACACATCCACAGAAGCAAAGCACTACTAGGAGGCCGCGGAGGGCGGGGCTGTCGCAACGCGCGGCAGGGGTGGACTGCTGAGGCGTGCAGCCAGTTCGCTGCTCGCACCACCCTGCGGTGGTGCCACCACAAACACATGCACCACCTGCTCCTGTGTCCGGCTGGCGTAGAACACCAGCTGCCCAGCCTGCAGCCTGAGCGGTGGCGTCGTCCCAACTGCTGCGCTTCCCGGCACAAGTGGTCCCACTGTCACTGCAGACTCGGCCGTCCCTGTGGCATGCCCCGTCTCCTCTGCAGTCTTGTCTGGTTCTGGCTCGTCCTGGATGATGATTTCCTCGTGCACCACCTCCTCTTCGACCACTTCCTCTTGAACGCTGATGTCTTCCGTGGGTGGGGTCTTGCGCTTGCGGCCCCTTCCACGCTTAGGCACGGGCTCCGGTTCGTCGGGCTCGTCGGTCTCTTCCTCCAGTCCCTCAGGGTCAAACTGGGTGGGGTCATCTGCAAACGACAAACAGTGGAAGATAAATAACCTGCCACATTTCTTGTTTCAGACAAGCTACATCTGGAGCATTGGCACACAATTTGGGCTGTGAAAAGAGCCTTAAAAAGGTGCAGCCGACATTACATGACGCACAGACATGCTAGAAAAACAATGTATAATTAACGGGGTTAAGCACCACAAAGCTGTGCACTCAAATTAATGAAAATGTTCTGCTGCTTTGTTTCACCACATACAGTCGAACCTCGTTATAACAAAGTTGCGTAAAACACAATGATACCTTCTTTATATACAATATTTGTTATACGCACAGATCTGCCGCACGCCGATATCAACAAGGAAACTCAGATTCTCTTTGTTACATCTGCATTCATTAAAGTAGTCTTGAACCACCGTTGGGCTCGGTGAAGAAACGCAGTCCGCAGATAGCATACGCTGCTGCAAACATCTCAGTTGTGCGCCAGACGTGGATCTTGCAAGTGGAGTGCGAAGTCACATCGTTCTCAAACACTCTCTTTTCAACAGAAGCCTTCGCCTCGCTATTTTCGGGCTGCTATGTTTCATCATATAGCAGACTCCCATATGTGGCTGCTATTGGCCAATAGCTGACGTCAATCAAGAACAATGGATCAGTCCACTTTTTCCTACTATTACTGTGTACATTTATTGATGCAGTGTAATAAACGGGCTGGGAAATCTGCATTTTTAATTTCAGCAGGAAATATGTACTTCCTCAAGCATGATTATTATGCTGTCGCTGGTTACAGTCTGCAAACGCTCGGCCGCGCCAAACCGCGTGGGAATGGAAGTTTGGCCATACTGCTTACCAGTGCCATAGCCATTGTGTCTTGCTAACTTCTATTAGTTTTGAACCATCAACTAGCCTCGAACGACACGAAACGTCAGGCCAGACCAGACGTGCGCTTGCCAGCGCGCGCTCACTCCTGGCAAGACGCCTTGGCAGACTTCACTTCATGTTGAGCTACGGCATGCACAATTTAGATGTGGCTACTATCCTTTGGCCAAGCTGGTGCAGGACAAAGCTGGTCCACACCACATAGCACGGCCAGACTGGAGCACACGAATGGGAGCGCAGCCCTGTCGTGCACATAGTTAGCCACTACATTTGCATGTAGCTGCGTCTGCCGTAGCGCAGATGAAGACACAGTGCTGTTCAGTAGACAGAGCACTGTGGGCACCACCTCGCTCAGCTGTGTTCCGCCGTAGAAGGAGCGGTAGAACCGCGAAGGGATCATAGGTGATCTTTGATTGCCAATAATACTTCTGCTGAATGCATTAAACTACTTTTTGCGGCAAAGTATTTCTGAAATAGTCTGTTTTAATGTCAAATGCATTTCTTGACTTTGATAAAAGTGGTTCAGGACTCCTTTAAATCAAGTTTCAACTGTGTCACCATTACCAGCTAAACCTACTGTTCTCATCAGCCTAACTCTTTGACTAGGACTCCCACAGCTGCTATGAAAAGCTGCCTGTGGTTTCTAAGAATAAATGTGACAGTCACTGTTCCTATAGTGAAAGCCAAGCCCATAGCTTTTGCATAGCTCAGCTTCTGTAAAAACCTTGCTTCTGTGTATTAGCAGCAGTACATGCAGTATAGACAATATTGCTTTCATTTCAGCAGTGCCAATGTCATGGAGTATAGCAGGAACCACTCATCAATTCTTGAGCACTGAATAAAGTGAACTCCAAGAGGACTGAAAATTTATTTGAATAAAACTGAGTTTTAACTATGAAGAGCCCTTTTAAATATGGCGCCCTATCAATTGTGCGGTACAGCGTGCAAAGCCAAAACTGCCACTGGGCTCACACTGAAAAAATGTTATCTTTCTTCATTAGCACACGACGACAAGTGCGACAAGACGCCCAGGTTCCATATAAAGTCCAAGTACGATAAGATTGCGCCTTGCATGCCATTTGCTGCGAGTGCTAGGGAAAAAAATTCACAGACGATTATGATACTCCCTAATGCAAAACTTGAGCCCAGCTGTATACATGTTTTCATTTCGCAATATATTGACCGGTGCGGACAATCTGTCTCGTGTGGCACGTTGCAAATGGAGCAAAGTGTGACGTGACTGCCTCGCTAATTGTGACATGTGGGCGCGATTCACAGCAACCACCGCAGACAGACTCTGCTCATGGAGTGCTTTGTTTCCATACACACGACACATGCTACTCTAGCGACATCTTGTAGCGATCGTCGCTGCAAAGCCTGTCGTGCGCGGCATTACGCTTTTCTCCTCGCGCTTTCGCGTACCCTCCTCCTCTGCTTTCCTCCTTGCACTCTCTTCGCTATGCCCCGCTGTGCTCAACGTTCATTCTTTCATCCTTTACTGTGCTCGTTCACTCGGTTACGAGGACGCCGAGGGACGGCGCCAACGCTCGCTGCAGGAACGGCCGCCTAAAATCTGCGCTCTAGAATGAGCGAGGGTGAACCCAAGAAGGATGATGGCTTGATGTGCGCCGTCCTCCTGTGTGCCCAATGTTGGAGATTATGTGCGCACGCCAGGAGGGGAGCGTAAGTGATCGCGAGGTAATGTGATCAAGTACGGTAGTCCCTCGTTATAAAGAAATCGCTTTATTCGAAATTTCTTCCGGTCCCGACCCAAACGCAAGCATTTTAAGCTGCATTATTCGAAGCGCACGAAGAGTCTGACCCGCTCAGAGCGAAGTGGCGAGCGAAGGCTCGGCGGCGCAACCCTTTTGCGCATGCAGTGTCAAATTATTACTGCCGGCTGATTAGTCTCATGGAGGCACAGAACAGGCCCCAAAAGCACCAAACCCATTAACGATGACTGCCTAGTAACGAGTACCAAATGAGTGCCGAGTGCTCCCAGCTGTTTACTGAGGAGCAAATGCAAGCTGTCAGATTCCATGGTGCAGCACACCCTAGCCTCGGTCACAATCGCACCGATGGTGTTCCCCGTGATAGAATCCACGAGAAAATAATGTTTTCCTCACGCTTTGCGATGCCAGAAAACCGTGGTTTCTTGGATGCCAAAAAGTGGCCAAGAGACCGTGGGCAGACTCGTGCCGTAGCATTCCATGAGGCGAGCTCGATCAGCAAAGTTTTATTGCTCTAAAGAGGACTTCTAGTGCTGAAACGTGCCGAAAAGCACACAAGAAGTGTTCCTCCAACTATAAGTGCCATGTGTGACTCAAGGAGCTACGTTGACAAATCGGGAAGACGACTTTGGGGAAGCCAGTCTAGAAATTTGCTCGTCGCTCGCCATAATCGGCCTGCATCGCAATAAAACACTGCCCCTAGCTTCGTTGCACTTTTTACAGTACAAGTCGATTGATAACTTGCTGAAAACATGAAAAATCCAAGCGTTTCTTGTGGCGACTCAGGCTGTCAACATGGCAGGTCAACGCAAGCTGGTGTTTCCCTGGTGATTTTCTCAAGGCGGTCATGCTCAATTAGCGTCATCCAACTTTAGACAAATGGTCAAAAAAAGTGGTAGGGTCATTGACTTTTGTTCTGACATTTGTCAATGGTGAGGACGTGACTGTGCACAAACACCGACCCTCGAACCGTAGAATTAGCACAGTGTCATCGACAACGGTGCACCGAAAAACTCTAGTTTTGCAAACTTCACGGCTGCATACCTCAGGATAAAGTTGCCCAGCGATCATGCAAAACGTTCAGTTTTCACAATCACGCCGCGTACCCACACTGAGCGGCTAATCATTTTTTAAGCACAATAAACACAACTTTAGACTCTAGCCACGGCATTTGTGGCACCTTCCAGCGCGATACTCTCACATTCCTTTGTGACCTCCCCCCCCTCCCCCCCTTATAAGAGCAGCCATTGCCTTCTCCTCCTCATTCGCTTTCCAGTCCGCAAGCGGTTTGGATGCCAGCCACTCCTCCCACTCGCCTTCGTGTCAACTCCTCGCCTCCTTGATGCCAGTTTTGACATCGTTGCTCCTCCAAAGCTGCCCTCTTCCGGCCTTTATCGCTTATACAATGAATTTTTTTTCACCGTTCCGCTGACTTTGTTATAATGAGGAATTACTGTACGTGCTGAAAGAGAGGGGGGAGGCAGGCCTAAGTGAGCATGCATGATGAAACGTGATCAGGCACGCTCTAGAGGCTCGTTCCTGCTCCTTTTAAGCCGGATAGGAAAGGAGGGCTCACACTGGTCTGCTTGCTCTGGGTCGGTCTCGGCTTCCCGCATGTCATCCTTATGGCACGTGACCTTACGGTATCTAGTGCTGCATCAAACCTGTGTCTTTGGCTCAGGTTTGTATGAAAAGCGATCCATGAGAGAGACATTTTGTTCGAAATAACCGTTGCGTGGCTTCTGGAATTCAAATTCCCGGGAGACTTTCTCTATTCCAACACATAGGACTTTGCCAGGACCAACAGAGCAGTTCTAATTATCCATCATTTTGAATTAAGAGATTTCTACTTGCCGGGATTTTACTGTACAGTGCAAACATTGCCATCATCAGACAATGGCAGTGTTACTACAAGTCCAAGATGGCAGCACTCCAATGCATCTAGTACACAGACGTCTGTAAGTAGGATTCAGCATTTTCAGTTTGAACCAGAAAAAAAAAGTCCACCAAATTTATTTTACCGAGTTCGGTTTTAACCGAAAAAAGGGAGTTTCTTCAACTTGCCAGGTGCTCGAGTAACTGAGTTACTCGAACGTTCCCGACTGTTCTTGCAGATGCATGAAGACGCAAGCGAGCGGGTCTCCCATTTCCATTGTGTAACCTCCTCACCACTGCCTGGCATATACAGGCTTCCTGATGGGGTGGGAAGGAGGCCTGTCGTTGCTTACATTGTGACTTATGTTCTTGAAGTTGCCCTTGACGCCATTTTACACCCTTTTATTTTAACAACAACACTAAAACCAGCTCACATACTCGCCGAGAGAAAACTAAATATGTGTTTAGCTATATATAGATTCACTGATAAAAAAAACAAAAATGTGCGTTCAAAGCAAAAAATAGAAAATGCTGAACTGTACTTATAGCTGATGCTCTACTCAATGACACTGCCTTGAGGAGAGGCTTCAAGCCAAAGCCTTGTGCGGATTGCAGCAGCTTCACTCACTGATTGCGCGGTCCACGAGCTCCCGGTTGCGGCGTTCCTCACGCTTGAACTTGTTCTGCAAAGAAGACAGAGGGTGAAATCTATTTAAACATGACAACAACCAACACTACACAGACAAAAACAAGAACTATGGATGGAAAGCAAAAAAAAAAAATATATATAATATACCGTATTTACTTGCATAATGAACGAATTTTTTTTCCCCAAAAGATATGTGCTGCAAAGTTGGGGATGTGTTTATTATGCGGGATAAAATTTTGAGCAATTCTTTTTCCGCGGCCACCTCTAAAAAAGTCGCAGTTTCATCTCAAAAGCGAACCATCAATTACCATAGCAAATGCTGAGAAAGCTATACTAAGTAAGGGTAGTAGATTTATCGGCTGTATAAACTTGCAAGCATGAACACATCAAAGTGGATGACTGCGGACGCTTGCCGTCAGAATGCTGGCGTGAGGAAGTGTGGCACCAGCAGCAAGCAAAGTGAACTTCGTGCTTTGTATCACTTCAACGCAAACCGAGCAGTGAGAACACAGCACAGACAAAGGTATGAGCCGCCGCCGCACCTAGACTCAGCTGCCGACATAGATCGCTTTCAAGGTAGGATGCACGCAGCCGCGCAATGCACATTTGCTGCCAGAGTAAAACGCCGCCGGCCCTCCCTTCCCCCAGCACCATGCGCGTGACAGAAGATGACTCATTCCCTCACCGCTTTCCACTCTTGCGTGCACGAGACTGAGCCGCAATTGTTGGCTATCCTCGCGCACTTTCACTTGCACCTACAGCATGCAACGACGATGACGCCGAAATGTGCCTGGAGCGTCCATATAATTGCACAATAAAAGTAGGAGACACATGGTGCGATTTGCCATCCGATACGGTGTCTGACACAATCGTACCCACCGGACGGCATATCAGACGCCTAATCGTACCGTGTGTCTCTTACTTCACAGCAGCAAGTTCAGGGTGCGATCATTATCGTATTTACTCGCATAATGATCGCACTCGTGTAATGATCGCACCCCTAAATTTTGTCGTCAAAATTTGATTTTTTTATTTCCCGTGTAATGATCGCACCTCGAACTTGCCGCAGCGAAATGTTGTGTGCCAAGTCTAGCTAATAATGATCGCGCTTACCATCTGTCGAATGCTATGCGAACGACTTTTCAAGACAAAGCAAGCGGTCTGCATGCACCAAACATTCTTAAGCAGATGCCCCATTTCATTCCTTTCATCACTTTCCGCAGTTCCATGACAAATGAAGCTACAACCAAACTTGCCTTTATTATGTGTAGGCTTTATAATGGTTCTGGTCAATAAAAACAACAAAAAAGGCGCCTTCCGATTCTTTTCGTCTGTACTCGTGGGCACGCAACAAATCGCGAGCAGCAACGATAGCAGCCATGTTTACACTGATACGTTAGAAGTGTACCCAATTCGTACGCCGACGTTTGTAACAGAGCTGAGATATTCGCCCATCCTTAGTGGAAACGTGCCACATTAGGAGAGTAGCGAGTTGAGTTGAGTTGTTGTAGGCTACTGGTGGGATTAGCCTTGCAGTTGCTGCCGGCAATTGCTCCACCGTCGCGACACTTAAAATAAATAAATCACATAATCAGACACAGACCTCCCAATTACAAATGGTCACTCCTCAGTTCACCATGTGGAAGCCAAATCCGTGTCTTGTAGGTAATTTAACAGAAGGCGAGAGACCTCCTTCCTACACAACCGGTTCCCACACGGGAAAACAATGTCCTGAAGGGAACTGTGGGGAAGTCCTGTGTTCTTGAGTAGGAGAGTAGCGAAGACACATGCCGCAGTTTCCGCAGCACGCCCGCCATGTGTTCCTATGTCACTGGCAGCTAAGCGCACCTATCTGTTTCTGTCCCCTCAAAGTGGACATAGCTATGTTATTACCACAAACTTGCCAATATTATTCATTACTGATACGGAAGAAACAGTTTGAATGTATGTAATGTACTCATGAGAAGAAAAAAAATCGCGTTCAGCGTGTTCGGCTTGCTCCACCGGCCGCCATTTATTTGTTGACCTGTTGTCATCCCGTAGCAAATACCAGATGAAAATTTTTTTTCTTTTTACGGGAAATTTAACAAGCGTAATGATCGCACCCTTGAATTTGAGTCCATTTTTTTTTACAAAAAAGTGCGATCATTATGCGAGTTAATAGGGTATATAAGGAATGAAGAAAACATACTTCTTGACTGGAAAAGTGGGGGGCTACGTTCATTATGCGAGTAAATACGGCATATATATATATATATTTCATGCAGATCGAACGCACATGCTAGAATCTCTGTGAAGTGAAGCTTTCGTGAAGTGGTTAAATAAATGCTTTGCAACTAAATTTCATGCGTACAAGTGTCTGTTTTCACCCTATGCAACGTGTAGCCTCATTGAATGTTCATGTTAATGTCCCAAAGAAAAGTCAAGGATACAAACAGATGATGCAGCGAAGGGCTTCGGGTTATTTCGGCCGCCAAGTAACCAAAGCTTGCTACACGAGAGTTCTGCATTATAACTCCATCAAAGTACAGCAGTGACAACTGGGAGTTGAACCTGTGACCTCGCACGCCACTGCTACTGGTTAACCATGGCAGACAATAAGGTGAGCTGATTTGAACCGACTTTCCAGTCACAGTAGAGCCACGTGCATTTTTATGAGAAAGAACCTTTGGAAATTCAAGCACGTGAAGCTGTGTGGCAGTTGACTCGGAAAACATTCTCCGCTTGTGCCCCGATGCTTCTCACAGGAATCCAACACCTGAATGAAAACTTGGAGCGCCCCATCCTGCTCCGTTGAATGCTCCTATGCTTTCAGTAGAGTGTTTTCGTAACACTACAAACACTCCGGCACATATGGCCCTGGATGGCATGACGATGAAAGGTTAGGCACACTCGCACTTGGATCTGCTGACAACCTGAATGCTTTTCGGCATTGCTTTGATCCTCTTCAAGTTACAACATATTTAAAACTCACAATGCAAATGAACAAATGTTTGAACACAAGTGAGGAATGTGTTGTATTTGTGGAAGCGTGCTGTTCCTGACTGTTCAACAGAATGAGTTTCCCCCATACTTGAGCCGTGGATGGCTGGGAGTTTATTAGTGGCTTGGAGAAGCCCTTTTACCAGGGTGTCTACCAACCGGGAAAACCTGGAATTCTCAAGGATTTTGAGTAGTCTGAAAAAAAAAAACTCAGAGAATTTGTGCCTCTATCAGGGAAAATTACCTGTAATTTTATTGAAAGGGTCGAAATACGTGGTAATGCTGGCTCGAGTAACAGACACGAATCGTAATAAATCGTCTTTGACGCCCTGTCGTCGGCTGGAGGAGTTGCCAGTGCACAGTCAACGACCGACTTTCCAGATTCCCGATAATTTGGACGGCTTCGTGGTACCACCACGTACCCCATAGAGTCAATGTATCAGAACGTCTGAAATTTTGGACGCAAAAACTTTTCGCCGTCCGATTTTCCAGACGTTTTGCCATGACCGCAGGTGTGAAATGGCATTAATCAAAGCCACCACTGCTGCCATTTTGATTACCTCGAACTGGCGCCTTTGCAAGCAGATCCGCTGGCACGTAGCCACCACTGCGGCAACGCTAGGCCTAGCTGCTTCGACGTTCGCTATGAAGTTTCTTGCCGTTGGGTGCCGCATTTTTTATTGCAAGAACTCGCTGCTGTCAGCAATGGCCTGGACTCCGCCTTTGTGGTCCTTCGCGATTGGCTTAGAAGCTTCGAAAGCACGTAGCGTTGCATAATGCCGGTTCCCCAAAGTCGGCTTCACCTCTGTACAGAAATGTTACTTGGTGAAGCATACACAAAAGTATTGCAGTGAAGCATAACAAGCATGGGAAGGGGCTATTGCCACGGGACACACTATGTAGTATTCCTTAATTATACACGTGTGCACCAAGTTTTTCCTGTCACAGTACGAGCACCAATATGCCTAATATGTGTACTGACAGGCCTTCAGAGCATTTCGAATGCGCCTGTGGCGGTTTGAGCCCTTAAGGGCAGTAAATGACATGCATTTATTTTATCCATTTATTTTTCTGACGTTTTCGCGGCCCCTAGGGAGTTCGAAAAATCGGATGTGGACTGTGCAACTGACTATGAAAATGCTGTAAATGGTCCGTGGGGTGAACAAGTGGCGGAAGGAGGACAAGAAGAGAAAGGGCCTGCGCATTGAGGAATGAACAGGAAAGGAAGTGTGCTGCCGCCATTTTGAAGGAGCTTGAGCTCAAAAAACAAAGTGTTGGCTGATGCCGAGATGCAGGTGTCCCTCATCCAAACCAAAATAACCTCTTTAAAGCAGTGAAACACAACACTGAGCCGTCGTGCGCGGGCTGAGAGTATGTCGGGAGAGTTGACGTTGACTTACAGGCTGTTGAGAGAGATTCAACAATTGTGACAAAGTTCAGGCCTCATACCACTGAGCTTACATCAGTTGATAAAAATAGCTCACATTCGAAAATATTTGCTTCTGTGTGCATCTCCTTTTCATTCGTATTTGAGGATGTCCGACTCAATTTGCAACTTTTTTTCGAAGACATTTTATGTGCTGTGCATTTTACTAACTCCTCCCTTGTATACTCTTTTTGAATAACAAACACTACTCTTTAGTATTAAAATTGGATTAAGTCGGTTTTAAAAAAAATTTTTTCATATGCTTACTAGACAGTGACAGCATCGGGCGATTTGGTTTCAGCCCATCTTGACATAAAACATAGTTCTGCATCACTCAGGGAATATTGCAAAGGCACTCAGGGAAAACCTGGAAAACTCAGGGAATTTGGAAATGTCAACTTGGTAGACAACCTGTTTTACCACATTATCACGGCTAAACCTGCAGCTTTCCTGGTTGCTGTCCAGGGAAATGCAGCACACTCTATTTACTATATAAGCAAATTTTGCAAATTTGCCCTTTTCCTCTCAGCCGTTGCGCTCCAAGCCAGAAGGTGACGTACATGTGCTAGTGCACCTACTACGTACATGTGTTTGCACTGTGACGTTGCTTGTGGTGACACGTGACTGACAATGATTCAAGGCAACATCTGTTATTTGTGTAATATGTAGCTTGAATAGACGAATTAAAGCTTAGAGAAATAATAACACACATAAACCAAAAGTCTGCATGTTTTTGTTTTACTTCTCATTGTAGCAAGAGATGTACTTCCGTTTCGTCTGCTCGTTCCCATGTCGTGCAATCACCAAAACTACGTCATTTTCTACCATGTTTCAGCACACGATCATGCTCTGATCAGCTTGCGTGTTCCTCAGTATTCGTGTAGCACTGACTTATACAGCTGGTCAGGTGTTCTTGTGCATAGCTTTCAAAATCATGCGCTGTGCGAAACGAGACAGTCACAACAGCTCATGCACGACGCTGTCAGCGAAAGTGTGCCGTGCCGCAAAAAAGCAAAAAAAAAAAAGGGGGGGGGGGGGGGCATGATGAATGCGTCACGCGATCCCCAAGCTCCGGTATGGGAGAACACAGGGAAGGAATTTCGCTTGCGGAGGCTACATGGGGCAAGTGGAGAGAGCATCTGTTTGCGGTGAAGCGCAACTCCTGAAATCATGAGTTCGCGGCACTGAAATATTTCTATCTCGGCTATTTAGGAGCCGATTTGAAAATTTTTTTGAGGCAGAACGCTCCCTAGAGGACATATAACAACTTCCCATGTATAACCAAAGTTTGCTGTGTGGCCTGGTAAGGTGCCCTTTAAAGGCGGCTTCTAAGCAGAATGGAGCACATTGCCGTGAAGTCGAACCTAAAATTAAAACCCATTAATACTACTCCCTCCAAGTCAGAACGTACATTTATTGAATGTTTAGTGCAGTATAACTACGTGAAATCACAGTCAGTGAATAAATGTGCAACTGAACTCTTCTGCTGTCAAATGCTAAAGGTTTTGTGGGCAGCAGGGAAACAGACAGCGTTCACTCACCTTGAGGTCCTGGCGGGTGCGCTTGGGGAAGAAAGTGGCCATAAGTGTAAAGTCAGTGCCACAGACACTGAGCGCCCGGTAGAAGCGCGCCGTCTGTGCCGGCGTCCACGTGCGCCGCCCCTTGGCATTCTTGCGGAACGACGCGTAGTTGGTCTCGCCACCAGTCTCGTATACAATGGCGCGTGTCGAGGGCTGTGCCACCTGGCGGCGGATCACCAGACTCTCCTCGTCTAGCGTGATCTCACCATTGGGACCGAGTCGGACTCGGGGTCCCACCTCCGCGGACTCGTCCTCCTCCTGCTCGGCCACATCGTCTACAGCCTCCTGTTCCTCCGCATCGGCGACTGACCCGGTCTCGGGAACAGCCTTGTCCCTGCTCAACGTTTTGGATGACTTCTCACTGCAGCAAGCAACATGCAATATTTCTAAACGATGCGACAGGACAAGGGAAATTCACAGATAGAAGCAAATGACGCATGCACGCATCCTCCAATTCTTCGCACCTTGATGTCACGCTTGTCCTCGTACAGCTGAACCGTTTTGAAATTGGATTCAACTATGCGAGCCAACAAGCCAAAAGCAAGCACTATTCTCAACATTCAGTAACTGCTGCTGCTGCCAGGATACTCTGCACTCGTGAACAATGCAGCCGGAGCTCTCATGGTGATTGAGCGGCTATTGCGCTCTGCTGTTGAGCACAACGTCACGAGCTTGATTCTTGGTCGCCGCAGCAGAATACAGATGGGAGCGGAATGCAAAGAAGCTCGTATGCTTAGATGTGTGCACATTAAAGAACTCCAAGAGGTCAAAGTTAATCTGAAGCCTTCCAGTGAACTCTATCTCACAACTTTTGGTTGCTCTGGGACATTTAACCACATGAATCAATTGACTGAACACAACAGCTAGGAAAGTGATGCTGAAAAGGTAATAACAAGCCTATTTCAATACATGGTGAAAAAGGGACACTAAATGTGAACATGGCCTTGTGCAGATATTACAAATTGTAGGATACAGTGTAGTACATTTGAAATTTGCATGGCCAAACATTATTTCAATGAGTGTTCTACTGTTTTGTCTAGGAGTGTGTGAATACAGTCGACTCTCGTTACAGTGAACCCTGATAATTTGACAAAAGATGTCCGTCTTATCCGAAGTCTGCAATATCCGAAATGCCTCCCTTCCGAAACTTTGGTCACAATGTGCAACAACATAGTAGTTGGATAGTAGTTTCATTGGCCGTATAGAGTTGTAAACATTCGCTTACTAACTAAATTAACTAAGCATGGTGTCATGCGCGTGCGTAGGTGAACATGAACACATCTCTCTTGACGAGCGCAGAAAGTCACGGTCATAACATTGGAGTGAGAAAGTGTGGCCGCAACAGCGGGCGAATTGACCTTCGCATTGTCTCTCGCTTCAACGCGAACTAAATGCTGAAAGCACAGCGCATGTGAAGCTACTGGCACTGGGTGAACTTTATCCACATTGCAGATCGCTTTCAAGATATGGCGGCTGCTTAGTATAAACCCTCTCCCCCCCCCTCCCGTGCCTTTTGCACGAAAGACGGCACGCTCCCGCCCCATCTGCTTTCCTAGCTAGCGCGTGCGATATTGAGCCACGATCGTCGGCTGACCCTAGCAAGTCAGTTGCCAGCCCGCGTCGACATGGCAAAAGTCCGCTTTATGCGCCTGGTTTTGACAAAAATTGCCACTAATTTCATCCATTGTAGCCTATAGTAGCCTAGTCCGTTAAAAGCGAACTTCGTTGCATTAATAAAATAGGTAGTGCAAACTAAGGTTGAAATATTGCCCGATATATCCGAAAGTCTGTTGTACGCTGGTCCGTTATAGTGAGCGTTGACTGTATTCGATTTCTAATCAAACCCTGAATAATTCAATTCACAAATCAAATATCTATTCTTTTTTTAGACTGTGTGGTAGAGCGTGAAGCAGGTAAGGGGACACAGCAAAAAATGAGGACAAGCGTGAAGACAAGTGTCCCTTGTCCCGCTTCACGCTGTACCAGAGTGTAAAATTGAAAACCAACTAGCCCAAACCGTCACCCTTCTAAATATCTACTATTCGGCTTTTCGAACATACAGTATATTCAGCGAAAGAACTGGCCGCCATCTTCTCACACGGCTAGGATACTCTGTCCCACCCCTTGAGTCTGAAACCCGTCCAACGATCTTGTCGCCAGCAATACGCCAAGCACTAAGTATTCATCCATTGCCACGTAATATGCACCCCGAGCATGACAAAGGGCCACGCAAAGCCCGTGTACGATACATTGGCCGCATGCTTGCAAACATCCCGGAAACACATACTTTATACACGGACACATCACGCACTCAAGAGGGCTATACCTCGGTAGTTTTGGATGGCACCGAATCCCTGAGAGACTCTGCTGCAATGTGCAGAACAAAGGCCGCTTACGGAGAAATTCTCGGTGTTGCTCTTGCAATTCGATATGCCATCCGTGTTGCTGAGGAAGTGTATATATTGACGGACTCGCAACAGGCATGCCGGGCGTTCCTATCAGGACATGGCATCCCGAGAGCGGCGCACCAAATTCTCAAACAGATCCCGCAAAATACACCAACCACACCTTCCCGCATCCACTTACTCTGGACCCCTGGTCACACCTCGCTGCCTGGTAACAAACACGCACATGCGGTTGCCCAAGAAATTTCCCTCCGGGCGACTCGGCGTAGTGAGGCGACTAGTTCAGAGTGGGGGGATCCCTTGCTCCGTTACAAAGACATACTCTGTCATTATACATGCATTCGTCGCACCAACACCGCACCACCGCCGTCCTTCTCGCGGGAGGAAGCAGAGGCATTACGCCAGTTACAAACTGCAACTTTTCCAAATCTTGTCTTCCTCAATAAATTCTACCCACACTGTTATGCAGATCGTTGTCCTGGCTGTGGCAGCTCGCCCACAATCTTCCACGTCACGATTGAGTGCACTGCAAACCTCTTTCCTCCCTTGTCAACTCTCCTTTGCCCCCTACGCAACAAAGAGCTGTGGGACGATGCCCTCCACGACGGATCTCCCGAGGTCCTCCGAGCTGTGATACAACGGGCTTGAAACATCGCCGGAATCATCTTAGGGACTCTGGACTGAGGGTTCCTCCCACACTGCTCTCGCCATTCAGATATTATTAATAAAGATGTTTTACTCTCTCTCTCTCAGCGAAAGACCTGGCCACAGCTGGTGCCCTGATACATGCAGTGTTTCCACAGCGCATGATCTCTGCATGTACAAGGTTTGTCCCAGATGACAGGACCACATGAAACGATTCATGCAACCCGAACAGAGAGAACAACAAAAGCGGCGTGCATGGAAAGCACAGAAGCATGTGTGAGCATCAGGCCGATTAGCCACCAGAAGGCCGTGGGCCTCCCTATCTGAGAACCTATGAACAGGCAACAAACGATGCGCCTAACTTGACAGTGAAAAGGCGAACGCTCTTCACCATCGGCACCAACCGCGTATGTCGCACCAACAAACGTGCGGAGCAGTGTCAAATCACGTGATGCGCAGTACCTACTTTTTGTCTGCTGCGCAGATTGGCCTTGATGATCTGACAATAACCTACAGAAACCACCTGCCATAAAGATGGGAAAGCCCTCCTGTTTTTCTGGACGAAAACTGCAAAGCAAAACTTGGAAAGCAACATAACTTCATTATCTACTACTGGGTATTCAATACCAAGTCTACTACTATTTGGTTTTCGCACATCCCTAGTTTTAAAGATATAAATGCATGATTGTTTTCTGGTGTCTTCTTCAGTGACATGACTGCTTTCTCTAATGCAGCTGTCTATGCTGACCCATCCCCACTGCTGTCATGAGCACAGTAGTAGTGGTGCTACAGACATGCTGCATCCAGTGCTTGCATCCACATGCTGCGCCACCTGACGATGGCCGTGAGAAACTGTTGCATGTAGTACGCAGTCAAGTTCAGGGTTTCATGACTTTGCATCCTGATCCTGTATTCTTGGCAATCATTTGGCTCATCAGTGTATCGCGAGTGCCGTAGTGGGCAGTGCACGCCTCCGATGTCGTACAATGTTCATCACTGGTCGGGAGTGGACGTTTCTAAAACAACAAAAAAAAGCATATCTTTACACCAGCGTCTAGCAACAAGCATTGCACGAAATCAGAAGCTTGCCGTGCTTTGCTGGCACACTCACAAGATGCTCTCAAGCATAGCAATTGCTATGGACACCAGAGAGGGACACGAACCCCTTAACGTGGTTTCAGAGGTGCGTCAATTGCAGCATTCTGAATCTGACACTGGCTATAACTTAAAGGGACACTAAAGCGAAACAATAAATCAGTTTAGACTAATGAAGCATTTTTTGAGAACCCTGCAGGCAGTCATTTCAAAAAAATAGTTTGATTATTAGATGATAAAATGAAGGTCCAAGTATCAGTATTTGAATTTCGCGCCGAAAACCAAGCGCCAGTATGTCAGCGTGACGACAAGGATTCCAAAGTATGTTTTCGCATTTGGGTCGCGTTCGCTGAATAAAGGTTCCCGAAACTTGCCATGTTTAATATTTGGTTCTTTTAGAACACAATGTAGTCAATCTGTACCGCTATATATAGTCAGTAGGCCCTAGAAGATCCCATCAAAATCCAAGACGTCACAGCACCCAAGTGCGGGAACTTAAGTAGGCGTCGCCACCCGTATTTCGTTCTGGCGCTTTTTCTGGCTTACCGAACGCCTTATCGTTGTAAGAGTGTTGTTTTTTGTGTTGTAGAACGGTAATTTACTGATGCAGAAGAAATCATTTTTCACTTTAGTGTCCCTTTAACTAAATCATGTTGATAGAGTGCTGAAGAGCCCTTTCCCAGCTGCTGCTATAGAAAAAGAATGTGCAGGGCAATTTAAAGTTGAGGAACAAAGAAAATAAAACTGCACAGTCACAGTATTCCATATATGTCAAATCTATGTGGCTGAAACTTCGACATGTTCCTAGGGGTGGGCAGCACAACCCGGATGAAGGACAGCAAGTGGACGATACGAGCGCAGACTGGAGCTGGGAGCTTTACAAAGGAATTCAAAGAGAGGATGGGAATCCTGTAGTGAGTGATGCAAAAGAAAATGACAGACACGATGTCAGAAGAAGAGATCCGGATTAGGGATCAAATTCAAGTAGGTGACATTCTATTTAACATTACGAGAAGTGCAGGTGGGCACATCACATAATGCGCACAGCAGATAGCAAGTGGCCTGTTAGAGCGACAGAACAGATGCCGACAGAACAGGAACATAGTCGAGGGCAGCAAAGGATCAGACGAAGTGATGAGATTAGGAAACTTGTGGGCGCAGTTCGGGCTCAGATAGCACAGAGAAGGTGCAAATGAAGGTCTCTGAAAAGGAAACCTTCATGCTGCAGTGGACAGGATTGGCCTGACGGTGGTGACAAACAGAGCAACGTGCAAAGGTACTTACGGCATGGGGTTCCCGGGCGGATTGTAGTAGATGAGGTCCTGCATGGTCATGGCGCTGCGGTCCGTGGGTGGCTTTCGAGCGCTCGTACGCCTGCTGCGACGCCGCACCTGCACAGCGCAGAAGGTCAAGCAGCACTTAGCTGTTGCCTCGGCAACACCACCTTGTTGGCTTCTCCACTCTGCTGTGGAGAAGCCAACCTTGCAGGTGCGACACCTAGTACCTGCTTTCCTCGGTGGCAGACTGTCCTACATGGAAATAATATTTTTAAATGTGCAGGGGGCAGGAAAGGACACATATAATAGTGTACCTGTATGCACCTCTGTGTGTCTCACTCCGTTTTTGTTTCTTTTAGCACAGCTTGTATGAACAACTCATACTTTTAAAAGCAATTGTACACATGGCTCTCTAGAAAAAGAACCTAAAATATGCTCAAGTGAGACAAGTCGTCACAAATTAAACAGGCTCTGTACGCTATTGCCGCTACACTGAGTTGGGCTACTTAGCGCGCAGAGGGAGTGTCATCGCCATATGGCTTTGCAACAAGATGGCAGACCTCTGCGCCACTCTGCTAGCACTGACACCTGCTGCTGTTTAATACAAGAATCAAAATGAAGACATGCCGCCTAAAGATTTTTGTCCTGGCATAGCATTTTCTTGGGAAAGTTGGCTCACAACAAAATAAGTAAAAATCATAGCGGAAAGAGATGGACACCTTGCACAGTTCAGGTGTTAATCCTTCACAGCGCCTGTCTTGCGCACTGTGTCTTTGATGTAAAAAACCCCAGCTGGCTTCAAACGACTCTTATAATTTTATACATGTAAACATTCACATAAGAAACCTTGTCGCAATATTTTTTAAAAATTAATTTACCAATCTTAGCTCTAGTAAGCACCACAGTGTGAGTCAGTGGAGACGGGCCACAATTTATATTATATAACAAAGTCACATCTATTTTCAGAAGCCACAGCATCATCATTTCCATTTGTTCCCTCAAGATGCAGGACCACTGAAGATTGCACCTTAACTTTAGAGTGTTTTCCTAAATTTTGTGATCTGAGGACTGTCACTCAAGGTTGAGCAACCCTGCAGAGCAGTTCATTTATCCGGTATCATGATGGAACCAATTACAATCCAATATCTGATCCTGTTGGTGGTGCATTTAGTATAAGGACCTTGCCTCTGCTGGTTGTAAACCCTGTCTTCTTTGTGCTCTAGAAGCCGATGGCTTGATCCTCAGTTTTATAGGCTTGCCATAAGCAAAAGTTGACCTTGCTTTGACCTTGTCTTGACCTTGCCTCCAAAGGTCATGTTGACAGATTGTATAAATGTCCAGCTTTATAAGAACAGAAAACTGGGCTAGTTGGGATTGACTAAGCATTATGTGTTGTAATGTGATAGATGAGATGCAAGACAAAGCTAACACAGCGGCACTTTGTGTGTTACCACCGTCTTGTGTAGCGCTACAGTACATAATGCTCAATAAATGTGAGCACATATTAAACTTGCTGTAGACTTCAGCAGCCGAGACTTCAGTGGCCTTGATGGCAGCATACACAGAGAAAAATGTTATTTTGTTCCACACACGTTCGTACACAGAAGCAATGGCATGCTGTACTCCTGTGCACAAAAACATTGCACAACATTAAACTGGCACATTACCTCATTGAAAATACCCCACCTCTACAAATATTTGAGAGGTACTCCTGCACAAAAACACCTGCCATAGTAACACCACTAGCAAAAAGAGATGTAAACATGGCAAAAAGTTCATAAGCTTGCCAAATGCTGTGCTTGAACAAAACCATTATAAGCTACATGCCTGTTAACAGCAGTACAAGGTCCCTTAAAACCTGTGTCTGCATTCCACACGCTGGGGGAAAGCTTGTACGACCAAAATATTAACAAAGAAACATTCCTTCGCCATTACAGCTCGTATAAACAATTTATAAAATGTGACTCACCTGCTTTTCTGCCTTGCGAGTCCGTGGCTCCGATGGCGTGCTAGGGGTGGGCACCGGCTGCTGAGGGGTTGATGGCTCTGTTACTTCGGATGGTCTGGCTACCCTGTAAGCATATATTTCACAAAAATGAGCAGAGTGTAGCACCAGCAAATGTCAGTGTTGTCTTGCTAGTCCAACACTTCCTGCCCTATGCTGGGGAAGACCATGCACAATAAGTTTACCATGTTTCCCCACTCTTCCTCAAAGTTTTATTCTGCAGCTGGGTGCACTGGTGCATCACACACACACACACACTTTTGAGTAGAAATGTGGATTTGAGGTAGTCTGTTTCATGTTTCCCAGAAGCCTTTGACTGCAGATGGTCACCTTGAAACATAGGACCCAACACAGAGAGACAACAAGGCCACGATTTCGCTCAACAGCATGCAGGAGGCTCAGATCGAAATCGCTGAATTTGCTCAGAGGATTTGTAGCAGCTGCTAACTTCACCTTAAAGTCAAGCTCGTGAGGTTACTTAACAACCAACACTGACATTAATGTTCAGCCACTGCCCCCTGATGTGAAATACCGGGAGCGGTGGCCACCAACACTAAACAGTTGCAAGTCTGGGCTTGTCTGCTTTTCTACTTGCCAATCTGTCTCTTCAGAACAACAGAGCAAGTAACACACTCAACCAACTAGGCCTTATTGCTGCATCATTAGCATTGAGAGCTTCATAAAAAGCAGAAACAAGTGCCAAACTATGCTCTGTTTCAGGATGATTAGTCACCAACTTGTCTAAATGCCTAGTCCACTTGACTTACTGGGAGCCTGATAGCAGTGTGTCAATGACTGAAATCTTGTTATAAGCACATGAAATTTCAGTTGTGAAATGTTTGTTACGTTTAAGGAAATGCTGGTCATATGCACCATTTTGCCTTTTTTTACCTTACTGATCCTTATACCTCATTGCCGCAACTATGGTTAATTTTTACCGGCCTAAGTACTTTAATACGTCTTTCAATCATAGCACAGGTATTTGTTGCATTGCACTCGCACCAGAATGCGGCCGTCGGGACAGGTAAATCGAACCCACGACCTCGTGGCAGGCAGCTGAATGCCACAGCTGCTAAGCCACCATGATGGACAATGAACGAATGAATGAAGTTTATTTTGCACTCACACGAGGGGGGCTCAGCAAAGCTTTCTGTAGGGCTTTCAAACCCTACATTCCCGGCCAGCAAATGAGGCAACAAGACAGCAGAGACACGGAAAGGAATAGATCAACTCCGACAAATAAAAATTATGAAGCAAAAAAAAAAGATAACAAGCATACAATATAATAATGCGCACACGGAAACCGATTGAACATGCCTGTGCAGGTGCTGGCTGAGCGCAAGTACCTAAATCACGAATTCTTGCATCACCCCGAGTACTTCTTCGGTTATCATCTGGATAACTGAATGTCGTGCTGTAGTACCTCGTGGCTTTCCATCCACAGCGATACTTACTTTTGGGGAGGCTCCGAAGCGGTCACGACGGGCGCTGGCCGCTTGGGCGGCGATTTGGTCACGGCGGGCTCTGCCGGCGGTGGGTCTGGAGGGTCCACTGGAGACTCCGCGACGGCGACCGCAGCGCAAGGCGGCTCTGCGGGAGCCGCGGTTGGGGTCGAGGGCTCTTCGGCCGGCACCGTGGCCGGCTGGTCTGGCACGCTCGCAACGTCGGGTTGGTCCGCAGCGCTAGGCTCATGCGGTGCAGGTGCCGGTGCTGACGAGGCAGCGATCGTTTGGGTGACGGCGACGCTGTCACCGGAACCCAACGTCGTCGAAGGCGGTGGAGGAGCCGCCGCTGGGGCTGGCGGTGCGGGCTTCCGCGGTCCCGACGCCGCAGGGCCGTCGCTCTTGCGCCCCAAGTTGGGTTTGATCTGGATCCGGGAGCGCCTCGTCGACATTGCGGAAGTGTCTCGCGGATCGCCTGCTCCTTCGCGTACTCGCAACACGCCGTAAAATGCCGCTCACCAAATACGCGACGAATGCCTCTAAAAGGAGTCGGCCACGCACGGTGGTGCTTGAACGCGTGGTGACGGCGTCGGCATGTCAGGTCAAGAGGCCGCGGCTGGGATGAGTCGAGTTTCACCGGTGTGGCGCACGCTCACCGCCGCCGCGTCTTTACCGATGCGAGACGAGTCGTGTGGGTATTGTGCAACATGCAGCGCTAAGCAGTACGGCAACTGATAACGACGCCCAACACGACGGAGCCACAAAACGACCGCTTGGCGCGACAAGAGCACGGCGAAACCCGATGAAGCTCGGAAGCTCAACGGGATCAAGGCGGTCGCTGCAAGGTGCAAGGTGCCAAGCTTAGCGTTGGCACGCGTTGGCTCTGCGTTGGCCTCTAATGCCAAGCCGCTGCCCTGCGCAGTAGACAAGTCAAGCCTGGCCAATTCGAGGAGTGTTTGCTAGCGTTTGCGAGCATTTACGAGCCGGCCGAAGCCGGCTACGTTGCCGTCGATCCAAATGTGCTGGGACGTGTGCGGTAGAGTCTGGTAGAGTCGCCAGAGTCGCGGCCCAAATGTTACTGTGACCGGCAGCACCCCGTGAAACCTTTGCAGTAAGATTGAAGTCTGCGTCATCCACGTCGGTCCTTTTGACTAGCCGCCAGTCGGAATTTGCAGTGGCTGCATACACCTAATCTTTCCTGGTGCGCCGCGGGTGCGCATTGGTCGAGACCGGCACTTGGCATACCCGAAATTAATCTGCGCAGTGTAGTGCGAAGAACTCAACATCCACGGCTGTGCAATGTTCATAAAACCTTTCAAAATCAAGTCCAACGTTCGGCTTAGAAACACCGACCGGTGGGTCCTTTTTTTGCCCTGCTTGTCATAGTAGTGTGCTGGCAGCGCCGGTACAGATGATGGCAGTGAGCTGCATTTCATGTAAATTTGACTAACTTGAGGGCTCGGGCAATGACCGTGCGAAGATTATAGTATTGTAAGTACAAATGCCTCGGTAAAGATAAATGTGGGCGAGAGATTGCTTGAAGCGGTAGCGAGTAGTACACATTGCAGCAGTTGTTGTTGCTGCTTCATCGTACAAGTTAGGACCTAACAAAATTTGTGCTGTCGTAATTCACGGCGATGTCTAGCGTATCGAGTCCTGGGGTAGCATATTCACTCACCTCAACCACTGAAGGTGCCGTTTACAATGACCAAGCCGCAACGGATGGTTTCTGGTGACTGAATTCGTGAGAGTTGAGCCGACGAAGCTAGGCAGTTGACTTGATTTTACACGAGCGACTGACGTCGGGAGATAATTGCATTGAAACCAAAGCGCAAGATGAGCGTCAGCACCACCAAGAACTAAAAACAAGGTCAGCCCTCTAGGGCACTCCATCCCTCGTAGTTATGCTATTTGTGCATGCTGCCGCGTCTGACAAATTCGGGGTCTGCTGTATGACAAGGCCTCGAATTCATAAGAGGGACATAGACATCCAGGGAGCAAGGTTTTGAACAAAAGCTCCGTGGGCGTTACCGCAATGCCTTCTGAAATACTGTGTGCACAGTGACAGTAGCAGCATGTGTCCTTTTTAAATAAATCGATCTTTAATACCGATACAACAGCGCACGAACATAAAAGGGCGTTCTTGTTCCCCAATGGAAAGGTCCATATCATAGGCATGGAGGAGTGTCAAGGGCGGACACCACAGTCTGATATCGGTGTTCCTCCTGATTGATGCAGCAAGCGCCTTCGCTCCCAACTGGAGTCCCAATACCCTCACCTAAGTGTGAGTCAACTGGACGAGCTATGCCCCATTGGGCGAGGTGGGGAGCTGTTCCAGCTGCGTCTGCTATGCCACGGGGGCGAGTCTGTGGTGGCATACAGCCTGGACTCTGAGCCCCTGTTCTTCGAGCATGCGGGGGGCCACCTGGTGCCCAGTCTGTACACCCTGTGGCGCCTGCCGTCCCTGCTGCCTTACCTCTGCACGTGGAAGCCTGTGATTGAACGGCTGGCGGGTGAGTGTGGAGGCATGTGCGAAAGCGCATTGCCATTGCAGCAGGTTCCAGAATGTGCTGCCTACATTGCGCTCACATGATAGTGAAGGACCTTCAAGTGAGGAGCTGCAAAACTCGCAATGTAGTAACAATCTGCAACGTCTGATGTCTCGTGTGTGCCTAGCACGAGATCTGAACAGCAGTAGCAGAGAGAGAGCATGATGTAGATGGTGGCACATAAATTAACATATAATGTATTAAACGGGTCCCGAAGCACTAGCTGTTCTAGCTAATCATAGAATGGCCTCACTATTAGAGGACCTCTCTCACGAATCTCTTGCCGAAAAAAGTTTCCGAATTCTTCAAGTATTTGTGGAATATCGCACCATTGAACGACTTTCTCACCCTTTTCATCTCCGCTAGCACATTGGAAGCCACACAGGAAAGGAGCCAAGGCGGCAAAGCCCCACTCAAAAGTTTATATCTCGATGGCAAAAGGGCTCGTTGCGGTGCCCCGTGGCAGCCGCAGTAGACTACGCTATGCATCACCCTGCGGCTGTCTTAGAGGCCACACGCAGAAGACGCAGCTATGCACAATCTGTCGTGCGTAGGCCAGCAGTGCGAAGATGAAATAATTTTCTGTCTTTTTGAATTGGCAGACATATATACAGTTAAACCTCGATATAACAAAGTCGGTAAAATTGGCAATTTGCTTCGTTATATAGAAATTTTGGTATATTGAAATTTGATGTTTTATGCAAATAAGTACAGTCGCCGATAGATTTTTCTTACATGGAAGGGACCGCAAAATTTTTCAGATTATCGGGCAAGAAAATGTACGAGAAAAAAGATTGTTTCGTTGAAATTGAGAGTCAGCGACTAAAGATACGGTTTCATGACACGTCAACGATATCTCCACATTGGCGGTAGGAAATGAAGCCAGCCACGCTTTCACATGTAATCTGCCCTTGCGGTTGATGGTGTTGCCCGCAGTGGGATGCAGCTGTCATGAAAAGCACCAAAAGCAAACTTTTAACTGCCTGTCGCTTCAGTGTGTCTCCGAGATGCCATATTATGCGACCTCCAGTGCTGAACGCATCAGAACACAGCACACATGATGCCACGCCATCTCGGCACGCCCACTCTTTGCAACCACAGCAAATTACCCCTAAAGCTGGGGGCGCCGCCTGTGCTAGAACAGGAGACACGCACCAACCTGCCTCCGCTCTCCCACGAGCTCGCTCCGCTCCTCCAGCCCTTTCCACTTGCTTGCGCAGGTAGACAGCAGTCATCGAACCACTGTCCTTCTTGTTTCAGTCTCACATGCTTTCACTTGCAGCATGGTGGGGCATGACAGGATCTTATTGCACTTGGAATGTTGATACGAAGGAATGTAAACATCTGAGGAAACATTTAAATCTAAGTGAGAATGAGAGACATTGTGGCATTGCCACCTTTACCCTTGATCACACATTGTCCCAATGACATGCTAGCCTGTGCACATCGTAACAACAGTACTTAGTGACAGGTGGTCACGTAGAACATAACAGTTTATTATTCATAACAAAAGAGAATACAAGTGGGACCCCAGAACTCAAAGTGGGTCCGTATGACAGATAACATTGGGTAAATCCGTGTAAAAGAAAAAAACCTGGTAAGTGTGTGCATGCATTATGGAAGTTAAACATTATCCAAAAAGCAAGTGTTGATTGAAGGACAGAAAAAGAAAATGGTCTGTACACAAGATGTGCAGAAGAAAGCGGGAAGAAGTAGATTATAGAAAAATACAAACATTTCACAGTGTATTTTCAGCATGTGTCTATAGAAAATTTAGGAACTTGGGAAATCAGCACAGAATGCTGGTGTAATGAGTTGTAAAGTTATTGGATGGATCACGATGAGGATATGTCCAAAGATTGGCTACTGTATTTAAGAAAGAAAATTCTCTATGACTTGTGCGTGCACAAAAAACAGCTAACAATAGAAATAACCAGGACCTCATTGAATATTGTAGTACACGTTGATGTAATGCAACTGAAGGGCTTTATATTTCTTAGAAATTTGCAAGTAAGAACTACAGTACAGAAACTAATGTAATTACACATTAAGATGTTTAACAGAGGATAAGCAAATGATACGGAGTCGGCTCATTGGGCAAAAAGACTAATTACTCGTAGTACTATGTTCTGAGGTACTTTAATTGGCTGCAAAGTTGTTGGATATGCTAGTTCATAAACTGATATATAGTAAGAGACGTGATTAAAATATTAAATATGTATGCATACTATAACGAATTCTATATGATTCCCAGTAGTAGCAACCATATTTCAGTGGGGGCAAAATGCTTGTGTAGTGTGCTTTGGGTGCACAAGAGAGAGCCCCAGCTGGTCGACATTAATCCACTGCCTGCCGCCGTGGCATCTCTCATAACCTACTGTGCAGTTTGAAGACGTCAAACCCAACAATTTAATTAAGTCTGCTTTCACCGGATGAGCAGATTGCTCATCCGGTGAAACGATTAGTGCAGGCGACGCCGATGTAAAGGTCATGGAACCCCTTTGAACTACGGCAGGTGGCGCAGACCTGATGGCACCGGGGCTGGCTGGCTGCAGCGAGCGCTTCTCCGAGGCTCGTCTGGGCGACGCCGTGGCGGTCCGAGTGGCCGGAGAGGGCCGGGCAGCCGTGGCTGTGGGGCGGCTACTGCAGAGCCCCAAGGCCCTGGCAGCCGAGCAGCGAGCCGGCAAGGCCGTTGCCATCGAGCACGTCCTGGGTGACCAGCTCTGGGCGCACGGCGGCAAGCGGCCGTTGCCTCGGGTCGATGGCGACAGCGGTGGCGAAGAGGAGGACGAGGAGAACCAGCAGCCCGAGGTGAGGTTTGCCCGCCCCAGTGGTTGAGGAGTGTGTGATCCAGGTTTGAGATGCCAGTGCAAATTGTAGCAACCAATAAACCTTGCCAGGTGAGGCAGTGTCATATTTTTGCACCTATAACCCGCATCAAGACAGACAGACAGGCAAAGAACTTTAATGAGGTCCTGATAAGCGCCGCAGTTAGAGCTGCGTCGTATGTACATGACATTCTTCCGCATCAAGAATATTTAAAAAATTAACGCTGAAGGCAGGGTGCGGTTTATATGCAAATTTGCCCTCGAGGTGTGACTTTAAAACAGTGCAAATTTCACCTTATATTGTAGCTTCATGGCAGTGCAAAAGATGCTGCTGTGAAGCCGCATTATAAGTCAAAATTTTAATCTTTCGCCAATTATTTCATGGGCTTCAGACTATTTAGTACGATTTCGGACAGTCCTCGCCCAGTCTGAATAATTCATCGGCTACTCTATATCGCCTTATATCAATGTGCATCCATAAGTCCTCTTTCTCTAGTCTCCCAACTGGCACCCTCTGCTGTATAATCGTGACCACCTCATAATTGAATAAATACGGTACGTCCACAAAGGTGTAAACATTTGTTTATTTTGAGCTGCTCCACAATGAAATAGAAAAAAGTGCACGTAAGTAAGAACTCAATTTACTATGTTGCAGTGTGTGATCGTGGTGAATCCTGGTTCTTGCAGTCCCAAGAAAGCAACAGCCAAGCAGCGGCAGCAGAGGAGAACTCTTCAGCTGCAGGTGAAGGGAACTCCGCACCTTCGGAGGAGCCAGTAGCAACGGAAGCACAGCCGGCAGAGTCGGAGGATGCTAAAGAACAACAGCAGGTGGAGGAGACGGTCAGTACGACTCCTCCTGCGCTGTTTCACAACTTTTGCACGAGCTTTGTGTTGGGATGTGGTAAAGTTCCTTGCTTCGTAGTGTGGTTTTCATAGAACATCCCATTAAAAAAGAATAAAATACAATCAAGAAGTGATCGTGTTTAGTAGCTTGTGCACAGCATACGTTCACGTGCTGCTGCTAAATGTTAGGAGCTCTGCTTTGAACTCTGACATCCGGGACATGGCCAGGCCCGGCGACTCTATATTACTTCATGGCAGCGGTAAAGCCACCAGTGCTATCTTTCCTTTGTGCGGTCAGTTTTTGCAGCGAGTTCAGCCAGCTCTTTTGGCTCATCTGTCAGCTGCTGAGAGTCCGAAAGGGAGAGGAAGTGTTTCGTGGCGTATGACACTGTATTTTAGCTTAAGGTTGTCGCGTACGCCAAGGAACATGGCAAGCGAGCGGCCAGCCACAATTTTGGCGTCGCGGTGGCTGAAGCAGAAAGAGGAGCTTGCTGCAATGGATAGATCGAGGAAGGCATTCCGTGGGGAAGCGTGCAAGTTTCGTAGGTCGAAAAAATTAGGCCAAATGACCTGGTCCTGTGTAAAGGCTGCACCTCGTCAAAGTTCAGAAAAAAAGGTGCGGCCCTTATACAAATATGCATGATATTTGCTCATTGGGGCCGCATCACTATTTTAGTCAGAGTGATCCATAAGGAAACCTGATAGCAGTGACGCTGCTATCACTTGTATCGTGCTATTGACTGCATTTAGAAAACATGAAAGTCTCAGTATGCTAAATATGTTTTTTTTTTCTTCATTTATATATGAAGCAAGCAACGTGTACAGCTGTTATCTAATGTAAGGTTTCCAGGTAGATTGTACTCACAACTGTAGTAGCTGAAGTGTTGCAAGGGGGCGTGCATGATGCAGCACACGCTTACAGTTGCGACCAATAATTCGGGCATTCTCAGTTATTAAGACAGCTTCACGGCACCGTCACTGGCCCTAAAGACTTAATGTACAGGTGTGAACAAAATTTCAGATGGCCTCCAGCACGCTGTTTGGTAATTCATACTCCACCTGCATGACAGCATGCTAATGACAGCATGCTCAACGGCATTGCCACTGGCACTAAATCTAAACTAGTGAAGCTTAGTTGATTCAGTGGCGAGGTGATGCAGCGTCGGTCGTGGCAGCTACGGCAAGGTGAAAACTGGCTTGCTCCATCGTTGGCTGAAATATTGTGACATGAGGAAGCACTTCTTTCTCTTTTTTACTCAGCTTTTGCAACTAACAAAAGTTAATGAATATGTTTAACGAGATTGCTAAGCATTTCAAAGCACTATCAGTTATGCTCAATACGAAGTGACATCTGCCAAGGAATCTGGCAAGGAGTGCGCATGCGTTGTAGGTGCTAACCGCCATTCCTCATGACGCTTCTCATGATTTGAAAGAGTTGGTCCTTGTTAGTAAGTGTACATGTAGTCTGGGCTTTACACCTCTGCGGTAAAGTGGCTGCCATGGCTGGTGTAGGACATGCTGACAGGGATTGGCAAGCTCTGGGCTTCACAAAAAACAGAACGTGACATCGCAGTCTCTCCGGCCTTTTACCTTCTCTTTAAGTGAGCTCAATGGAGTCCAGATAAATTTTGTAAGTGGGTTCTATCTGAGATTGAGGGTGGAAGGAGGCCTTGCCACTTTGGAATGTAGCTTGAGAGAATCCCCATTGCTGTGTCCCATCACCCAGATGAGCTTGTGCTAGCAAGAAGCTAGCCTGACACAGCCTCTGTCCGCTCTTGTCATCTCAAGTCTGTTGTGTTTTCTTTTTAGTATTATCATAACTTCTAACTCTCCCTAATTTTTGTTTAAAGTTTATGAATTTGAGTTCACTGTATGATTTCGCAAGTTTTGTGTGAAGTGTCTAACGAGAAGGGGTTAACCGTGGGGCCTGATTTTTATTAATCGTATCATAAGAAGCCAACAAACAAAGCCACCAAGGGCAACATAGGGGAAATTACTCGTAGTTACTACTTTAATTAAAGAAATTATAAATTAATGGTAATGAAAGTGGATGAAGAAACAACTTGCCGCAGGTGGGGAATGATCCCACATCTTTGCATTACGTGTACAATGTTCTAATTGCGCTACCGCAGCGCCGTTTTCCCATCCACTTTCTTGAGTATTTATGTTTTACTACTAGAACTAACCCTAGGAGTGTTAGCCAGCGCCACCATTCACAAACCTTGGCGGCAGATGTGGAACATTCTTTCTGCCACAGACGTCACAAGTACGTGATCCTTATGGGTGAAGGCAAGTGGTCAATAAACCCACACGTGCTAACTGAGGGCATCAGTGTTGCCAGATTCGAGACTCGTTGTTACATAGTTTAGACCAACTTGCCGAAATTGCTATCCTGATTAGGAACAGCGTGCCCGAATTTGGCAATCGCTATCGGCCTTGTGTACGAAGGAACCCAGTCGGGGCTTGCTTTCTACACATGCGTGATGTCGCCGAGCCCATCGCCAGGGCGTGGTAAACTGCTTGCATTTGATAGTTTATGTGGCTAAGCTGTGGCCTTCTTTGTGTCTAGGCGGACACGATGGATGCCCTGCTGGAGAGCTGTGTGCTGTCAGCCTTGAGATCCAAGCTGCCGCTGCCTCTGCTTGCGAGCAGCCTCTACAGCGGCCATGTCCTACCGCGCTGCCCGCCGGGTCGGCAGATCGACATCCGCCGCACCTCCTACAAGAAGCTGTCCACCTACCTGGCACACCTGCAGTCGGTGAGCACCTGCGTCATGTCACCTCCACTCGGCAGCCAACAGCGCAATGCCTTTCACGTTTCATTCAAGGTTACCCCTAGTAATTTTTACCAAGAACTCTGTGGGTTTGGTAAATTCTGGGCATCCAAATATAAGATTTCTTCTAAAAAACTTTGGTGGAGGTTAATGATATGCGATTGGCTTTGAAAGTATGCTGTAATGCAGACATTTACATCAAAGGCGAAGGCATTTGCACCATTTGTTCCTGCCACTTCCTAGGATTCTAAAAAACTAGTTTTCGTTTTATGTAAACAGTATTCATTTCATTTTGTTGTGTCTTTGGGATCATGTCTCACTATTTTTGTTCCGTCTTAGTTTGTTTGTTTGTTGTTAATGCCAGACGCAGCAGTGCAAATGGCACAGCATGGTTCAGCATACCTAATGCGTTCTTCGCTTTTTATTTTTCAAGCTTGTTCAGCACTTTCTGGTAAGCAGGCTTTGAGTGGTATTTCGCACCTTTGGACAATATCCCTGTAAAAGTGGCGGCAAGTGTAGTACCAATTCAGTGGTTCTTATGCTCTTTAGGACAAACATATTATTGCTAAACATTTCTGATTAGTGTACTGTTAAACTTGTTAATATATATTGTTAAGCATTTCCTGTTCTTCACCTTGCTATGCACTGCAAACAAAGCTCTGCTTGGTGGATTAAAGGGACACTAAGGATGGATACTAAATCATTTTAGGTTGATGAAATATCGTTTTAGAGTTCTATTTTTGTTCATTATGCAGTAACAGGTTGGTCATTGGAAGAGAAAATGAAGGTGAAAGTTTCATCTCTTAAATGTTGTGGCAGAACCCCAGCCAGTATGCCCGTATCATGTTACAGATTTCAGCATATTTCTTCATACTTGGGTTGTCGTGGCTTTGTGAGAAGTTCTTAAACTTGGGTAAATGCAGTCTTCAGATTTTTTATTATATAGTGTAGTGAAACCTTACATAAACGGAAATTTGGCAGAACCCATCTCACGATGACTGTTTATGGTAATGCATTTGGCATTGAATCAATTCACGGAAACAACATAATACCACTGTTGAAACGAGTTACGTGGGAGGCGTGTACTGCAGTGGGACTGCTCTTGCGTGCTTCCCTAAGAACGCTCTCAGTCCACTTTAGGAGGCCACGCACATGGCCTCCGAAATTTGTGGGGCGCTAGTGCATGCGAGCACTTAGAAAGGCGTCATGTGGTAAACGGGCTTCTCTCGCTTGGCGCACACCCAGTGGCGCATACCCAGTGACCCAAGTTGGCGAGAGATTCATTGAAGAGCGGCACGAACCTCGTGCATTCATGGCACAGCTTGCCAAAGCTTTGGCGTGAAAGGCGTTCATTGAAAAGCGGCACCTCTCCAGTGCCTTTGTGGTGCTGCCTGCTATAGCATTGGGTTGCCATCCTTGCTGAACCCTTGTGACGTGGGTTCGATTCCGCTCGTCATCGGAAAAATTTAAGGGATATTTTTCATCGTTGAAGAGTGGCACACACTTACTGGCACATCCCCAGTGCTCCACGTTGGCGTGACAGAGTTTCATTGAACAGCAATACCTACCCAGTGTCGCATCCGCATCCACAGTCACCCATGTCGATGTGAAACAGCTTGAAAGGCAGCACGTACGTACACATTGGCAGATACTCGGTAATCCAAGTTGGTCCAACAATTTATTTCGAACCCTGTTCCCTAAACACAGCAGTCCGATGAGCTACGCATTTGACCATGGACTACACAGCGACCCAGCCTGGCAGGAAAACAGTTAGACGTACACACACATGCACTCAGAGAGAGAGAGCGTCCCCGAAAAGTGCGTGAAGTACCTTAAGTATGTGAACGCAATAAATAAAGTTAACTAGCCCTGAGCAGACACCGTCAACATTCATGATGTTAATTAAGGGGAGCTGGTGGGAAAAAGTTAAAGGTGGCGTGGTCACCTGTACTTAGTTCTTGTGTCTAACTTGAAAGATGAAATCACTCATTATTGTTCGCCATGTTGAACATGAACCAAGTAGTCCAGCTTAGAGCTCTCACAAACATGCCATTATGAAGTCAGTCAACCAAATCTGCTTTTTTAGAGCGCAGCTCTTAGTTGTCCGTTCCTGTGGCGAACGTCAGCGTTGTTCCTCGTAACCGAGCTAACGAACACAGCAAAGTATGAAAACAAATGCAGAGCGCAGCAGCAGATGAAAGATGGCGATAGCAAAGAGAGCGCGATGAGGAGGGTATGGTGAAAGCGTGAGAAGAAAAGCGTAGTGCCACGCAAGACAGTAGTATTTGCGGCGAAGGTGGCTGTGAGATAGTGCCAGAATAGCGCGCATCGTCTGTATGGAAACAAAGCACTGCATGAGTGGAGGTCTGTCTTGGTCTGTCAGATCGTGTCAGAGAGGTCTGTCAGATCATGCCCACATGTCACCCACGTGCCACCTCTCGCGATCTCCCGATTAGCAGGGCAGTCGCGTCACATGTTGCTCTGTTTGCAACGTGTTGCACGAGACAGATTTCGCGCGCCAGCCAACATATCACGAAATGAAAACAGGTATACAGCTGCGCTCAGATTTCGCATTGGGGAGTACCATAATCATCGGTTAATTTTTTTCTTCATTATCAAAAAGTGTGTTCATAAATCTTGGACTAATAGTCAACTGGCTAGTTTCCGGTCACTGGTGGAAGACGGTCGTTCTAAGTGGGTGGTTCTGCGGGGTTTGCTCCCAGGAAGGTCTGCTGGCGCTGAAGGAGACCAGTCCGGGTGTCCAGAGCATTGTGTCAGTTTGCAGGGAACATCCCCGGCTTCGGGGCTTCTCCCAGATGCAGCTGCCACCAACTGAGCCGCCCAAGGGGGATGGCTACCGTTTTCCCACCATCAGGGAGCTGCGCTCCATCACAGCGGCTGTGCTACCCCTGTTCCCACGCCGCAAGTGAGTATTGTGACTTGTCTACCAGCGTTCTGGCTGCTGAACACAAGATTGCAGGTGCAAATCCCAGCTGCTGCAGATGTGTGCCAATGAAAATGTAATACAGGAATGCTAATGCACTATGCTTTAAGTGCACGTTAAGAAACCCAGGCCACCATATTTATTTACAACCTTCCACTAGTGCTTCTATCATCGCCCACTGCTTTGCAATACAATAAAATTCCAAATTGCTTTACAGTAAACCCTCATTAACTGAAACTCTGACAGCTCAAAATATTGATAAAGTTGAAATTTTTTTCTCGCTGAGGTGTCCACCCGTCTGTTTTCCACCCCTTATCTCGAAAACTTTTTGCACCGGACTTCGGATATCGAAAAATCTCGACTTCGAAGTACCAGGAGAAAAGCAATGAGGCGGCATCACGTGTGCACTCACATGTGGCTTCTTCCTGACTTGTTGCATCATGCTCTATTTAAAGAATGTAAAAGGCACATGGGAATCCTCATTCACAGTTCAGATGCCCTGAAATAGCTAAATGTCTACAAACACATGTGCGCAGCGATCACGGATGAAAAATCAGTTCTCCGACGCAGTCCACCCAATGCTGACGTCGGGCTGTGCACTTGGAGCATGTGTGTTTGTTATCCAGTACTTCTTGAGCAAATTAATTTCTGAGAGGGCGGCATCTATGATGAAAAGCCCAAAGGCTAATTTACAAAATACTGTGCCAGCAGAACATAGAGCGATGAACAATAAGATATATTGTGGTTTTCTGTGAAAAATTCTGTGCTTCTAAGCTCTTGCTTTCCAACTTTTTTCTCTGCTAATATAGTACCATCAAACCCGATGTGCGGTGCGGCAGGCAAAGGAACAGAGATGGATAACAAGTGCTTTATTGATGTCGCCATAAATACTCAGTTTTCACTTTCCCAAGGTGTTTTGTAAAATCTAAGGAAGTGGCTTTTTTTAATTTTAACAGAATACCAAGCTAGGGTACCAAGCTGGAATACCAAGCTAGGCCTTGCATAAAATTGGAACCAGATTAGACAAACAAAACTGGGCCTCATATCCGAAATATGATCATGAAGTTACATATTTATGCAGGTTTTCAATGCCATAACTCGAACATTTTTAAACGTTTTTCGTCTAAGACACAACTGCTCCTTGAACCACTGCAGGATCAAGGCCTCTTCCCTTTGCTCCCAGTCATCTCTGTCTTGCATCATCCTGCTCCATTCTGTGCCTGCATATTTTATAGTCAATCACCCCTATACAGCGGGCCATCATTCCAACCTATTGGCTGGTGTTTGTGCATTGTTTGATGTATTCAGCGCATAATGTGCATGCCCCCCAAATGAAATGTCCTGCTCTCTCTCTTTTGGCAGCAAAGGACACGCACTCGGGCTGGACGAAGTGAAAGCCACCATCCGGAGCTACGTAAAGGAAAACGAACTGCAAGATCCAGACGACAAAAGGTTAGGACAACCTGCCGCAGCAGCTTAGTGACTAAGGCGTGACGCTGCTGAGCTCACAGTCATGGATTCAATCTCAGACATGGTGGCTGCATTTCGAGGGGGGCGGGGGCCAAATGCAAAAAAAAGACGCTATGCACTTGGATTTAGGTGCCTCTTAAATACTAGTCCCCATGTGGTCAAAATTAATCCAGAGAGTCGCACTACAGCGTGCCTCATAATCAGATAGTGGTGGTTTTGGCAAGTAAAAGCCAGAATTTAATTGACGTGACATTCCGAAAGCAATACACCTCTACTGCATTATTCGGTGAAAAATATTTTGCGTTGCTGTTGCAAATAACAAAGTGCAGTCAAACCTCAATGTAAACAGCATGGATATAACATATTATGGAATAGTGTAACGAGGTAAATTAAAAAATTTTTCTCACTGATACCTGCACGTAATGAATATCACGAATATTATATATAACAAAACAGTGAGATATTTTTGAGTGGATGCAAGTTTGTTATACTGTAATGGGCTTCAACTGTATGTAGCTGGTATTCCAAGAAAAGGTACATGGACTTATCTCCTTAGGTGTGGCATATGTAAATGAAATTTGGAGTGTCGCTGTTTCGTTAATTTGTTGTGCACTGTTCATGTTTAATGTATTCATGTCCCTCGTTAAGAACTGAGACAAGCGCTGCTAACGTCACGCCGTTCGGAACTTGCATTGACCCAGTACAGGGAGGTTTAAATTGTTAATACTAATGATGATAAGTTTATGAAAATTTTTTTTATTTTAACCTTGTTGTAACGAAGTCCCATCTAAGATGAAAATTCCTTATCCGATGTGAGCAGAGACTTATTGCCTTGATGCATTTAGAAAAATATTATTATACATGGAAACTTAGAAAGATAAGGTGTAATAAACAGTAAACAAGGGGACTCTTGCACAGAACAGATGACCACCAAAAGAATACGCACATAGACAGGACAGATGCTGTCGTGTGTACGTCTGTGATCCGTCAATGGTTGTCTGATGGTACTAGAATCCGCTTGTTTGCTTTCATGCACCAACTAGCCAAGCGACGGGTTCTTCTTAAGGTTCAATGAATAACGCCACAAGAACGTCTGCAGCTGTTAACTCATGTATTTGACAAATCCATCTACCACCCCTCCCCCATCATTCCACTGCGATTAGCATTCCATGCAAGATCGCAGTGGCACATTTACCTCTAGTAATTTTTGTAGGAAACCTTATGGTGTACGGTGCACAGAACGAAAATAAACAAGTCATTTGCTATGACATGTCGCAGCCTGGTGCAGATGGACCCTCGGCTGAGTGACGCAGCGGCCTGCTCATCGGAAAAGCTCAGTTGGGAGGAGCTGTTCAGCAGGGTGTTGTCGCGGATGCAGCCTGCACACGAGGTGACGCCCGCAGGTGGCGGTGCGCCCGTGGTCCACCGCGGTGCCCTGCCCTTCATTTCGTTCACGGTGGCCCAGCGGACGGGCAACAAGAAGGTTACCCTCGTCGAGGGTCTCGAGACATACGGCATCGACGTTGCGCACCTGGCCCACGAGGTGAATCCCACTGGTGTGCAACTGCATCGGAATCTCATTAGTTCAGCCTTGCGTAATTTGAACTGACGCTGTGGTCCCGTCTCAATGACACTGCATGCATCTCAATGTGCGAAAAGCACTCGGTCATTCAAACTCGCGCATGTTAGCGCCGGTTTGTTCGAACAGACCATGCCCCGAACCGAGCTTTCCCCAGCAGCACGCCTGCTGCTTCTGCGAAGGTTGCAGCTATGGAAATACAGCTGCTGATTGATTTTTCGAATTTCCTTGATAATTTGGATTTGCCCAAGGCCCTGCCACTTACTTGCTAGAACCAGTTTATAATGGGAAGTGGAATTCGGGACTTAGTAGGCTGTCTTGGCGAAATTTTTCAGACTGGCCCCTGTGGTCTTTCTTTATTTGATATCCTTCTGTTCATATTTGATATTCAGTAAGCTTTCGTAGGAATGTGTTCATTCCACATAGTAGATTTCGAATCAAACAAAAGGTAAAGAAGTCAAATATTGAACCAAATATCCAAAAACTTATCACAGAGTTTAATGCTTACAAATCTTGTGCAACAAAACACGATGCTGGGCATGCTTGGGAGTCTACTAGCATCTTCGATTGTGTGTCGCACAGGTTCAAGTGGGCGTGGCGGCCAGCGTGTCCCTGACTCCTCTGGCCAACGGCAAGCAGCAGCTTCTGGTCCAGGGCAACCAGGTAATACAAAGTGCCCGTGCTTAAGCCCATACCCAATGTCTTTTGTGCGTGGAGCTGAGAAACAGAGGTAGTGTTGCTATGTTATGCAGCATAAAATGTCCGTAAGCTCAGAGGCATTTGACCCTGTGCCTGCTGTCACCACTCGCATTTGCTGTCAAGCAATAACTTCAAGATTGGGGATCGCGCTGCAGAATAGGACACCATTGCTGTCCACAAAACCGGGCCCCTTGCTACCGAGAAGCTGGCTTTCCCGCATAGCTGAGACGTGCAGTGGCTAAGCGGGCTTTACAAGCAAAACTTTGTCAGCAGCACGGAATTATCGCAAAATTAAGCGCTATATCAGACACATGTTCTTGGACTAGATAAAAGCGAACGCTTCGAACCGTGTTTCCTCCCGCACAGCCCGTAATATATTCGATTTGTTTCGAATATTCGTAAAAATTTCCGAATACCTACTTTTGTAATCAAATACAAATATTAAACATGTAATATTTGATAATAATTCGAACTTTTCGAATATTCGCACGTTCCTAGTTGTGAGTGATATCAGAGGGAACACCAAATTTGTTTTTAAGCAGCGATCACTCATGATGTGTAGATTCGAATCTGCCATGTTAATATGTTACAAGTAGCATTACTGTTGAACATATCATTTAAACACCCTTACAAGGGGCATGTATGTTTAGCCACTATGATCTCTTGAAAGCATTCTCAGTGTTCCCCTTCACTTTGCTTGAGCGGGCACAGCTATGGTCAAGCTTTCATAGGTCACGTGGTAGCAAAAACTGAACCTTTTCTCACCACACTTGTGTATGTGAACACTGCATGTCCTTAAAGAACCCTTCACCAGGCCTCACTGAAAATTTAGGTTATGCACCAGAAGTTGAAGGGCACTGTCTCACCGCACTAATTTTTCAATGTTCGTTAGTCACTAAACGAAGTACTAGAAGAAATTGAAATGTTGTTTTGCCGCGCTGCCATGGAGCGAGATTCAATGCCAGCATATGCACTCCCTCCTCCTGTCTTGACTAGCATCCGCAAGCAACCTTCCTTCCCTGCCTTTTCCCACACCGTAGCTGGAAATGGACGATCTACCGAGGTCATGTACCATAATTGGTGACATTGGAGGCAGTGCATCACGTGTGGAGGCATTTGCGCATGTGACCTTTAAGCTGGCTTGAAGCGGGGCTCTCTCTCGAGAGAGGGCGTGCAGGCTTCTGTTTGAAATTTAAACTGTTTTTGTGCCCTGCAGCCATGTGATACTTGGCCGACACAACACTGCATGATCTACATGCCACGCGTGCCCGTTCGCTAATGCCCGAACCTGGTGAGGGACCCTGGCTAAATGCGAAGTTAAAGCAATATTTAAGCAAAGTTAAAGCATCAGTAAAGCAATCTTGGCAAAGTTGGAGGGCTGGTACTTACGTAGTATTCTTATTTACAGCCTCTAAATGGCACCTAAGCAGATGATGCATGCGCCTGGTGGTTAACGGATATGACACAAGTTCCAGACCATGGCCTCAGAGATTTTGAGCTCCACGCCATGTGCCTCCCAATTTCAGAGCTGTGCTCTCCTCTCAGTTGCTCTCAGTGTTCTCGGTTTTACGTCATTTCCAGCGAGCACTGATGGTAGCATTTTTTCCAGTTTTGGCATCAAAAACATAATTTTCATGACACGTCCTCTTGTATTTCAAGTGTAGTCCTTTGCACTGAGGCTAATCAGTATCTGTGCTATCTAAAACTTGGCATTTTATGTCGTACAAAATTTTGTTGCAGTTCGCTTTTAATACAGACCATGCACATATGTCGCAGCAAAATGTACCTGTTCTGGTAAATTGGCCCACAAACTTTTGATTGTGACTGTACAGGGCACTTTGCACCATGGCTGGAGCTATGCTGCACCCATCAGTTAACAGGAGGTTCCCTCGGTGTGGCTGTTACAGATTGTCTTCTTGGAGAGGCTGCTGACTGGTCCATCGTACGGTGTGCCACGCAAGTACCTCAAAGGCTTGGAACAAGCGCCAGGAAAGAAGAAAGGAGGCTCCCGGAAATGAACTCGAGTGCTGATTTCACTCATGAGCAGAGACAGTGGTGCCGTCTCTTTCTCGGCAGGCTGCCTCCTCACCAATCATGGCTTTCCCGTCTTTGGCCAGGCATCCGCAATCACTGGACTTGAGTGACATGTCCTGCCAAATGAGAAGAGAGGGAACAAGAGCTAAAAGGTCCACTTTCCATGAAGGCCTGTTCCGAAGTGGCATGGCCCTGACTCACGCTGAACTTGGACAAGTTGCTTTGCCCTCATCAAGACCAGCAAGTGCACCCGGGGTCTCCACAAATGACACCCAAATGACGAAAATTGTTGGATCAATGATTTCTCTGACGCTCCAGATGCAGGAGCCTTATTCTCAATCAATAGCTTATAAAAATATTACTTTCAGTGTGTATTAGTTGGCTTGGCCAATGAATGTCAATGTGACAAAAGAAATCGGACACCTCTATTCGGCAAAATTACTTTCGTGTTGCAGAATTGATGGCTGCATTAGCAAATGCCCACCACCCTGAACAGCTATTATGCCTTGCATTACGTCAGGCATCATACTACGACTGAAACTATACCACCAAGAGTGATTTTGAGAATACAGATTTCGAAGTGACAGTCATGCAACATTCACTCTAGGAGTGTTCGACCACACACAGCATTGGGCTGTACTGAATGGTAGAGCAAAGAGGTGCAGCCAAATTTCTCACTTGGCTCAGCAAAGCCACAAAACACAATGTGTTTTGCTTGTAAAGATAAAAAGGTGCTAAAGATAAAAATATTGTGCAGTCAATGACTGAGCAAATACGTGAAGCAGTTTGTTCGGGTCTTTAATTATTGATTAAAGTACTGTGATGTTTTTACAGGGCTGTACAATAATAGGGTCATAAAGATATGTAGCAGAATATGGATGTTATGAGCCACGTCACAGTTGTCTGAAAAACTATAAATTTATAGAAAAGCATCTAGAGCAAACACACCAGCTTTAGCGAATGCTATAAAAAGGGATGAAGAAAAGACTTGCAAGAACAGCAGCGTAGCACAGCAACAATTACAACCTTATACTAAAATATATACTACAGTAAACATTAGTATGATGATGCCAAAGGGTCTGCTAGCCATATGTGATAAGCTTGTAGCAAGAAACATACATGTTAGATAATAAGGAAACCGCATAAACGTATTCTCAGAATTCTCAGATTGAAGAGTGAACTATCGATTGGAATTCCACAAGTCAGTGCGTCACACCCTAAGCACCTGCCCTTCTGTGGCAAGCTGTTCCTGTTCTGTGCTGCAGAACAGGAACAATATGTGCTGCAGTGCTCGTGCAAGTGCCTTGTTACTTTTAGCAAAAATAAACCTCGTTGTAAGGAGGTTGTATCGGACACGAAAAAACCCTTTGTTGCACTCTATATTCGTTATGAGTGCATATGTGTTACAGCTGATATGGGTGACAATTGTTTAAGATTTGCTTCGTTATATCTGGGTTCGCCATATTGAGGTTCGGCTTACCTTAACGGATGGCTTTGTAATACTCAGCAGCTCTGACTTACCACTCTCACTTCTTTTTTTTGTTCTCAGTAGCACAAATGGCTATCTGAACCAATGTAGGCGATTTTCGGCAACATAGCGTCAGCAAAGCCTCAGCTCCCCGAATTTTCTGTAATGTTTACGAATTTGGGCTCATTCTACAATTCACATTTTATCGGGTTTTATGAAAAAATATTTTTTTTTCGCAGTTAAGTTTCACTTGCCAGTCTCTGCCCATACCCATGAAAGTCTTCCGATCGTAGAATGACACAAAAGGGTGTGTACCTGCTTTGAGCAAGTTTTATTCAGACAAGTTTCTGAAGCAGGAATAATAGACAAAAGCAAATTCACTGAAGAAGTCGCTGTGATCTAAAAACAGTGTATTGCTTGTCGGTTTGTGCTGTTTTAAGTTCGCTGCTGCTTGCGTGTAAGGATAAATCACCTTTACTAAAATGCGTTTGTATCCCTTGAAAGACGCATGCTCAGGGCAAATTTTTTAAAGATGTTGCATATTATTGCCTCTCTAATAGAAAAGTACAGAATGCCGACTAAAATGGGGCTTTTTCACAACCCCATTTTGGTCCGCGTTCTGTAGTCTTCCTATTATGCCATTACTTCTCGACCAGACGAGATTTTATCAGACTCTCAATTTCATTATTGCCTCCCCTTCTGACCCCTCTCCCCACACACACACTTCTGGCATTGTGTTTTTGCAGGTTTGTATGTTCACAGATTGGTGAGCATGGGAAACTATGATGAGTACCATGAATCCAGGAGTCTGGTGGCCTCCAAAAAGAACAGAGATCTGGTGCTTGTCAAACATGTTTGAGGCCAGGGAATGACCTCAGGAAAGCTGTTTGTATCGGTAACATTTGATGCATGAGCTGACTAATGTGGACAGGCTTTACGAGACAGTCAGTGAAGGTGAAGCGGCCAAATGTAAATGACCACATTGTGATGGATGTGACAGCGATCGTGCCTGTGACCATGGAAGCACTGAAGGTGTGAATGCTAATACGTTGTTCAATGGGCAACCATGTGCTGTTGAAATTGAGAGAAGCCAGTTTTTAACATCACAATAAATGAGGTCGTGTGGTTGTTACCTTTGCCTAGTCATCATTTGTGTGGAACAGGGAGCAAGTGTGCTTCCACCAAACGACTCTTCACTGCACAGTACGTGGGTTTCTTCAAGTGATCACTACCGAAAACAGCGAGGAGTTCAGTTGTGTCGAGCCTGCAGCCTCTTCTCATTATCGGTTACATATTGTTGTCATTACAACGCACCGTGCTATGGTGGCCTGCTCAGCACCACATGCTTTCTCATGTAAGAGACGTATTTGCAGCCTAGAAATCATCTGATAGTATACAAAACAATACATTTAGTTAAGTATGGTAATAACAGACTGTGAAAAACATGTTCACTCAGCTTAGCACGATATAGTATGGAGTACTTCAGAGCCTCAAAGTTCATATATTTAAAGGTACAGTGAAGAGAAAAATATTTTGAGACATATTCCTAAGTTATTCTTGTAAATAAAAAAAAATATCTGTGAGATGCATTTTACTTTAAAGGAGTCAAGGAGTGAACCTAAAGTGCCAAAGTATGAAATGGTGCTTTGAAATCCATGACAATGTGCATTTATACTGGTTCTGGGGTTTTGGCACTAGACAAAAAAAATTTGACTTGGACCTTCGCTTTCTCTCATAATGTTCAATCTGTTAGTTTAAAATTAATGAAAATAGAGTTTTGAAAGGATATCAGTCTAACCTGATTTAGTTATTCTTAGTTCTTTAGTTATTTGAAAAGCGGTGGGAGGGAGAAGCATCAGCAATTACTAACAGTGATGTCCTGTTAATAAAAACTATATAAAACAAAAAAGTTGCAGTTTAGCCCGAAAGGCGAAGTAACGATACGATAGCAAAGTATTTGACAACACGCGAAGCGAGGTTCGCAGTTTTGTCGGGCCGCGTAAATTGAGTAAACACTCTTAAAATAACAAGCATGGTGCCACGCGCCATGCGGGAAAACCCGAACACAGCTCATTCGATGAGCGCGGACACTCGCTGTCGCAACGTTGGCGTCACGAAGAGCGGCAGCAGCGGCGAGCGAATCCCCCTCCGCGCTCGCTTCAACGCGAGCTGGGCGCGCGAGAACACAACGCATGCGAAGCCATCAGCCCTAAGCTTCGTATAGCCACCGCAGTTTACTTCAAAGATGGGGCGCGCTAGCTGTTACATGCACAGCGGTGGCCAGACTAGACGAGGAGGTGTCCGCTAACTTCGGCTGGCAATGCCAGCTGCAACGTACAGCTCGTCGGATCTGTGAGACAGTGACGGCTCTGATTGTGACGAATCCAGTAGCCGCGAATCGCCGTTCGCATTCGACCCGCCACCACGAGATCCAGCGCCTGTCCCAATGGCTTCGTTAGAGTCGCTCAGGTCCGCCAGCAGTGAATGCACGAGCTCGGCGACTGTGATAAGCTTAACCGAATAGCACGAATCCATTGCTCGCGAAGAGCATTGTCACGAGGAAACTTGTGATAGCGATGTTTTTTTTTATAATGCTGCGTCTTGTTTGAGCCCCCCACCGATAATTTGCCCGTCCACACGGAACGCAACTTCTAGCGACTGCTACCTCTCACGTCAAACACTAGTTCACGATTGTCGACTCCTCCACGCACTCGTCATAGAATAAACTTAAAAAAAAAAAACGGCAACTTGCTCTCATCGTTGGCGTTCAGCGGCATGATCCCAGCATACTCTGTGTCTACCCCTCCTCACTTCATACACAATGCGACGTGTAACTGAGGAAAAGATAAGATAGGGTGTTGGAGGCAATTAAATTCATTTGTAAAAAAAAAGAAAGAACTCTCAAACGTACTTTTTTTGTTGTTGAGAACATGACAACGAAAGTGTGCAGAGGAACGTCCCAGAGAATTCCATTGACATCCGTTGACAATTATATAAATCGCCGGAGCTTTTCCAATACCGATGAAAGGGGAGGCGCGGCAGGAGCGGGGCGATTTCCGAGAAGTCTCGCAAGGTTTATTATCAACGCGCTTGCAGCGAACATTTTCCTTCTTCCGATGCGGTAGCCCAGCGGTTAATTAAGGCGTTGCGCTGCTGAGGTGGCGGGTTCGGCCCGCCAGCGGCGGCCGCATTTCGATGCGGGCGAAATGCAGAAAACGCTCGTGCACTCGGATTTAGGTGTACGTTAAACAACTCCAGGTTCTCGAAATTAATCCGGAGTCTCCCACTACGGCGTGTCTCGGCACGTAATACACCACACTTTGGTATCCGTTTGCGGTCGTACTTGTTGGTACATGGCTTGCTTGTGGCGCTTGTTTGTGTCTGTTTTTAGACCGTGTCTTATTTTTGGCCCTCAAACTGTCCAGGAATTTAATTTTTTGAAAGTATTTTCCTCATCCTATGCTACTTTGACAGAAGCGGTCTTCTCCCATCTAAATGTCTTTTTGTGGGGAAGACAAATTTAAAGGGGCACTAAGAAATAGAAATAATAATAATAATAATATTTGGGGTTTTACGTGCCAAAACCACTTTCTGATTATGAGGCACGCCGTAGTGGAGGACTCCGGAAATTTTGACCACCTGGGGTTCTTTAACGTGCACCTAAATCTAAGCACACGGGTGTTTTCGCATTTCGCCCCCATCGAAATGCGGCCGCCGTGGCCGGGATTCGATCCCGCGACCTCGTGCTCAGCAGCCCAACACCATAGCCACTGAGCAACCACGGCGGGTTAAGAAATAGAAACGAACATATATATATAGAGAAGAAACTTTATTCAGTTATCAAAATAGATAGATTATTAAAGCGAAAGCTTTACTGGCCGGGAACTTGCGATTTCGCCGTGGCAGTGCTCCGAAGAGGCACATGACGTCACACCGCGTTCCTCGTCGTTGCGCTCGCCTCCGCTCGCTTCGCCAGCTGCGTCGCATGCCTGGTAACATGTCGGAAGATTGAAAAGGAGAGCTCGCGTGCTCCACAACCACAGTTGAGGCGGCAGTATGGACGGCGACAATTCTGATAAGCAGGAGGATGCCTGTAATCGACATCGAAACGAGATGAAGAGAAAACGAATCGCCCAGGAAACAGGCGAACAGCGTGCCGAACGACTGGCTAAACGCCGCAACATAGCTAGACAACCAGACTAACCTGGACTTGCAATCAAGATTAACCAAGGCTAACCATGCTATGCCTTAGCTTTCGCTACGTATATCCTGGCATAGCCGAGCTATGCCACTGCCAGTTTTTTTTCTCAAGGGGGAAGCCTAGTCGAGAGTCCCACTGGCCTTAGCCGCCCTTCCAACTTGGTCGATCGGCGACTGCTGGTCGGCATATTATCTTTTGGCGCGAGAATCCTGCGAAAGGCTTCGGACTGGGGCACATCCATGGACGAATATGATCGCTCAGATGCGCCTCCGTTCGTGAGACTGCACCCGCGCGAACGACTTCGCCCGATGTCGTTCCGCGTTTAGCCGTTCGAACTTAATAGGTTCATTATAGCTTCGATCGATCGGCAGGTTCCATTCGTTGAGTAATTCGGCTAGCTGGCTTTTAAATTCGAAGCATTTCTTGCCGACCATTTGCCGCCGACCATTTGCCACTTTGACAGTATCTATCTATCTATCTATCTATCTATCTATCTATCTATCTATCTATCTATCTATCTATCTATCTATCTATCTATCTATCTATCTATCTGTCTGTCTGTCTGTCTGTCTGTCTGTCTGTCTGTCTGTCTGTCTGTCTGTCTGTCTGTCTGTCTGTCTGTCTGTCACAAGAGTGTATGACGAATATAAATGATAGGTTATGACATAAATTTCATGGCATGCGCGCCATGTAGGTCATGAAACAGCCGCCTACGTCTTGGTGCTGTGATGGTCGTTTCGTTAACTTGGTACACTTTAACTTGGTCTCCGCACAGTGCTTCGCATAACATCGATTACCACATGGCGTGAGATCTGCCGGCTTTTTCGTATTGTCACGCGGTAGTGACGGTGAGGAACGCAGTAGCAAAACTGTGAATGGCGAAACTCTTTATTGGGCGAACCTATATAGCTGTGCCCAGAGAAAGAGGCTATACGCTCAAAACACAACGATAGCGGCGAACACAGTCGGCGATCTTCGAAAATCTTATCTGTGGGGCAAGCGTGTCGACTTTTATACGCGAGTCATCGAAGGTTCCAGAATAATCGCTGGTGCCCGCGTGTCTTCCAGAAAATACTACAAAATTCGCGTCGTGCATTTAATCAGATTACAGAAGCTTCGGTGAACCATCGATAACATTCGAAAAACTTCCGATACATGCAGGCGCGTCCTGCGCTGGTCGATAACGTTTAACCTTTGTTAGCCGGTGAAAAAGCGGTCACCAGACAAAGATAAACAAGTACACGTGTCAGTATAGAAGGTGTAATATATATGCCCTTTGTTTGTCTGCACTAATGTGCATTATGCGCATTGTTCCGTAGAGCTCTTGAGACCCCACAGAGCTTGATTGCACAAGTTGTAAGACAGGCACCTCGAAGCGCGATCTGCCACGAGAAAAGTACATGCAGGGTGTTGCAGCGAACACTTTCAAAATTTTTTAAAGGTTGCCTGTGGCAGACAGCTCAATCCTAACTTATGAGCCGGTCTATTCGAAGTGGCGGACGCTATTTGCACAATAAAATTGAAATGCAATGTCGGCTAATTAGCAATAATTCACTAATTAACATTTAGCTAATTACCTGATGACCCATATTGCAATTTACAAATTCTAGCTCGCACTTGTGTGCTTGCAGCTGAAGCACTCGTGTGCTTCAGTGCGCGAAACGACGTTTTGTGAACAAATTAACTGGAACGCCAATGCATTTCTCCGCAAAGTTCGGGAATTTATATCTCGAAACTGGTGTCGTCCTGAGAATTCGTTCCAAGTGGATCCGCCTTGTCCACTGCTAGAATTTGTAAATTGCAATATATGGGTCATCAGATAGTTAGCTAAGAAAGTTAATTAGTGAATTCTTGTTAATTAGTCGATTTTGGATCTCAATTTTTTGTGCAAGTATTGACCGCTGCTTCGAGTAGACCGGCTCTTAAACTAGAATTGTGGCATCGGCCGCAGGCAACTTTTACAGATTTTTTAAAGTGTTCGCTGAAACACTCTGTATATATACTTAAAGGGACACTAAACAGAACAACGATTTCGTCTGCATCAGTAAATTACCTTCCTACAACGCCAAAAACACCACTCTTACAACGATAAGACGCTTGGTAAGTCAGAAAAAGCGGAAGAACGAAATACGGGTGGCGACGCCTCCTTGAAGTTCCAGCGTCTGGTCGCTGTGATGTCATGGATTTTGATGGCGTCTTCTAAGGCCTACCAACGTTTTGGGCCTACTTAATTATATAGCAGTACAGATTGACCACATTCTGTTCTAAAGGAACCAAATATTAAACATTGCAAATTTCGGGAACCTTTACTCAGCCAGCGTGGCCCAAATGCGAAAACATACTTTGGAATGCCTGACGTCACGCTGACGTAGCGGCGGTGGGGTTTCGGCGCGAAATTCAAATACTGACACTTGGACCTTCATTTTCTCATCTAATAATCAAACAATTATTTTGAAATGACTACCTGCAAGGTTCTCAAACAATGCTTCATTAGCCTAACTGATTTATTGTTTCACTTTAGCGTCCCTTTAAGAAATAATTCTGCTATCAAAATGACGCTTTCCCTGAGCGAATGTCGAACTGTTCTGACCATGTGAGTATCTAATCCAGGCGGCAACGAAGTTAATCGAAAGTTAACCTCATAAAGTGGAGCCGGGAAGTGTGGCTGGTCTCCGGTAAAGGTAAGCAAAAGAATTTGTAGCTGCACAGGCCTTATTTTGTGCTGTCTACGAGGTTCTAGCAGTAGGTGAAACTCCCGTCAGCGCGAGCGAGCGCGGGCGACCAGATTAGGTCACAATTGTCGTACGCGCCGACGGGGCCGTATACAGTGGCGGCGCCCTGCGGCGCGTCGTAGAAGCCGCAGCGAAAAAAAAAAATGCAGCGCCCGGGCAGGCGGCTCCGGCGTGCTCTCAACGGCGGAAATTTTTTTCCAGGCCGCCATGCGCCGCCAGCACGATAACGGCTCCGCGGGCTTGTGACCTTTTCTGGTCGCCGCAAACAGCGGAGTTTCCACTCCTAAATGTTTCTTGCTCCGTGGTTCTAGCTCAGGTTACGTGTGCGTGTGTGTGCGCGCGGTCAACAGCCACACAACGCGGTAGGTAAACTGTCGTATTCAATATTGCGTGCACTTATTGGTTTGTGTTTGCCTTTCGGTAGCGCAGGTGCAAACATCGCTTGGTACAGAGCAACACACATAGCGGATTATTACGAGTGACAATTCATGACTGCACCAGCCACTAGCGCAGCAAACTCGCAGCTTGCATTAGATCAAGCGGCGGCATGGAGGTCCGTCAGGCAGTAAGTCAAAGCAGAACACCGAAATATTAAGAAGTGCCGAATCACGAGCATAATGATTCTGTATGCGTTCCCGAATGCGTATGTTGGACATTGTCGTTTACAGGTATACGCACCGCAACCGAAAATGAACAAGCACCAGCAGAGCAACGTTTACAGCGACAATAGCCGCCCATCACTCATTATTAGATTCCCTTTCAAAGCAAGCCGATCTATAGGAAGCCTTGATGTCATAAAAAATGCGAACAACAATCACGCTATACTTATCCCAAACTTTACTCAAGCGAATCATCGCGTCGATGAAAGAGCGAACCCGCCGCTGTATATAGCGCAGCGGCTACGACGCTGCGCTGTCCAGCTATAGGTCGCGGTTTCGACTGCCGCCACGGCTGCTGCATTGCGATGCTGCCGGAATTCAAAAAAGCTCGCGCACCGTGCATTATACGTGCAAGTTAAAAAGCCCCGGCTGGTCGAAAACAATCTGGAGCCCCCTCAACTATATGGCGTGCCTCATATTCAGACCAACATGTTTGGCCGGCAATATCACAGAATTTTAGTTCTAATGAAATGTCGCAGCTGGAGAAACCTTATGGTTATCATATGCCGGAAAATAGCGAAAACATGCTCCCAAGGAGATTCCGTAATGGTGCTGGACACGTCAGGAGGTGATGAGGGTTCAAGAATACCCAGAAAGCAGATAAGAGCAGATTTCTTTAGGAGCACTGTTTTATCCAAGTGGCCGACAGGTCGCACATGAAATATGCATGCTTGAAATTTATCGTGCGGTTGTTTTTTAAATAAACGAAGAAAGCTTCTGTGCTGCGAGTGGAATTTGGTTTTATTGCCTGCATGATCCTACGCATGGCTCGAGCTATATAATCAGTGCACGTCAGTTGCCAACGTGCGGACCACTGTTTCACGGTCATTACGGTCGGCCAGGCGTTACCGGTGGCGAGCCGCGCGATTTCAGCGGCGATCTCCACAAGATTTCCTGCAGCTGTATACGAGCACTTCGAAGGCTGCTACACAGTGCGCAGCCTACTTTCGCGTCGATTCGCCACCTTACGCAGCTGCGCCGGTATCGGCTGCTTGGCCTCTCGGAGAAACCACATCAGCTCCCTGGCGTGTGCGCTGTCGTTGGGTTCCAGGAACGTGTACTTCACACCCGCACCGTCGGGCCGAGCCGCACGCTCGAAGCGGCGCGGATACTCGCCCGGGTTGCTCGGGTAGTCGTAGCTGACCACGAGGCGCACGTTGTCCACTCGCACGTTCCTCGTCGCCACGTCTGTCGCCACCAAGACGAGCGCCTTCCCGAACCGCAGGGTGTTCAGGGCCACCGCCTTTTCTCGGTCGGTCTTGCTGCCGTGGATGCCGACGACGGGCCAACCTCGGAGGCGCAAGCTCAAACTGAGGTCTTCCACCGTGTCCTTCCTTTCGACGAAGACTACGGCCTTGTCGCTCTCTTCCTCGAGCATGTCCTTCAGGAGGGCGACGAGCTCTTCCTCCTTCTCGGCCTCCTCGCAAATATGGACCGTGTGCTTTACTCGCCGGTTATTGTGCTCGTGGGTCCCGACGCCGACGGTGACGTAGTCCTTCGCCAACTCCTCGACGAGTTGACGCGTCTCGAATGTGCGGCACCCGAGGCACACGATCGTCTGGCGGTCCGGTCGGGTGTTCTTCGCGATGGTCCGAAGCTGCTTGCCGAAGCCCATCGTCACCATGCGGTCCGCGTCGTCCAGCACCAGGTACGTGCAGTGGCGCAAGTTCACCTTGACCTCTTCCATGAAGGATACGAGGCGGCCCGGCGTCGCGATGCAGATCTCGGCGCCTGCCTCCAGCTGCCTCAGCTGCGGTTGCTTCGGACTGCCGGACACCAGACAGGCCGTCCGAATTCCCGAACTCCCGCCAAGCTCTTGGGCAGTGGTGAGAACCTCACGGGCCAGCCCCCGCGTCGCTGTCAGCACCAGCACTACGGGTGCACCGCCGCGCAGCAGGGCGGGCTGGTGCTGTACGTGAACGATGGCCGGGGCGAGGTAGGCCAGCGGCGTCCCTTCCGACGCCGCGGCGCTAACGACGACCTCGAGGTCTCGGCCGCTGAGGGCTGCGGGCCAGCACTGAGCTTGCAACGCGGTCGGCGACGAGCCAGAGTTGCGAGCCTCGACGACTTTCTTAATGACGTCGGGGAAGCCAGCTTCGTCGACGTGGAGGATCGGCTTGGGCACCCCGCGTCCCGCGACAGTGATCTCGTTTGCTTTCCGGTAGGCCTCCACTTCTCCGGTCGATCGAAGGGCCGTCCTGAAGTGTTCGGTGTATAGATCCTTGTGGCACGTCGGCAGGTCAGCCTTACTCCAATCCGGCGGGCGTAAGTTGTGTCCCACCTGGCTGTTCCGGCCGCTGGTTGGGACCGATTGACCTCTGCCCAACGCGAACATCGCCCACATGTTGTCCCCAGTGTCCGCCTGCAAGATGCCGTGCCCCATGCCGAAGGGGCCTAGTCCGAAGCCGAACTGGGGTTGGACGAAACCGATGTTCCCTGCCGGAACTCCTTCGTTCGGCATTGCCGCCGGTACGGCGAACCCACCGAACGCTGGAAGCCCGTTCTGTGCCATTACGAGTCGCCGTTGGGAAGCGTTTCGCAGCGAGTTCAGAGCATCCGCGCTTGCGCTCTACGCGTCCGACTACCCAAACTTTTCGGCCGCCTGTTCGGACCAGCAGGAACAATTTACATTTGCGCGATGCAACCCCTCCCCACGGAGCTCATCTCTTCTTCAACTTCTCCAATCTCTCTCGTCCGCCGCCACGAGTTGTTCTTGCTTTGTTTTCCAACAATGTATTATTTTATCCACCACAAAGAAGCGAGCGGTTTCGCATCTGCATTCATAATAATAGTACTTCTCAAAAGAAAAGTACAATTCACGTGAGAGAGAGAAATGCAAAAATCAGAAGACAGCTACAATAATTTTAACATATAACAATTTCAAAGGAAAAAAATGTAAGCAAAAATGAGCTGTAAATAATTTTGGAAATGCAACAGGGCAGACGTCTTGTGTCTCTAACGAAGTTGTAAATTGCAATAAGGCTGTGATGGCTGTTGTGTTGTTGTCGCCTCTGACCCTTCTAGCCTGCTTACCTACGAGCGTGGCTCGCACCCAGTATGGGGGATTGGGCAAGAATCTGAAAGGTATCGCCATTGAGAAAATTTGAATGGCTAAAGGAATGAAGTCAGATAAATTTTAAGAATTTAACGAGGAAATCGTCCTGATTCAATTATACACGGCACAACAACTGCACCAACGTGCCTGTGACAACGCACCAGAGAAGAGGCTCCCAAAAATAGAATATCAGGAATCGTTATATTCACTCCAGCACTGTGAAGCGAGTGGAGGCATTTCATCGTCTTCTGCAGCAACGGTGCTCCGTACACTTTTTTTTCCCCTATAGTAGACTGACTGCTTAAAAACACGTTATTCTTCAATACCCTTTATTCCGTATTAAATATACCATGTAGAAAAACATCCGAAATTTCTGCCTTGAAAGTTCTCATTGTTCCTACGATTCCCTCATCGCCCCCCCGCCCTCTTTTATTTTCCTCTGCCTCCCGCTTCTGCGCTGCGTTGCGCGCACAGCGGTGGCGTAGAGGTAGAACACCCGCCTCGCGTGCAAGGGGTCCGTGGTTCGAATCCCGGTGCCGGCACTTTTCCACCGGATTAAAAAAAAAAAAAAAATCCGCGTGTTGATAAAATTGCACAAACAGGCCTGGAGTGTGGCCTGATCCCGGTGACCAGAACCGGTAACGCACTCCCTCACCAGACGAGGATTGGCCACCCTGGTGCAGTACTTGGCCACAACCACCTCTTGCGCTCCTCGCTTATGGCAGTAGTGCTCCCAACGCTCCTCGTCTTTCATGGCCGCCAAGCGTCGTTGCTTTGCGTCACGTCTTCGAGCCAGCATACGTTCGCGGCCTGCGCACCGCGTTTCGCCGCGTAGCGAAGACACTCCCGTTCCGCGCGACGCTTCTTTTCGGGCCTGCAGGTGTTCTCCACGCCGAGTGGACGCTCTGGCAGTGGCGTAGCTAGGTCGTCTGGCACCCGGGGCCCTTAGCTCTTCTGTCACCCCCCCCCCCCCCCCCGGGTGTAGTCGAGGAAGGCGAGGATATCGACACTTTTCGGGTGTTTTCAGACGTATATGACACCCCCCCCCCCCTACTGGCCCACGGCCCCCCAGCCCCCCCTGTTGCTACGCCACTGCGCTCTGGAGCCAGTTTGCCGGCGCGTAATTACGCGCTCCTTCTGCACACGTGACCAACGTGCTACGGACGATCGTAATGTTCGCGCTATCACAACCCAGCACGGGACCTCCGCAGCCTGCAGCGCAAGCATTTCTGTCGCATAGGAAAGCAAGCACGGTACGTGCCGTACGGAAAAAAAAAAACTGTGCAATGCCGCCTCGGCGGCGCCGGCCTGGATGAGCGGAGGCGAGCGCCATCTCGGGGTGTTGCAAGAAACCCAGCAGCGCGTGTGAGCAAGACCACAACAGCAGCAGCAGTGCGCGGAAAGTCGGGAGAAGAGGCAAAGGAAGCTTCGCTTCAAAAGAACACTTACGGGGCCGGTGTGTTGAAGGACAACTTGGCCTCGGCTGCTTTGTTGCATTTTCCAGTGTGCAGCCGACAGTGGGGCGCTTTCGAAAGTGGTGGGGGGCGAGGCAAATTGCTAAGTTTGCCCCAGCTCTTCGGCGTTGGGAGGGGGCAAGTGCCCCCCCCCCCCCAAGACTGCATGAAGACTGCACACCGCTTTCGATATTTTTCGCCTATACTCCGTTTCATAGATTAGGTGCAACGCTGTGGAGGCTACAGATACTATTTGCAGTGAATGCGTTCGCGCTTAGTTCGGTGTTTCTTAGTTCGGTGTTTCTGTGAAAATTTCCTTTATGTAAGCTCAGTTCTGAATGAAAAAAAAAAAGAATTTACCCTTAGAAACAAACAAACCATGCACTCATGCAGCTGCTAGGACGCGGAGCAATGCATTTCGGCAACCGGACTTCTTGCGCATTTTCCACGGCGTTGAACCTGCATTTGTATGGAGGACATCGATGGCACTCTACCTCACCCAATTCCTGAAATGTCTGTGTACAAACAACAGCCGCCGGTATAAAGCAGATATAATTCTTTAAAAAAACTGAATAAGAAGGTTTATGGCCACAATGAAATTATAATTACTGACAGCCAATACCACAGGTTCTTCTAAAATTGCATCGTCTATGTTGGAAAGAGTATGAGCCATACTTTGAGCAACAACGGGGGTCACGGGGAATAAGAATAAAGTCGCACGTCGCAGGTCGAATTAATCAATAGGCCTTTATCATCTGCGTAGGTGTGGTCGGCAAGTGCTTCCAACGCGTTTCACAGGCTTGACAAAGATAAACTGCGTCGGTACAACATTCTCCTTCAGAAAGCGTCGCCCACTAGCCTCGCTTGGGATATAGTCATTGGGCTTGAAATTTTTAGGAGCAGACCGTCGTAAACTGGCCGATAACGAGGTTTGGCCCTGGGTCCCTTCTTAATTGTGGCGATTATCCACTTTTTGAACATCTTGTCCCGCGGGAACTTGTGAAATGAGACTTGCAAAAGGTAAGTCACTATAATCTTGTCCTAAATGCAGGTATTTCACTAAAAGAGCTGGGTCACTAGCTCTCATGTTTTTGCGTTGCCATGGGCGCCAATGCAGCTGACTAAAAGGAATTTCAGGATGGCTCCAGACATTGTGTTTTCAGCATTGCATGTTGCTCACTCGCAAAACTTCGTGGCACGATTTTAATCTGTGGTTCATAAAAAAATTATCGTTGGGTTTTTGAAATAAATGACAAGGCGCAGGCGAAAAAAAAATATTTTTTTTTTTCTAATCGGGGTTTTGACTAAAGTACTCGGCATATGCTTATGAGGAAACTAGGCAGCTATAGGCAGACAGTGCACGTACGTTTTATGTTTCGCTAAAAAGCTGAATGCGGCAGCGGGAAAAGTTCGCTCCAAGCTCGTTTACGCGGGGTCAATGCCCGCGAACACCCGTAATACGTACCTTCTCGTCGCCTTTGCATCGGTATCCCTGCTGGTGACATTCAGGAACACAGCAGAAGGCGACCATTGCCTAATAAATATTGTTAACGCAGACTTGCTAGCGCAATCAGTAAACATGTACTAAGAGCCGTGAACGACGCGACGCTTTGCCATAGAATAAAGAACCAACCAGCTTTGCTTATAGTCGACACAGTAAGCCGGGAGAGCCATAGAGTTACTATACTGGTGACAGCAGCGGCAGCTGGCGGTACCCCTTAACATGGCGTCAGCGCACGTACTCTCTGGTTACGGCCAACGTTCTTATGCTATCTTCGGCTGGTCGCTTCTGAGCACTCTGGAGATGCTCTGGAGCGCTCTCGCGAGCGGCGTTGTCTTCGGCTGGTTGAAAGAGGGTGCGCCCCTGCGTTCGGCTGGTTCTTCTCGATTGCTCTCCTCTACTCTCCTCTAAACTCTCTTCTATCTTGGAGCGCTCTGGGGCGCTCTGAGCCCTGTCGTCGGAGCAGTCATCGAGATTGAAACGTCATCGCAGCGCCGCGTCGCTGCGGTTGGCGACGGCCCACCGTAACCTTGGCAACCTAGGCCACTGCATGCTGGCGTCTCGACGAACGTTCGTCCCGCCGGCACGTCCGCCGGTTTTTCCGGCAGCGCCGGGAGCTTTGGATCGGCGAAACATCGGACGTTGGCAGTAGTCACGTGGTTTCGCATCAGCAATTTCCTCCTCCGAGAGCGAGTCGCACGTTCGGCTTGCGCGCTTGTCCCGTATACACTCTAAGAACAGTTTACACCCTTTGGCTTGCCCCTTCTGCCACACAAAAATAATCGTCATCTGCCTTGATGCGTTTCCTTTCTTTATCGCTGCGAGCCCAGAACTTTCCAGTAACGAATGGCACGCGCGTTATCAGAAGGGGCAAGCCAAAGGGTGTAAACTGTTCTTAGAGTGCACCTTTGAGCTCGGGAAACGACCGATATACCCGACCCTGCTTCGGGGCATACAGGCGACCAGTCGAAGATACCATTAGATTTAAAAACATTGGTTGCGGCCGTTGCGGCGGCTGCCGCGAGCGGCGTACTCATGGGCGTACCAGGCCCCGCACACTCTCAAGTTCAACAAATGGCCACAGAGGGCGAAAAATCAATCGAGGCGCGTTTCAGCGTAAGCGCGCAAGTGGAGCTACTGTAATTTGGTCGAATACTTTATTTGGTGCTTTCGCTGCTAGGGGCGCTGAACATGCTGATTTTTTTAATTTACACAAACCATTGACATGAACAATCGAGGTGTCTAAGGATGTTTTTTTACCTCAGGCAAATAGACAGTTGATTTTTTTTAACATTTGATTGTTGAAGCTGCTTTTTAGTCATAGCGTCAAGGTTTTTGTACTTGATTAAGCACCGACAGCCGACAGCCTATTGGTATCGATGTGTTTCCTGGCCGTTGGCGTTCGAATACTACGGCGGTAAAACATTTTCGAAAGCATGCTGGTTTCGTCTGCGAGTCATTACACAGACTTGCTGTAAAGAGGTCTACTCTTGGCAAAAAATAGTGCCTCATTTTGTTTAGGCGTTGATTATCATAATGAATGCGGCGGAGGTTGACGGAATACGCTTGAAGGTACGTTTTTATGCCGTTGATCTCCATAACACCGTAAGTACGCAAACCGATGTCACAGAACACCCGATGCATCATTGTGTGTTCTCCGTCATCGCTTGTTTGCTGTACGCCTACTAATTCTTCACTTCTTCTTCAAGTGTTGCATCCTCCTTTTGTCCTTGTTCCCTTGTGCTTCACTTACAGTATGTCGTTCCGTCAGCTGTAATGCGCATTTGCAAAACCAATACGTTTGATAAGACGCAGTGGTTATCATAATTTCACTACACATGTATTAAGCTGGCACATGTGGTTCAGATACAGATACCTGTATGCGGACTTGCACGACGTTGATGCGGAGATTAGGATAATTATGACACCCGTAAGGAAGAGGCAGCTGACGGCCGTAAGCTGTTGCGTTCTTTTCGCCAAATTACCCGGCCTGGTAGTGCTCTAAAGATGCTGTATAAAAGTGACACGCGGTGACAGGGAAGTTATGTTTAGCAGCCGACTGTACGTTTTGTAGCTTATGTCTTCTTTCTTGTGCGTCTGTGCTACCCTTATTAATGAGCCATTTCTTGACTATGTTCTTGACTATGTAACCGCGTTTGTGTGGATCCGTAGACGTGTGCTTTTTGTTGTACTTGTAAAATGCTAATAAAATATTTTCAAGCTTACTCAATCTTTGGTGTGTGCGTTTATTCCAGTCGAGGCCATCGTGCCACCTGGAAACCGCACTCTGTCAGTAGCCCTACACGAAATGCAACAGCTGGAGCGCGGCGGCACAACTCGGGGTAACGGCGGCGTAATAAACGAAAAACGTAAAACGTAAAACGTAAAAACGTAAAAGTCAGTTCAGAGTGTGCCTTAACTCGATATGACTCAGCGCTACATATATTCTGCTGCGCCTTGATCGTGCTCCCGCCAGTTTGGTTGCTGTGTGGCAAACGTAGCGCCTACATACATATGTAGGCGCTACGTTTGCCACACAGCAACCTAACTGGCGGGAGCACGATCGATGCGCATCAGCCAGGACCCAGTAGGTAAAGCGACCATACTGTGCAAAACCCAGTTTCCGTTTCCTGTTGTACAGCGCCACCCGTGGTCACATACTTTAGTTCACGACGCCACCGCTACGCTTATTTCCGTAGCACTGTGGAAGGTACAGTTTCCCTTCTCTAAGTTTGTATAGGTGTTCTGTGGGCGTACCATCTTTGGATGTGGCGTCACACGCCGCCCCGTTCCAAAGGGGACGCTCATAACATCCATCCATCCATCCATCCATCCATCTATTAGCCTCTTCCAGAATCCAATAAACGTGCTGCTGCAATGCGTCGTTGCTGTCGTATTTCGAAGGACGGTGCAACCTTGTTTTCATGGCCTTCCATGGAGTTAACGGCTTTATTACATTTGGTCGCTGCTTCGCGCGAGTTTTTATTTCTGCGGGCACCTTTAGTCTATGGCGTAAACGCGGTGCGAGGCAGTTGCCGCGGGACATACTCGTCGCGCTCTGTTTCGTCGTCTGGATAGGCTCGACTCTGAGCTACTGTCGTTTCTGTCAGTGGAGTTGTTCTTCCTTGGGGAAAAGGAGTTCCTTCGACAGTGGTCATGCCATATCCTGTCGGCGGCTGGTATGGAGGCGATTTTTCGACCAGCCTGGTTCTTGTAGTCAGGCCAACAGAAGTATTCGCTGAATGTGCATAGAATGTAGGTGCCCGTGATTTCTGTGTGCGCCTGCTCTCGTATACATGATCACTTTTCTATATACACATCTCATAGCATCGCTTCAAAATTATGTAAACTGTTTCTGTCGCATCATCACTGTACATAACCGTTGTGTACACTCTATATGTTGAACATAGTTCTACACATGTGACAATTAGTTTAGACCTTTATGTGTTGTATGCGGTTGTACGTTGGTGAGTGAGGATTCGGATACTACTTCGAAAACGTGTCGCGTGTACAATGCTTCCTTTTTTGTATATGATATCGTCCTGATGGAATTGTGCCGCGATTGTGACTTAGTGTTTGTATCGCCTCTTGTTGAAATAAACTTTTTTTTTTCTAAACGCACGTCGGTGTCCTCCGTTCATTTTAACCGACTTGACCGGTTACAGACGTGTTCGATTAATCGTTTTCGAGAGTTTTGACCATTCTGTGGTTCGACAGGAGCGGCGCGAAATTTTAAAAATTGTACTACAGTGGCGGCGCACCAGCAGCGGCGACTGTGCGGCCTATATAGTGATACCACTTTGAGAGGCGTCACCATATCCGTCGCTTTCAGGTCAACCTACTTTTATTCAAGAAACAATGTTCCGTACTTTGTGTGCGTTAGCGTAGTGATGATATTGTGCCGTCATTGTGACTTACAATGTTCGTATCGTCTTTTGTTGAAAAAAAAAAAGTTTTCTAACACATTGGGGTAATATGTCGCGTCCCACCCAATTCGTGGTCCCACCTCTCCTTCTCTCCCCCGCCTTCTCCCACGGTGGCGGCAGCGGGAGAGGAGAATGGAAGTCGCCTTCCATGCGCTGCTGGGGACAACACACGGACGCGCTGGTTAACTTCTGGTTAGTGGGTCACGCATGTAAAAAAAAAAAAAAAGACTTCTTCTAGGTCAAGTTGGTGCTTAGATTTCCTAGGTACGCTTGACTGCGGCGGAAAATACGTTTCCTGAAAAGGGGACACACACACACACACAAAAAAAAAAAAGGACAGTGGCGCTTTAGGCGCAAAATATAAGACACGGGCAGCCGCACTGTAGGTGAAGCACCGGGAAAAATAAAAATCAGTTACGGGAGTGCGCCTGTCCGTGTCTTTCATCTGTTGTCCGCGTCTTATTTTTTTGCGCCTAAAACCATTTCTAAAAGTCAAGTGCCAACTAGCCAGACAGCAGACGTTACTGCACTGTCTTTCTTTTTTTTTTTTTCTGTCTCCTTTTCACGAAACGTATTTTGCGCCACAATCAAGTGTACCTAGGAGATCTGCGCGTTCTCTGCGGAATTAAGAATTTGAAACAATAATAAAAAAAAAACAGCGCCTTTCACGCGTATCCGTTCAAAAATGCGCGCCGCCATATACCAACATAAGTGCGGCGCGACTTCTGGTACGTCGCCTTGTATAAAGCGGAGGTGGTGGTCACGCGTTACCGCAAATAACTTGAGCACGCAGTGACACTGGCTTTCGGCAGCACGGTCACAAGGCACGTGTACGCGTCAGTGGTGTCTGGTACCACTATAGATGCCACATGCAGCCTTCGGTGACGTGAATTAATGTTCCCATTTTTCTCGCCTCTGAAGCCTCGAGCTTTGAACGTTGCTCAATGGAAAAGTAAAACGCGGTTAAATATTTGTCGCGCTCTCGAGAAGTTGAGGCTCTGTAGCCTCGACTGGATCGACAGCTATCTAATAAGTAAATAAATGAAAAGAAACGAGACAAACACTTTCCGGTCAGTTCTAGTTCTTCTGTTTTAATGTATAGTATATTTATCGCATTGAAGTGCTAGCCTTGTGGAGCTGAAAGTTCAGTGGAAGATTTAAAAAAAAGGGGAGGGGGGTAGGGGAGGATTACGAAACTATACGAGCTGCGCAACGAGCGCTGGAACGAAGAATGGTAAGTGCAACGTTGAGAGACAGACTGTAGGGATTAGAGGGCAAATAGCTAATTTTCTAGTTGAGATACTAGAAAATTAGCTATTTTCTAGAAAATAGCTAATTTAGCTATTTCTAGAATTTAGCTATTTTTAGCTAAAATAGCTAATTTTCTTAGCTATTTTCTAGAAAATAGCTAAGAAATAGAACTAGAAAAGATACACCCTTGGGGCGTATCTTTTCCCTAAACTTAAAAAAAAAAATTATGGAGTTTTTAGAGCCGAAACCACGATCTGATTACGCCGTAGTGAGGGAGTGCGGAAATTTGGACCACCTGGGGTTTTTTAACGTGCAACCTACATCTAAGCACACAGTGTTTTCGCACATAAATGCGGCCGAGATTCGATCCCGCGGCCTCTTGCTTAGCAGCCCAAAACCATAACCACTATGCAGCCACGGCGCAAGCAACAATGCTGTAACACGCCAACAACTCACATGCGCGCGATTCGTGACCTCGAAGTACTGGAAGGAAATGCGCGCAAGATGGCGACAATTTGTTGTTCGAGGACAAGATACGCCAAAAAGGGTGTAAACGTTTTTTATTTATTTTCTTTCTTTTTGTGTGGCGTTGGGCAGGCGCCATATGTAACACGTAGATCAGATAACCGATGGACTGTAATAATTAAGAGGATGGGTTGTCGATGGAAGTAAAGGACTCGCATCTCAGAACGGCAGTAGGAATTAAATATGCAGGAGTGTTACGAGTCAGATGACGCAGCAGTAATTGGAGGTCGTTTTGGAGATGCATTCGTTCTGCAGTGGTGATATATGAAATGGGATGATGATGATGATGATGATGATGATGATGACGACGACGTCGACGTGAACTGTTGGTTTACTTGTGGTCGAGCAAAGTAAAACGCTGACAGTATGATCATTAGAAAAACAGATGCGGGTCGAAGGCAGGATAAAGGCCCTAGGGCAACAAGGGCATTGACCGTTGGTTCTGCTGGTACGCGGGGCGAAAAAAAAAAAAAAAAAGGAAACGATCGAGGTCGGCCCAAGAAAGCTGACAAGACACTGCGCCGTGCGCGAGTATCTCAACACCGAAATTCTGAGGAAGGAGTTGATAAGCGACAGCGAGAGGAAATGACAAACGAAATAAGGGTCGAAGCCGTTTAAAGATGGGACGTAGCCGATAGAGCATACATAAATATGTCTCTGTTTCCTTCTATACGTGCTTGGGGGACTTTCAACGACTCCTTCCATTATTCAAGATTTATAATTACTTTCTTTTTTTGCGCGTCTGGAACCGCACTCTGAAGTCCATCGACCGAGTTTTGAGGATATCATTTTCAAGGAACGCCGGCATATCACTAAGCCGCGGAGGTTAGAGTGCCCGCCGAACCATTACGTTGTCGCGCTGGGCGCCATGTCACGCAAACGTTTACGGCCAATGCACTGACTGGCATTTGACAGCCGTACATGTGTAATGTCTTCACTCAGCCTGTTCGTTCGGGCTTTTTCAGCTTGTCGGCGTTTGGTCAACTTAGTATATAGCTTAAGATAAATTGTACATTTTTTTTTTCAAACGCAACAATTCTGCAACGCAGAATGTCTACGCTCAGCCAGTCAAAATCTTCATGTCAGGTGTGTTCAACATCAATCGCGTGCTCCTATACGTTTCTGTGCTAGCATGGCGAGTTCAACCCAATAATAACTGCCAAGTTATTTCGGGAAAATACTGCACGAAATGTTATAAATTCTCTTACTTCGCCAGATTTCTGGCGCTCAAGAAATGTCCCCAATTCCATGCATGCACTTGTGAGATAGCCCTTTATTGTGGAACTTTCCACGGAGAAGAAAACGCGCCAAATGGTGATGATGTGCACAGACGAAGACGCGGGAAGTTAGTGAGCAGCACTGACAATGGCGACATGCAGCGGAAACAGTGGTCGGACGCCATTATAACGGAAGTGCTTGAAGTGCACCGAAATCATTCGTTATACAGGTCACTTCGTTCTAAAGGTTGCGCACCGCACAGCTCACAAAAGAAACGGGACAGGATCATTCGATCGTTAAGAAGCTGATTTCGTGCGCGTTAGTACAGTAAGCAAGCCGACTTCGCTAACTTGAAACATCGAACGACCAGAGAGTGGGTGCGGCAGCCTTTTTTTTTTTTTTTTTTTGTCGACATGCACAAGAAGAGAACGCGCAGAACGAAGTATTTTCCTTTTCTTTCTTTTCTTTTCTGCGAATGGGAGAGCTTACGTGCATGCCTCTGTGTGTTTGCGTGAGGAGGAGGGGGGGGGGTGCTCTAACACATCCGGGCCTTTGGCGCCTCTTCCCCTTTTATTTTTTTTTCTTTATCAAACGCCCTCGATATTCATTGTAGGTCATCGGACCTCATAAGCTCAACTGAGCTGAAGGTTTGCCCATTAAAGTGACTGACGCGGGAAAGCCCACGGTTCAACGACTGCCCTTTTCCTTTGCGCGTTTAAAATTCCGCAGAGCGCTAGGGGATAAATTACGAACTAAACAACATATAACGCAGTGAAGTGCAGCGAACTCGTAACGATGCAGCATAGAACGATATATCGGTTAACGACCATCAGCCATGCACCTTAGCAACGACAACGTACTACTATAGCCATACGACGATGTGGCGATAGATCCACACGACATATCCCCATCCGGTGAAATTCCTTTCCTAAAAAGTTGTTTTTTTTTTTCGTAAGCCGGTGCTCGGATGAAATGAAACACTGAAATTCCCTCTGCCAGGTCATAACTGAGCAGAGTGTCAATAAAGTTGTTACCACCACCACCACCACCTCTGAGGGAACGGTGCAGACACGGCCTCAGTAATAATGTGATGGCTTGCCGGTGGCCCACTCCAGGTGACCGCCATCAGTGCACGTGAACATGCGATATGCATACATCATTAGCCTGCATAACCCCCTGCGGTACTGCGTGCACTCGTTTTAGCTGTCGTCGTTTGAACGGTGATACGTGTTATTCCTCGGAGTTCTCCAACACCGGGAAGCGCGAGCGCGCATTCATATTGACACCATATCGAAGGTTGGTTATGTTTAGAGACAGCTAAAAGAGCAAAGTTATTTTCGCTGTATTAGTACACAGCTTGCACGTTACGTCACGGACGCAAGCTTCTCACCGTGACTGTTTCGCCAGTGTGGCGCCTAGGATGACGTCAGCTCAAGCCATGGCACTTTTAATCGTGAAAGCGAGCTCGGTAAGCCACAAAAAAAAGACACGTGACCGAAAGGCAGGTGACGACGCTGATTTGAAGTTCCCGCACTATGATGTCGTGACGTCATGGATTATGGCGGCGTTTGATGGGCTTAAGTGAAATTTGTTATCGATAATACGTGGCTACACTGTATAGTAAAAAAAAAAAAAAGTTGAACGTCGAACTTGGTCAGTTTCAAGAACTCAAGAACCTTTACAGATACGCAACGGCCTGAGCATGATAAAAGGGTATTTGAGATTAGTGACATCAGGCTTACGTACTGACGCTTAGGTTTAGGCGCGAAATTAAAAAGAAAGAAACCGACCCTCCGTTTCTCTCACAATAATCGACAAATTACCGCGAAATGAACGACAAGAAAGTTTCTTAAGAATGTCTTATCAAACTAAACCGACTTGCCTTTCGCTTTAGTGGGATATTGCACGTTTGAGGCTAGTTCTGACTGGATGTTTCATAACGATGATGGATTGCTGGGTGTGAGATGTTTCTTGAAATCGATTCAAGTGGGTTGCACTGAGCTGGCACAACTGGACAGCTACCGCTGCGCTTGCACTCCATCGACCTCGCTGGCAAAGCGACAGAAATTCCTCCGCGCAGCGGCTACCGACAGAACACATTAGCTTGCCAATTGACTCCCAGCACTCTGCATCCATTTCTCGCCACCTCAACACTCGATCTTGACAGCTAGATAAACAGACCTCAGATGTGAGCCAGCGAATCGGGTGATCTGTCAAATAACCGTTTCTGCATTGCACACTATCGTTTCTAAGACAGCATATAAATATATTAATGATTGACAGTTGTCACGTCGGCAAATATGCTGAAACTAGATTCAGAGGCGAGCTGCTCTGACGTGTAGCAAAGGACGACAGCTGCAAAAATGAATTTCGTGGGAGGTCTTAGAAGAATAAGGGCGACAGCTAGCCACGTACGCGAGGTTATGCGTCTGCCAACTGCCAGTTCTATTTCGGAGAGAATTTGTCTCTTGATAAGCTACGATACGATAACGTATTTCTCATCGTGAACGCACTTGCAATGCCAACGTCGGGGCATGTGGAAGTTCGTCTTTCCGGTAGTGGGTATGGCAGCTAGGCTGACAGCTGGTGCCCATATGCCTATCGCAATTTGCCGGCGATTTCTCAAAGAGCAAATACACTGCAAAAGATACGTGGCACTTTCGTAGCGCGTCCGGGCGCTTATCGCAATCGCGTGTCGTCTGGTACGTAGTACAGCAACAGACGACCACCTACGCGTCGGCGGATATTTACCGTCCGCACCCGATCCGAAAATAAAAACAAAAATATGGGGTTTTACGTGCTAAAACCACTTTCTGATTATAAGGCACGTGTTGTGTAGGACTCCGGAAATTTTGACCACCTGGGGTTCTTTAACGTGCACCTAAATCTAAGTACACGGGTGTTTTCGCATTTCGCCCCCATCAAAATGCGGCCGCCGTGGCCAGGATTCCATCCCGCAACCTCGTTCTCAGCAGCCCAACACCATAGCCACTGAGCAACCACGACGGGTGATCCAAAAAATAAGACGCGATCGAATATGCAGTGAAAACAACACGCGCTGCCCAAACATATATTGGGGCGCTCGATGCTTTATTGTGCACGACGCTGTTAGGCAGGAATTCCATGCAGCAAGTCGATATGGCGCGAATAAACGTAGTTCATCAAATCTTTTATATGACCCGTTCTTGTAGAGATCGCACTTACATTAGCTCACTGTACACTGCTCTAGAGTACTACGACATCGTAGACACGGGCCTGAGAGTGTGAAAAACGGCATTTAAGGAGCATTACCGAGTATATACCGGATAAAATGGTTAACTCCGCAGACTATATAAGTACTAGAGTCGAAAAGAAGTCGACTATATACGAAAAAAAAAAAAACCCTAGTCATACTGCCATTTCTCCCTTTGCTATCAGAAAAAAAATGCTATTAATTGTCGCCTGGGTCTTCCATCAGGACGCTATTGCAGATCACCGATAAAGAGACGTACGGGTAGACGCCCGGAGGAGTTCAAAGGAGGTGTACAGAAATTTAAGATGACTTGAGATGCAGTAAGATGTCTTGAGGGCAAACTTTGCTCTGATATATATTGCTGCACGGAAAAGAAAAGAAAAAAAGACAAGGGAACTCAATTGCGTTATAACACGATTGCAAGTTAAATAACCGACAGGAAGTACTCAGGTTAAAAATCGCAACTACCACCGCTTGGAAGCATTTGTGGACCATACGCTACTTCTTCAGACTATCGAGAATGTGCGGTTTAGCACAGTGTGCAATTTACATACAAGGTCTTGCACAGGGAATGCAAATGTTTCTGCCCGTCGTAATGTCGTAACGTGGTTTTCAAAAGGCGACCGTTACGTCGTCGAAGCACTTGGTACTTTGTGCACACCTATTCTACGCTCTAATGGCGGTCACGGGACCACCGAAAGGGTGACATACCGCGCATACCTATGCTTTTCTCAAAGTCTGCCGTTCCAGTGGCTGACAGGTACCTCACCATACGCCGCCAAGCTACTCAAAAATGCTGTTCGAAAGTATCTACGCACTTTCCTCGAAAATTTGACCCTCTTCTGCGATTAGTAGTCGCCTCCCAACCTCCGTCATAAATGAGCTCATTTGAACACCTTATTAAAAACATTTGTTTTTAAATTTCCCGCTCTCGAGAAATGGCAACGTGTGCAACCAACGCCGCCGCGTCAGAAAACAATCGTTTCGAAACTTCTCTCCGACATGCGGATATGAAAGCTCGGCCGTCAGAATTGAGAACTCGGCTATATACTGTTTCTGAAATGGAACAATGAGTTCGGATTGCCTCTAGTACACCATGATGTTATTCTTGCGGTCCAATTTTAGAAAAGAAAGAAAACAAGGCTCCCTGGCTCCTTTGCATGAGCGATTATCTCTAGACTCGTGTGGAATAATCGCCACACTCAGAATGTATAAAGCTTGCAACGTGTGTTAGGCGAGGGGGACCGGCAAGTACAGGCTAGTGTTACGTTCTACAAGGGTGTTCCACGTAACTTGAGCCAAACTTTGAAAATATGCAAATGCCACGTAGCTGGACCGATCCAAGGTAACGTTGCTTGCCGTACGTCGCTTCGAGATACTCAGATTTCTTTTTCCACTCCACCTGATAATTAGTAAATAGATTAAAAGTGTCCACGAGAAAATTGTAGAGCAACATGATTAGCTCGGTACAGCTTTTTTTGTATCTCAATAGGTGCTACATAGAAGTGTTTTTCGACCGAGCGTGAAAGAGGCCTGCGAATTTACACGTAAAATTGCCGCGCGACTGGCCCGCTCGAGGCACTCTGCGTGTATTTGCGGGCTTCTTTCACGCTCGGAAAAAGTTTGAAGTAGCACGTACTCAGCAACAGAAAGCTGTATCGGGAGTTTTTCATGCAGCTCGACAATTTTATCGTTGGCGTTTTTAATTGCAATAATTGAGAAGCTGATTAATTCGGACTAATTACTCAATTAGGCTGAATGAGAAAAAGAAATAGTCTGACTATCTTAAGCGACACCAAGCAACGTTACCTAGCTTGATTATGTCCAGCTACGTGGCATTTGCAAATTTTTTGAAGTTTGGCTCAAGTGAAACAAAGTGAACAATCGAAGAGAGATTTCTCACCATTCTTGTGCTCCGACCACTGGCACGTCCTCGACGTTAATCTATAGCCGAAATATTTGGAATAAATAACAAGGATGAAACAGCAATGTTAGGAGTTAGGAGAAAAGTGAATGACCAACGTTCTCTCCTATAGCCACTGAGCAGGGGAGACAACTTGAGAATCCTGCGATTTCGTAGGAATGAAGATGCAGATACCGAGACCCGTCTGAATGCTAGTAAACAGCGATTATATCAAAATGGACAGCAACACGCTGCATTAGTAGAACCACGTACATAATAAAACCCTATGGGCGCACAAACTACTATATACTATACACCGCGTTACATTGCCAAGACGGATATGCACGCTACTTTGTAGGAACATCTGCTGCAGATTAGATATAGTTTGCATTGTATATGGAACAAGAAAATCGTTGTTTGCAGTCTACATCGACCGGTTCTGCCACGACTCAACACAGAGCGACTTTCTAGAAATCTCCGCCGTTGGGTTTATCCACTTGGCGTCGAATAAACGAGCGTGTAAATGAAACGCGCCTAAACGCAGATGGGTACACATCGATGTTTGACAGTGTGGATGATGAAGAGTACAAAAAACGAGGAAAGTCAGAGAAGACTTCGTTCACGCGAGCCCAGGGATCCAAGTAAAAACGAACAAACGCGAAGGCCGGTAATGAAATCGGAAGAAGAAATATAAAGACGATATCAAGACCGGCTTTTGAAAATGAAAACGCGTATGCCAATGATAATTCTCGACTAAGATCGCCTGAAGTGAAACGCACACGCAAAATCTAAAGCAATACAGCTCTCCGAACTGTTTGACACCGTCCGTATAGGCCGTGCTGGACAGATACATTATAGCTAGCCTGTGTCCGTACTCGCGGCAGTGCGTTCGAAGCGTGCGCCATACCAGCCGTACAGTGAAGCAAACGAAGTGACTAGGGCGACATTCCACAACACGGTTTCTCGTGGGGGGCATCACAACACGTGTCAACGCCAGAGAAATCCAGCACTTCGAGCGACAGACCCAAACCGGAGCGCACACGCATGCTGACCGATGATGTCAGCGAGCGACGTAATGGGCGCCAGAGCTCATCCAACGGTAGCAGAAACCACAAAGGCTGCAGGGCTACCCTGGTGGTGGAGAGGTAAAGCTCAAAACAAATTTAAGTTTCTTTAAAAACCGAAGTTATTGAAGTCTAAAAACAAAACAGAAGTACATAACTTGTTATAAATATGCGTTTTAAGTACTTTAACACTAAATATTGAGTACGAAACAAACGTAAATACTTTTTTATTTTGTTGCTGACGTTCCAAGTAAACTGCGCCACCCGCGCGTAATCAACCCTGAGCCAAGCTGCACAGCGTGGTGAGGCGGGATTGGCTGGCGGCCGTGCACCAATGAGAAGTATACATCTGGAGCATCACGTGCCCAACCGGCTTTGATTTACTAGCGCTGCTCAGTACTGCTGCCGGGTCTTTGAACGTGGTCGACACAGGCTCACTGGTTCCTCAAAATGCGGCTTCTCTGCATTTTGCTCCCCCTGGTCGGCTTAATATCGGCCGACCCCACCGTACACTTCAAAGAAGAGTTCAACGATGGAGGTGAGTTGATTTTTTTCTCGCTTTCAGGAGTTTTTCTCTGGATTCTGGCTGCTGACGCGGTGAGGTGGAGGTGGGGGCCGCCATCCGTGTCGGACGTCGTTTGCTGATGTGTAACCTGCCTCCTCCGATTCGGCTCTTTTGCAGAGGCGTGGAAGGATCGGTGGGTCGAGTCGACGAAAGGCGACAACCTCGGAAAGTTCGTTCTCACCGCGGGCAAGTTTTACGGCGATGAGGAGAAAAGCAAGGGACTGCAGACCTCCGAAGACGCCCGGTTCTACGGCATCTCGGCCAAGTTCGAGCCCTTCTCCAACGAGGGCAAGACGCTGGTGGTGCAGTTCACTGTCAAGCACGAGCAGAACATTGACTGCGGCGGCGGCTACGTCAAGCTGTTCGACTGCAGTCTGGACCAGACGCAGATGCACGGCGAGTCCCCGTACCTGATCATGTTCGGCCCGGACATCTGTGGGCCGGGCACCAAGAAGGTGCACGTCATCTTTAACTACAAGGGCAAGAACCACCTCATCAACAAGGAGATCCGCTGCAAGGACGACGTGTTCACCCACCTGTACACGCTGATCGTCAAGCCCGACAACACCTACCAGGTCAAGATCGACAACGAGGTGGTCGAGAAGGGCGAGCTCGAGAAGGACTGGTCCTTCCTGCCCCCCAAGAAGATCAAGGACCCGGAGGCCAAGAAGCCCGAGGACTGGGACGACCGCGCCAAGATCGACGACCCGGACGACAAGAAGCCCGAGGACTGGGACAAGCCCGAGTACATCCCCGACCCCGACGCCACCAAGCCCGAGGACTGGGACGACGACATGGACGGCGAGTGGGAGCCCCCGCAGATCAACAACCCCGAGTACAAGGGCGAGTGGAAACCCAAGCAGATCGACAACCCGGCCTACAAGGGGGCCTGGGTCCACCCGGAGATCGACAACCCCGAGTACACGGCGGACCCCAAGCTGTACCACTACCCGGAGATCTGCAAGGTGGGCTTCGACCTGTGGCAGGTCAAGTCCGGCACCATCTTCGACAACCTGCTCATCACCGACGACGAGGAGTACGCCCGCGTCCACGGCGAGGAGACCTGGGCCGCGCTTAAGGACGCCGAGAAAAAGATGAAGGACAAGCAGGAGGAAGAGGAGGAGGCCAAGAGCAAGAAGGAGGACGACGCCAAGGACGAGGATGAGTTCGAAGACGACGAGGATAAGGAAGAGAAGGAGGAGGAGACCACGCCCGCGCCGGACGACGAGGACCACAAGCACGAGGAGTTGTGAGCAAGTGGCGGGGCCGGACTCGAAAAAAATCTTTTGTACAGGCATCTCTCATTATTTTTTTTCTCGCTCATCCCGTTCTGTTTCACTCATTTTTTTTTCTCCTCCTCTCCCCCATTTGTGGTGCAGCAAGAGAAAAATGGTTGATTTAATAATAAAAAAATAAAACAGGCTCTCTCCTGGTTACATGTTTGTCACCCGTCTCTTTTATTGGCTTTACTACACGACACGCACTGTACAGGCTATATGAGAAACAAAAAAAGGCACTCTTGAGTGGCTCGGTCATCTGCTAGGATCCAAACTCCTTTGTGTCCGGGGTGATGGGCTTGAACTCGTAGCTTCCTCGGCCGTCCATGTAAAGGCAGTACTGCAAAGAGTAAAGGTAAGCAATGTATTGTAACTTCATTTGTGATGCATCATGCTGACATTAGAGGCCACCATTGCTATATACAGTAGCTTTACTTTTTGGACATGGATAAGTTCCTTGAAAGCAAGCATCTCAATTTAGTTGTCAACAGCCTAATGAATAGGCAATGATTATAGCAGTGCCATTTAGATTTAACAGCTGGACAAATGCAACAGTACTGTGCAGGTAGTTCTATACAGTGAAGGCACTCTCTCTCCCCTGCACAACAGCTGAGTAAGGCAGTACTGGCTAGAACTATTACCGCAAATACGCACTGGCTCAGTAAAAGTGCTGGCTGCGCTCGGTACTGTACCAGCTCAGTACACAGGTCCTCTGCTGCCATTGCCACTGAAATTGGCAATGACTTTGCTGTGCTTACCTTTCACTGCATACATCTTTCTCTTTCCTATGCAGTTTCCACCTCACTGATTTGTTTGAGCTTGGTCAAACAGCATGTGGCATTAGGTCACTGATTCCCTTTAACACCATAGTTATCGTGATGCATCCCTACCTGTTCAGGCCAACAGTTATAGTTTGGACCCGGTAGCTGGATGAATGCAATAGTACTGTGCAGCTCTAGAAAGGGCACGTCTAGCGAGTTATAAGGAGAGGTGCAAATTAACACTCGCACAAAGTATAGAACTGCTTGCCCTGGTGCACTTCATGTGCAGTGTCACAATTATATTTCTGGTGCATCTCTCGGGTCATTAAGTGCAAGTACTGCTAAGACCCAGTAGCTGAATGAATGCAACAGTACCGTGCAGGTAAGCTGGGTAATCGAAGAAGACTGCCCCTGAACTGCTACGGCAAATGTGGGCCAGCTTAGTGAAAGAGCATGTCATTAGGTCTGTGACTTCATTTTTTAATGTCATGACCACGCACATTGCCCTTTAATGACTAAGAGCTTAGTGTCACTGAACTCATAATTCAATTTGGCATTGTGCCTCCTGCAAGCTTTAGATTTCACTATTGCATTATGCCCACAATACAGTGCATAATGAGTAGTTAAGGCATTCAAGGAGTACAGACATGATATTTCTGACTAGGGTCATATTTCATAATTCTCAAGTGCCATTATTTGATATGCCCTTCCTTCCCCCCCCCCCCCCCGAGGCAACTTCACTTACAAATTCAAAAACATTAAAATTAAAGAAAAGGAAAGGCTCTTGCAAGCTTTCTGAGTACTTCTCTCCATGTTTGCTATGCACTCCATAAATCATCACTATCACCAGCCCCTTTTTACCACCACTACAGGACGAAGACCTCTCCCAGCGATCTCCAATTAACCTTGTCTTGTGCTAGTCAATTCCAATTTGCATCTGCACATTTCCAAATTTCACCACCTCCACCAAATTTCCTGCTGTCACCAAATGCACATCCATTCCCTTGGCACCCATTTTACACACACCTACACACAACATGGCCTGCCTAGCTCCATTCTTTTCCCCCTCATAATGTCAACTAGAATGTCGGTTATCCCTGTTTGCTCAGTGATCCACTCTGCTCTCTTCCTGCATCTTAACATTACGCCCAACACTCTTCGTTCATCGCTTTGAGTGGTTCTTAACTCCATAAATATGTCATCCTTTTCCCACAAAGCTCGAGGTGCTACAGATCAATTTTACATATGTCTACACGTTAATAAAACTTCGGGTGGTGCAGCTCAGCAGAGCGTTGGACGACTGAGGACCGATCATCGGGGCCGGTACTTTGCAACGCTGTATTTATTTTTCCCTTTGATCACTTGTCGCACTGCATGGCCAATTACAGTGACAACGGTGGCATTCGGGCCAATGGCGAGACCAATGAAAAATGAAATACGTAGTCACAAAATAAGGCCCCCAGATTAAGGACATGCAAGCCTAGCAATGTGCCTAGTTTACGCTGGTTGCGTTACTAGTAGCGCAAATAGTTTGAGGTCCAATACATTTGGCACGTTCGAGGGGACTGCACGTCAATGCCAAGAACTGGTAACAGCTGGATGGTGTATTTAGTTAAACCATACGAGCTCGGATATTTCGTGACTTGGAAATGTGCCAGAATGGCATAAAAATGGCTCTGCTACTCTGCCTGACCCATCGAAATTTTCAATAATTCCAAATTACGTCATTAGGCTTGGCGAAAACAGTGGAGTGTGCACCTTGTGGCATGGTACAATTCTTGTCACTTTGACGAGGCTGTTTGAAGCAGTAAGTAGAGCAGGCAATGGCACATTAGAAGAGTGAAAGGAATCAAAAATACCTAACAGCAATTAGTTCAATTTAGTCTGAAACTAACCGTACTCATAGTGAAATAAAAACCGGAAATTAAGACATAACAACTTGTTCCATCTTTTGGACTTGCCCACACCAGACTGCACTCAATGCAAGTAGGCGAAAACGCGACATGACGAAAATGAATTGCACCACCCTTTTGTGCGAGACACAAAATGGTGGGTGATGTGCTTTCTCTTTCAGACCCTTCAAGCTAATAATTCCACTTTGCATATTAGATGAGGTAAGCTGAGTACAGAAAGTATCTCTATTGGATTACATTTGGCTATTCACTTGAAACCTCATGCAGTACTCGTGCATAAGCATTGGTTTTGTTGCTATACAATGTGTAGGGGGAAGTTATTAAAAAAAATGGCAATGCAGTCTCGAAAACTCGCACCAGCTTATAGTGAAATGCACAGAAATGAAAAGTTTTTTTTTTTTTAGATTCTTTCTGCATTGTAGTGCAGACACTTACCATGTGAGGGGTACTGGGACTGATACCCCTAACCTCCTCCAAATGTTACGAGACAAATGCGCACTTAAAAAAAAAACTTTTACAGAGATGGGCAAGTTGACATAGCACTGCAGCTAGGATCAGCAGGAGCACAGGGCAGTGGCTGAGGTGTTAAGGTCGTCTTCATCGTGACACAAAGCAATGCCACACTACTGGGCCAGCGCCATGGCGGCTAGAATTATCAGCCCAAGAATTAGGGCAAGGTCATCTCACAGAATGGTAATTCAGAGAAGTGAGAAGGCTCTCTCCTTATAGTTGCGTGAAAATATGGTTAGTGTACAAGTTTTCCAGGCGAGCTCAATGGTGAAGTCTTGAGTTTCACACGAAACAGCAAAATGAAGTCCTGGGAACACATGAGGCAATGCTTTTCAGTTTAGCTGTAGAGTTTCAGTTCTAAGTACCGTGAGAGACGCAAGCTCCACGGTTCTGTGAAACTTCACCACAGTGTTGCTTCATGTTCAAAGCAAAAGAAGGTGTCAAGGGGTGAAGCCTCTCTTCTAGGGTCACCATAAGAACATGAATGGAGCCTTTCAATAGCGGAGTCGGATGCTACGGCATAAAATAAGCGAAAGTCAGTCTGAAATGGCAAAACGACAGCTCAAAGCTAAATGCACGTAACAAGTCTGCATAATGTAAAGACACATAGCTACAGCCTTGCTCAAGTGTTATTCTGAAGCCGCAGTTAAGTTTGCACTGCATTCCCCATTCTTGATTTCTCACATCAAAATCGCGAAATAGAAACACTGTCATCCATACAAGAGGAGCACAAAGCTACAAAGGAAACCTGCCTGAGTTTCCTTTTTAGTGACTGGAGGGCTTTTACAGAAGTCATTTGCCACACATAAAAATCAAATCACATTCAGTGGTTTAACATCCTGAAACTGCAGCGGGTTACAAGGGACACTGTAGTGGGGTGCTCCAGTTAACTTCGACCACCTGGGGGTTCTTTGACACACACCGCAACATAAGTACACGAGTGTTTTTGTATTGCAACCCTCTGTAATGTGGCCGAGAATCGAACCCATTAACTTGTGCTCGGCAGTATCATGCCACGGTCATCACAGTGGGTCTCACTACATCAATATCCTGACACAAGATTACAAGCACACCAATGACCGGAACTTGAAATTCGGAACGTTGCCACGACTACCTCTGCCTGTATTGGCATCTAGGATGGTAAATGTGCCTACTTCAAATTCAGGGTCGCTGCGGGCACAGGGCAATTATTCGTCGCTCCTGGCTGGCACATGGAGTGGCCTTTGCTGCCCACTAGACCCACGAGCATGACGCGTAGTGTTCCTCGACATCAAGAAGTGGATGCTAGGGTTAGTAAAGCTACTGATCCTATATGCGAGCAAGGAGCAGAAAAAGAATGACAACGAAAGCGTCGAGCCAATGCCGAAGCACCTGCTAGAATCAATGCGCGTGATTTTCTGCTGTCTCCATACTACGGCCACTAAATGCATCATGCACGTCGTAGCTGCACTAGAGTCGTTTATCGTTGCTCTTTCCATAATGTAAAGACCTTTCTTGACGCCTGCGCTGCTCACGCAGGAGAAGGCCACACACCCGCGCCTTCGTTGAGCATTTCTTCTGAGATTTCAACTGGATTACTTACCCCAGCCAAGCTCTGGTAGACGAATGACATTTCTGAATGGCTCTTACGAACTTTCTTGACAACTATCAGAATGCTGAGCTTGCCTTCACCATTGTCCATTTCTCTTCCAGCCCTTATGTCACCGTCACCCTGTCCGCAGTAGCAGGCTAGAGCACAGCAGGTGAGGTCGACCTCTCTGTCTTCAAGCAAATTCTCTCTCTCTCCTTGAACAAAACATCCGACATACATGCTGACATCTACGACACTGTGGGTGCCTTGCAATGGCGCGATGTGTGTAGTGTGATGATCGCTCCTCGAAGAAAACTGTCCGATTTCTCTGCCATGCGAATGCCACGTCCAAGAGAATGGAGAGGTACTTTGCTCCAGTGAGTTCTTGTGCTCAGTGAATTGCTAAGTGGTTAGCCTAGTTCGGCGGTTATGCACAGTCGACTGATGTAGAGACATGTAGAGCCCGAGCCGTTATTGTTGTGTTGTAGTGTACTTCTGGGTCAGTAAACTCGCTTAGGCTAAACATCGGACTCCTGAGCCTTCCTTCACAAAGACAATGCATGATATTTAAGTCCATTTACACAGAAAAGCTTAGTGAATGCAATAGAGACTGAATAGAAATACAACAGAACTCCTATAATGTCTTTTATAAGGGCTCAATGCACCATACTTGCATCAACAAACCTTACTGAAGCAGTTATTGTGCACCTCTGGTTGCCACAATTGGGTGCAGTGTGCCCAAACCCATTCCCACAATGTAAAAACAACAATTGTAATTGACAGACAGAAGGTGGATAGAAACGGTGATGGAAACTTTGTGTGAAGCCAAGGCCATAGTGCCAAGCATAGAAGCAGATTCACTCGTGAGCAATGCCTCTCTGCACCTGTACTCATGGCAACAGGTCTGCAACGAAAAAGCGAGTGACACGCCTATTCCAAGAAGGCATTTTATTCAGCACTGTTTCCTGCTTTACTCAGGTTTGCAGAGTTGTGGCCTTGTTACATATGAGAAGAAGCTGTTAAGGGGAGACGCTGGTGTTGAAACCATTTTCACTGTCTTTCTTTTTTTTTTTATCAATGTTAACAAAATTTTATGCTCCTGTTCAGTTCTATTGGGCTAATTTCAATTATGTAATCAGTTTAGATGCAGGTTAATTGTTTGCCAGAACAATGAACATTTCACTTCCATTGTTTGGTGCCACAATGGGGGAAAAGAGACAGACGAGGTAATTTAGTAATTGTGCAATGATATCATTATAGAAGTGACAAAGTTGGTTCATTAACCAAACCACCCTGTGTATTTAACAGCTGCTAGTTTAAACAAAGGGTCATAAATTTACACATGTGGCCCTCAGAATTCTCGTGGGAATCACACATACCTGCCATACGTATGCAAGGTCCCACGTAGGTGGCGCTTCTAACTACAGACCAGTTCATTGCTGTGCGGAGCATATAAGCAGGCAGTTCTGCTGTTTGCAGACGACGGTTGGCGGTGCCTGCTGCTTTTGACATGGAAAGCCCAGGTGCATGCTTGGACACACAAATGTGTAGACTGCGAATGTCGCTTTTCGCAAGTAATGATGCTTTATGGACACCTTAATTTTGATGGAGCAGGCCGCTCGCGTGCTCTACGCAGCAGTGAGCGGGTCTGTACTCACACTAATTAGTACCACCATGCATCCCGTAAGCCTTTAAGTCCACTTGCTAGCATGCCAGTCAATGAAGAAGCCAGATCATCTGAGCAAGGGCTCCCAGGATTTCCCCCTCTTTGAATGCATGATGGCGTGGCCTTTGGTAAACTATGTACCACATGTATGTGGTCAAAGCCTATGGTCAATCTGATGCCTCTAATCTGGAGAAAAACGAAGAAAAGCCCAGTGCAGGAGGTGCAGACGACAGTAGTGAACCAAGTGGTCATGTTTTTACCACTTCCTCGTGACCTACCTCGTGGTACTTCCACAGCGACTTGCGGTGCGACACGGTGAACAGGGTGATGCCAGCTTGTCGGCAGTACTGGTACATGGAGCCCTCGACGTCGACGCTCACCGCGCTCGTGCACTCGTCGAGGATGGCGAACTGGGGCTGCCGGTAGAACAGCCTGGCCATCTGCGCAGCATTCGCAAGCCTCCGAGCTCAGTACACAGTGTAATTGTTCAACATGGAAGGAAATTACCGCAACTGGCATGGGCCAACACTCCCGGAGCCAGATCCAGTATACAAACGCAAACACCCCAAGCAAGCAGACCCTTGGTTGCCTATCATTTTGTTCTAGCACCGGAGAGTCTCACATTAAGATTACCACAGGAAAATGTTATGGTGCTGTTCAACTTCTGTTGGAATTACGCATTTCTATTTTCCAAGATTTGACATGGCTTCGTTAAAAACAATTCTGCTGCTTCTGTTACTGCCGTTTGTGGCTCAATTCTGTTTATTGCTAGCCTCTCAACATTCTCCTACGGCAGTTGAGTCTTACATTCACAACTAATTAGTTTTATCATGTAATTTCCAGGGCTTAAATAAATCAGCACTTTTGGGCATGCATGTTACTAAATTTACGCAATATCTAGCCAGTAACACTCCCATTGCAAGTTATTTTTGAGATTCCAAACAACTGCTATTGCTCATAATTTTCTTGGTACATGAACAAATGACAGAAATCAGTGGCCAAATGAGCCCATACCTTTTGTTAGCGCAAATTCAAGGCACCAGCTTGATATATACAGACAAGGCCAATATTACTGTTTGCTAAATGAACTGTTTGTGTCTGTTATATTCTTATCGTGTTCTGCTTCGCACCTAAAACTGCATGTCACAATGGGCATATCTGATGGAGATTGAGCTCAATCAGAATCTAATTTATCCATCCATCGTGATTGGCTCCTCTGCGCAAGCTGCAGAAGGAAGCCAATTGCGATCAAGAAGTGCCATCCTGATCGAGCTCAATCGCAATCGAAAGTGCCAGGTGTGATCAGGGCACTTTTGACAAAGGCCGAGCGAGATCGGGATCAAATTTCTTGATTGATGGGCCGTTGGAGCGACCAAGACCCCGCTTTTACAGGGTCTTGTTGTGCCCACAAGGTCTTACGGGATTTGCATGGTGCGGCCTTCTTTTCCAAGACTGTTCGACCCTCCTGAAGAGTGCCGGGCTGTTGGGCACCTGTGCCCACTTGTATAACAGGTGGGTAACCAGTGGTAGCATGGTTTTGAACAAACTTCCCTCTTGCAGCTGATGCGAACACTCAATCATGAGGACAAGGCTGTGGCCACAACGAATCTACACTAATTAAGCTCAGACTCCGGTTGTTCCCGGCTAAACGAGTTCATCTTTCGTAAGTGGGCTTCTTACAAGGGCCACCTATGAGAGGTGATCACCAAGGTGCTCCACAGCTGTGCAAAGGAATTACAAGGGACGCGCCAGTCGGCATCAATGTTGGCGGGTTCTTGGGTACTGACCGCAATACGTTGCTTCTCGCCGCCGCTGAGAATGTCCATCCAGTCCTGGATGGTATCCCAGCCCCGCTCTCGCTCCAGCACGTAGTCCAGCTGCACCAGGTGCAGGAACCGCGCCAGCTGCTCGTCTGTCACCCCCCGCCGCAGCATCTCCAGGTGACTGTCCGGGTAGATCACCTGCACGCACACGTCGACACGGAGACAACATTGGTAGGTGGATGTTGCAACACGTACATTGTTTCATATTTTGTGCCGGTGGCAGCTTTTCACTGCGTTATCACTGATATCAAGCTATCACTTGGTGCAAGATGCACCTGCCTTATCAAAAATTACCGTCTGCTGAGGCTTCAACTCTAACTCTGCTGATATCTCTAAAATAGCGTCTCCACCTGTTTCTTGCTGGCTCATCCTAAGTCTTGTATGTCACTGTCCCTGCCTGTTGTTGTCTCTAAGGAAGCATTCACACCAATGAGTTGCAGAGGTTCTGTGACCAAGTTGGTCGCAAATGGTTGCTTTCGTTTAAATATGACCAATTTTGTAATGCTGCTTATTCGGCTTCGTGACTGCAACTGCAGAGTTGCTGAACCAATCAGTGGTGCAGGAACAGGACAACGGTATACGCTGGCAGTAATTGTTTTACTTGGCGTTGATGGGTATCCCTGTTCAGCGTTTCTTACTCACTAACTGCACACTGGCTGCTATAATTTCTAAGCATGCACAGTTGGCCACCAAAGTTTACGGTGGCCGCCTTTTTGTACTGCCTTTTTCCCCAAGTATATGCCTACGCCATGGCTGGCTGGTCCCCGACGTCGTTATTCTGTCTATAAACGAGTCAAGCCAACTCATCGAAAATGAAGGCGAAGACAGCGCCACTTTTCTACTCGCTACAAATGAAGGCCTATCTGCACATTGTAAGTCAGAAAAAAATTATAACAGAAAAAAAGTGTACTGCATTTAAATACTAATGAAAAGACCCAAGAACTGCGTACACTAACAAGAGGGCCATGTTGTAGGCCACTCATGCATCTTAACGCTTTTGCCGCGGGGGCACCAAAGGTCCTTTTTCGCAACTTTTAGAGAAGAACTAAAAATATAAATCCATGTTTAGTGAGGAATACATGGCTCGTTTTCATCAATCTGATAGGCAATCTTTCCATCAGCGGGGTTATCTCGATTCATGTTCTGAGCGGTTGTCTGTGCCTTCAATGTATGCGAAGCCTCTGGCACTAGGTACACGTATGCACTAAACTGGGCAGCTAGCTTTGATTACAATAACCCTACTACATAAATATAAGCCAAGGAAGAACATGCAACAAGTGTCACCATAAAGCTGTTCACAAAAAAACTAAGCAAAGGGTCAGGTGGGCAATTAATCATCCATTAGCGCAACAGAAGCGAGCCAAACGCAAAATGAGGACTAAAGCATTTATACGGCAGGCTAAACAGCCCAAGAGGCTCTTCTGCAGAATACCTCAACCCTGAACCACTGCCTTATGCTAAAACCCAATGTAGAAGTTGCTGTCCCAACTTACCTCCTAGCCACGACATGGCATGTATAGCACACTAAATAAAGAACAAATTATGCAGTTTTCAACCTCAAACGACTGCAGTTTGGCTACGAGAGATGCCATAGTGAAGGCCCTTCAGGTTAATTCTGAACACCTGAAGTTCTTGGCGCACCATAATTTTTTTCCTTCCGCCCCCATCAGACTGCATCTGCTGTTGCAGGCAAAGGCTTAAACCTGCCACCTCGCGAGCACGGCAAACTGCTCACCTGATCCCTGAGGGTGCCGAGCGTCATGTAAGGCCGCTGGGGAATGTAGAACAGCTTCTCCTTGGCTGGCTTCACGAGCGTGCCTCCAAACAAGGGCCACAACTGCACGGTAACAGTACAACACACGTGCCTCAACAGAGGTGTTTGCTTTGCACTTTCTGCTCTAATGTACAGGCACTCGGTGAAACGGCAAGAAACCGACGGACATGCAGAATTTCGATCATACTGATTTATTCCCCACTAATGCTCCTGTACACTGTGGAGACGCTGAACTCCCTCGTGTCCGTCCCCTGATCATTCTCTTCTCTGCACGACTCTCGCATGGCTCGACGTTCGGCTTCCCCGCACAACTAGCACGCATAATTGCACAGCACGACAAGAGGTGGCGCGAGCATTTCAATGCTGGTGCTACCTGACCGCATGCGTTGCTGAGGCGCGACGAAAAGCATCTTCCTGATTTCACGGTGTTGGCTTGCGTGGCCTAACAAGGTACTTATTTGGACGAGTTGGAATTGCAAATCCACAGCAAGTTTTCACCGCAGAATTACACAGAAATCATAGAAACAAAAACACAGAGTGCCATCTCTATGTTTTTTTTTTTTTGTTCTCATGATGTCTGCGTAATTCTGTGTCGAAAGTCTTTCTTGGAATGTCTGGACTGACTGAAAATTTGTGGGTGAGTTTCGTGGGACTGCTTCTTGTTTTTTCGAGGGATAGCTGCCTTTCAAAGGACGGTGCTTATAGATAGCATGGTGGCTGTAATCACAAAGTCACATGCGAGAAAAATAGATCTTTTAACGGTATTCCTATTAAGTGACCATTCCATTTCACTAAAACATAAATTATGAGATAGATCCTGTGCTGTTCCCAGAAAAGCTTGAGTACTTTTTACAATCACTGTTCAATCCTACAGACTTTGACGCTTGTTACCTTCTTTTGAGTCCTTAGTTTTTACATCTAGTGAATTTCTTTAAGTGCACTGCCACGTAATATTACATGCCGGCATCGAATTACTACTATTGTTTTTTTGATGTTAGTCAAACTTGTCATTTTTTAAAAGCTTTCTTTGCCCATGATGTCGTGTGCCATGCAAATTTTGAGTATATATTGTGCTATTCCTAGCACTGTGATGCCCAGAACTCAATCTGGGTAAAAAAATTAAACAATGAATGGGCATTCGAGTATCGATTCCAATTTGCAGCTGTGTTCCTATCAACTTATATGCGACAGATCAAAGCAGGATGGCAACGCAGTGTGATGTGAACACTGCAGACATGCATGAGCAACCACTGACAACAACATGAATTGTCTTCGCGTAACATTAAAAAAAAACAATCCTCACCTCTCCAAGAATTCGGAAGAGGGAACTCTTTCCGCAGCCGTTGGGACCGCAGACGAGCACGTTGACTCCAGACCTGACCTCGATGGAGAGGTTGTCAACCAGCACGTCTCCGTTGGGCGTTACCAGCGGCACATTCTGGAAACTGCGTCAACAAGCAGGCAAGTATGGTGAGAGTCAAATCTCTGATACAGCTGGTTGCAAAGGCTTTATGCTCATAACAATCGGTGAGCTTGACAGCACGAGAGGAATGACGGGCACCAGCATTCACTGTTCAACATAGTTTCAGTGCAGCACAAGACATGTTTCGCAACAGTTACGTCTCCATTTGTGACATACAACATGGCCACTTAGATATCCCAAACCGCTGCGCTCGTGCATTATCTGGCTGAAAAATAAGTCCCGCCATATGACGGTCCCTTCTGCTTAAAACAGAGCTGGAAGACAGGCATCACAAATTCTGGTTCATATGGCAAATGTGCCAACAACATCAAGTTTCTCACTTCACGAGATTCTAGTGAACAAGCTGTGATGTGTGTGATTAGAAGCACTGTCATAAAGCCTCACACTTCACCAATTTGGCACTTCTATGTCGCTATCTGAAATGGGAAGCGCTCTTTCAAACCTGCGCTGACTGCGACAAAGGCACCAAGATAAAAAGTGTTTGATACCGCGCAAACACATCCGTCTTTCACCAGCAGGCTTCACTTACTTGTCAGGCTAACCTATGTATAGAGATATTTGCCCTAATGCTTTGTTAATCATCACGCAAACGACGAAGCCAATGTGGTCACAAGCTCAGGGACAGTGCAGAAGTTCCAAGGCACAGCACAGGACTGGCTTTTGACATCCAACGTGTCCACACCCGTCGAGTGGCCAAGCACCAGATCAGAAGCGGCAGCTTTAAAGCACCTCAAGTAGCCATCGTTATGACTTTACTGTTGCACTTGTGTTTAAGTTCTGCACTATGACTTACGATAACTGGTTGCACGCTAAGCAATATGACAAAGAAAATGCGCTCAAGCTTCTGCTGTTCATGCCCATTTGAGTGCGCCGGCACTCCGATGTCAATCTCTATAATACCGCTTCCCACTCTGTGCACACAGCTGTTTGGTGACACAATAAAGTGAAGCACTCATTTAATGTGCACAGATGGATCATTCTCTCAGGGGTCCCTTTCCATTCGATCGGGGTGAGAGGAGGGCTTGTTAGCAGAGGAAATGAGTGTTAATCTTCTCTCTACCAAAGCCGCAAGTGTAAGGCATCGTGAATGCTAATGTATTGTGGTGTCTCAGGGCTGCGGAAAAGAGTCTCATAAAGGTCTTAGAGTTGAGTTTCTGCTAAATTTCTAATGAAATGTGATTACATTCTGCCAACAATGAAATGCTCCAGCCAGACTACAAAATCACGCGGAGTCAGCTTAGAAATTTCAGCATGACCTGGCCGCCCGCCTTTTGCTCCTACACTTGTCTCGCAGCACGAATGTTTCCTACTTAAATTATAGATTGCCAAAAATGCAATCTATAATTTACGTCAGCTGATGTTCCTTCTAATTTCAAGGTGGGAGACAATTGGGGACAGGGGTAGTTGGGCAAAGCTGGGGAGGTCTTCATCCTGCAGTGCATTTGTTTACATACGCTGCATTACACCATCCTGTTTAGGCTGATGGCGATGCTTCTTCTAGCGCGCAGATGACGATCTCGCAGATTGTCAGCCATTACGACATCCCTCCTCTGTCAACCCAAAGGCGCCTAAGCAGGGAACAGGGAAGAAACCGCAACCACTGCTCACCGAATTATGTTGTCGCGTGTGACGATGCGGCCGGCTCCTGGCACCAGCTCCATGCGACGGCGAGGCTTTGACGTGTCACCGGCTTCGCCGCGTTCCTGCGAGCACGGGGAGCATGTTCAAGCACCGCTGCACCAGCTCCGTTTGCAAGAAAGGTGAAGACCATTGGCTGGAACAACAAGCCAGCTTCATGTGTTGGCCATTGCAAAAGCAGTTCATGTAGCTTTCACAATGTTGTCAAGTGAGCTTCGACAGAAAGAATAAAAGGATTGGCTATCGGTCTGTTAAGGGCAACGTCACACATTTGAATGAGTGAGTTTGAAGGAATGGTTTAAATGCACAACAGTGTGCTTAAGGCTACACTAATCACAAGCATTGAATCAATTAGTACCACCAGAATACCCATACAGAAACCTTTGGGCGTTTATAAGTTGTACAGGTAGCCAACTTGCAGACAGTCGACCACTTCTTTAAAATTTGAGAATCTGAAGTGGGGGGTCGACTTACAATCGAAACCAAAGCATGGCACCGCCAAAAAAGCGAGACCAACGGGAGCTACAACGTAGTCACAATTTTATGTTTGCTATAGGGCCCTACCCATAGCTTTTCACTATCCCCCGTGTTTGTTCGCTTTTCGGTAGGTTTTTTCAACATTTTTGAGAGTTTTATAGTGCACACAACACTCACGAGGGGGTGTCGATAGTTGATGGAAGCACCGCTGTTCCATTCGCGGCGGCACCCTCAGAACGGTGGCGCTTGCGGGTTTCTCTTTGCCTGTTGCGCTTAGCTTTCTCTATAGTTTGACGAAAGGCATTGGTTTGACGCGTTGCACTTGACTGCTGGCTACGTGCTACTTCTATGCTTCCTCAGTCGTCATGAGTGCTCCAGGCCCACTAATCATTCGGCACTCGTTCACAGCAGCATTCAAGAGGGCTGCCATCCTTTACGCCGAAGAAACAAATCACTGTGCAGCAGGCTGCAAGTTCGATGTTTCTGAACGGGTGGTGCGAGAGTGGCGACTGCAGCGAAGCGAAAATTTCACCTGCGACGAATTTCCCACGTGCCGAAGTCTGGGCGCTTTCCGGAGCTGTAGGCTAAGCTTGTGGCATAGGATCGTTAAAGATCGACAAAATTCATACGGAGTGTTGCACGATCAAATCGTGGCTTTGGGATGTAAAACCTCCGAATTCATTCATTCATGCAATTCAGAAATAACTGGCCACAGCATTGGGCAGTGCCTTATGCACCATGAAGAAAGTGTAGAACATGAGCTCGGATACAATGCACACGGCTACAGTGGTTGTACTTTGTCTATTTCCTCAAACATTGTGATAAATGCATGCATGGTCCCCCGGCACATGCTCAGATGGTCTCATCGCGCTATGCTAAGAGGTCCTATCCTATGTGTGCATTATGAATTGTGAGTCGGTGTTGACGTTTATTTTCATAAACACACAAGGTTATGGGAGAGCTTAAGGCTAAAAAGTCACAACAGGTCCTTCACATTATAACTGCAATATTTTAGAATGGTTCCAGCCACTGAAAGTCCTGGCCCTTCGTGTAAAGGGCTCTCAGTTCATTTCAGCCAAATGCATACTCAGAACACAAGCATTTTTGCTTTCTGCCGTTACAGGAGCGCAACCACCACATGCTGCAGTGCGAACCCGTGACCTTGTGCATGTGTTTGTGGTTTAAGCCAGTGGTCTCAGACATGTGGCCCGTCAAACTTGCACATCCAAGTCCCCGTGGCCTTCCTACAACTTAGGCTACCCGTACAGTTTTTGTGTTGCCAAAAAGTTTCTGGAAAGCGCCACGGTACAGGAACAGCTGTGTACAACGTTTGCAGTCCGAAACTTCGCATGAATTTCAGGCCCCTGCACTAAGCTACTTCAGACGGCACACATCACAAAAAAATGAGGCAGCCACAACTCCCGTTAAGTGCTACATAATGCGAAGCATTTTTTGTGCATCAGTAGAAGGGCACTTACGAACCGTGGTAATATTCTGAAGCAAGACACAGATCCCTGGTTGTGAAGACGAAATGTTTATATGAAATTGCATTATTAGGGTATTTACAATTATTCAGCCGAACACCATCGATATGTCTTGCAAGGAACCGTGAAAAAAAGAAAAATGTTATAGACGGAAAAATGTAAGGAAGGCCCCAAATCGCCGCTGCAACATCAGAAATAGCTTGAATTGCTGCCACTACAGTTATTAGTTGTCTCAGAGCTCACAATGTGACCAGAGGTGGTGCATACACATATTTAAGGGACACGTACCACGTTCCACAACAGCAGCCCTTTTCCACTCCTAATATGCTTAACTGCATAACAGGGCTGTATTGCGGCAAAGATGACTTTAGGAACCCGGACAATAACCCCAATCACGTCGAGACACTTTTATCAGGGCTGACTATTGCATACTTCCAGCATTTCGGGGTGGAAGCACAAGTGGACCTTGACAGGCTTAACTGTGAGTATACATTTATCACATTCGTAACAACGTGCAAGAGCGAATTTGCCGTTGCACAGGTAAATTTATGCAACCACCGTGTTCAAATGCAACGCAAGACGCGGGAACATTACAGAGTGAGAAAAGTAAGGAAACGTTGTGATGTAACAAATGGGAACGTAACACATAGGAGCCAGCAGACTTTTGGAGGGGACCACTAAAAGCAGCCGGCAAAACATAACAGTGAGGAATGTATCGGCCGCATTCCACTGAATCACTCAACATATTTACTCAATATCCAATGGTTCACATGTGGTTTCAATCGTTTCTTAACCAGTGACATCACTGGCGGTTACAGTGGAGGATTCACCGGTTAGGGCGGAGCAAGCCTAATGTGCGTCACTGTTGACAACAGTGCGCACAGAGGGCCATGCCTAGAATCTGAGAGCAGATGTGTCGGGAGATAAGTCATTGCACATTGTTTCATAATGCAGCACTCTACCTGGTCTGAAGGTCGCACTGAGCACTATCTGGGCATTTGATAATAGCTCTGCATTCCAGGCCACTGCTTGAGACGCTGGTCTAGAATGTACTGCCTTCGAGTTCAGCCCGTGAGAACGGTTGGATATCCGGCAGGAAAAGCTGGTTGACACTTGACAGGAATGCCTTCACGTTAAAAGACGTACGCGCTTCACTCACTTCGGGGATGGCAGGTTCAACTTGCAGCATGGAGCGCACGTAGTGCCCCCGGGCGAGGTCGTGCAGCACGTGGCGCAGCTGGGAGACCCGGGCGGTGAAGCCGGCCAGGCGGGTCATCTCTCGTCCGGCGAGCACGACCCGCCCCACCGACTCGGCGAGCTTGACGAGCATGCGGCCGCTCTTGTAGTACTCTTCGAGCCGCTGGTTGTGGTCCAGCTGCATGCGCTGGCCGGCCATGAACGGCCGGCTGATCAGCAGGTAGCCCACCACCGTTGCCAGATCTGGCGGGAAGGCAGAGAACGGAAGGGTGTCGGTCGGTGCCGATTCACGTTGCAGACCGTGCAAAGAGCAAGCTAAGCAGCGCTCAACATTGGAAAGCTGCACCGCAGATGCTCTGCGGACTGGGACTGCGGACTAGATGTCGCTCTGTGCATTTTAGGCCTTATTTTAGCATGCGCGTCTTTGTGGAAATGTGGAGAGTACGGCCACAAAGCCTAACCTACGGGCCAACATGAAGTTAGCACAGGAAGGAAAAAATTGCATTTAAGCACAAATGTGCACTGGGGTGAAGCGCACTTGCAAATTTAAGGAAAAGGTCTACTGCGATGTAAAATGTGTTCTGCGTGATAACCAATGAAAGTGAGTACCCTATGGGATGCTTGCACAGCACTGCGATGGTGTGGTGTGCAAAGAATGTTCTGGCAATGCTCAGGCAACGCCGCAGCAAGAGTGTGTCAAAAATGCATTCCACGTCGTCGCCGCTTTACATTGCCACTGAGCCTCCATTGCAAGCTGTGTGGCACCTTGTTCGACTTGGTGGAGTTGAGGATTGTAGACACGAAGGGTATACAGTAGGTTTCTAATAATCTGGCTCCCAGTTAATTCAATTTTCCAAATGATAATATTCCAACCGAAGGTCCCGGCCCGTACCCATGCATTTATACCAGCCTATACTTTTGTTATTTTGATCCTAAAATGGCAGTTAGCTGGATAACTTGAACTGCACCGGTCACCATGCACACGCCTGACCCCTATGGCACCTTCTTTTTCTATAAGAATTGGGCTGGAAATTGTCAGTGCGATGCAATTAAATATGAAACCAAGGCCGGTGTGACACAAAACTGTTACAATATGTTATTCCGAATCTACCGTTAGCGCTCCGTGATAGCTCAAAATGGCTCGGGCCCCGCACATATGGGAGTGGTGCCCACCCATATGGGCTGGGCCCTAGCCATTCTACAAAGAGCTAATGGCGGATATGGAATAAGAACAGACTGTAATTGGTTCTACGTTATACCGACCTGAAGTTGCATTTGCGGCGTTTGTATGCTTTACTAAGAAACATGACTGGAATGTGGCGAAGCTGACTTTAGGACGCAAGCCGCCATTGGGCAACACATACTAGATCTTTGCCCGCTTCTCAAGATAAAAAATTTAGTGCACGTTAGGTGGCTATTTTGTTTTGGAGCTTTAATGTCATTTCTACATTAGCCTTCTACTTTGTACACATAGAAAGGAAGTGGGTGCACGTTTGTTTCAGGGGCGTGTTAGAATTGGGCAAATACTGGCAATGAATAGGCGGTTTGTTTTGGACGTTTTTTCCACACTTTGTTCAACTTGCTAGATAATTCGATCAATTTTGTTGGTTTCACCAGGATCGAATTACCGGAAGTCGAGTGCATTTGTGAATAAGACTGTATGCTTTGGTTCCCCTTTTCTGAAACACCACAATAAGAAAGTGAGAGCAAAATCTTGGTTTGAGCTAGCTGGTGGGTCATGTCCAAAGAAGTTTACGGTGCAAACTAGACGGGGACATATAATACAGACGACACGACTGCCGCCCGTCCTGTTGTCTGTGTTCCCTGTTCTTGATTAGTTTGTGCCATAAATTTCTTTGAAAAGAGAGAGAGAGATAAAAGCAAAGACAGGGGAGTTAACTAAGGGATATCTCTTGTTGGCTACCCTGTACTGAGGAAGAGGAAAAGGAGTAGTGAAGACATGAGAGAAAAAAATGGAGAGGAGTGAACAATATTAAACTGTTTGTATGGGCGCTGTCACACAGGCTGCGTAGGTGCCACACAGTCATGCACCGTGTCAATGTCCGACAGAGACATACAATGTCAAACGGTGCACAGTCACAATTTGTTGCATGATATGTTATCACGCCATGACAAGAGACTTCTTGCAGTGTGCTGGAGTGTTGCCAGAGAGCGAGAGAGGGCGACAGAGGATTGGGCGAGAGAGGACTGGAGCACTCACACTTTGCAACAATGTCGTCCACAATGCCGAGGGTGAAGCGGTACTCGAGGAAGTCGCGGAGGTGCTGTACAAGGCGCCGGAAGGAGTTGTCCAGCGTTATTTGCTCCCGCTCGTTGCCTTGGTAGAAGGCAATCTCCTCACTGCGACGAGACCGGCAGTGGTGTCAGCACACAGTGCAGCAAATGCGATAGCACACGAAAAAATTTAAAAGGCAGAAAAAAGCAGCATGAAACAAGAGGGATGGGAAATAAAAACAAAGAAAATGAGGGCCCCGGACTGGGACGAACTTTTTTTCAACCGAGATGCTTTCTTTCTGAGAAACCCAGATGGTTTTTCTTTGTAATTTCGTGCTACAATTTGGGTGGATGCCAATTTTTCCCCTTTCAAGGTTTTAAGAGATTATTTCATGACAAGCAATCAAGAAACTCAGTGATGCGGCAAGAGCTGTCCGAGGGTGACTAGATTGTCTCACACAACAATGACAAACAATTTCACAGTACCACCTGGGCTGTTTAGCATGAAAGGTGAGCACCCATCAAATAAAACGCTTTCGATGAAAGAAATCCAACCGGGAAACACGGTTTTCTACCAGTGTCAGCATGTGGAAATTTTTCCTGCCCACACCTGTGACAGCAACTAAAACAAAACCCGACCACTTGGCACAGAAATTTGTGGTTCGCGACGAGCTTACATCGTTGCACATTTTATGGGATCTTTTCCGCAGTTTGCGACGTTGCAGCACTTCTTATCACAATTTCTTCTTTTTTTCAATTTTGGATGGTGCAAGCAGCAATCTATCAACCTTTTTCTAACAGTGCAGCCTGTTCCAGTGATGTATCTCCTCAAGCAATATTGGAGGAAACGTGCACAGTGCTTGCAAGAGGTTACAGTGGCAAAACACATGAGCCCCCCATGAAAATTTTTCAACAAGACTAAATTATGAGCAGGACAGCTACTTGTTACATGTTCATGTCAGCTTCCAAATCTACAAATCACAAATAATTGTTGCTTGAAAACGAACTCTTTCCTCTCTCTCATATTGCTCATGACTTTAGGACAGGCAACGGTTGTGGAAGAGCTGCTACTGGGAAACTTCCTCATTCATTTCCATGTCTTCAGTATGGCCCTATCAGTGTTTAGAATTCTGGCTCATTAAGAGTACAGTGTGGCATACAAGTGTTTAAGCACACAATCTAATGACTCTGGGGCGACTAAGCTGGTTACACTGATAGTTCATGCGTGCAGGCCTCCGTTATGAACACTTAGAGGTAATTTAATAGTGTGGTTTGCTGGGCCAGTTGGTGCACGGTGAAGCGTACAGGTGGTTTCAGCAAACACAGACGCGACCACAAGTAAAAGGAATGAACAGGACAACGCTGGACTTACAATTGAAGTTGGTCGCCGATAACTCTGCTCCTGCTGAACGCATTGAAGTACAATTTTGCGGCGGAGTATTTCTGAAATAGCCCATGTTCACTTCAAATACCTTTCTCCACTTCGATAAAAAGTGGTTCAGGGCCCCTTCCGGTTATGCAAAGCGTCGTGCGAACCACTGCGGCACAAGTGCCGACACCCCCCGAGCTGGTAAGTCCCAAGCAGCCCGCGAGGCACATTGTGTTTTTTCTGCTGCATAATGTTTCCGAAATGAAATCGAGCTGGTGGGCATTGCCAGGATACGATGTCGCCGGAGCAAAACATGATGCTCACTTTGGGCCGCCTGCGGCAGAGAAAGCCAGCGTGTTTTGGTTGTCACCTAGTAAAAGTGTGCAGTACACTTCCAATGGCAATACGCCACACATGTTGTGACACAGACAGGTGAACATGATTACCACAAAGGGGCTGGCGGTGATGGCTGTGAATGTGGCATGTGATGGCTCGCGAGGAGATTTGCTGGCATCAATAATAAGAAACTGAGTGCGTGCCGGCGCTTTCACGTGACACAGGCGGGCAAGTACTGCAGGAAAGCTGCAGCGGTGGGAGACTACTGCTCTCGATTGCGCACACCTCACGTCTTTTCTTGTGATCGCAAATTTGGCAACGTACTAAACGTTAGTGCCAAAATAGTGTTTTCTGGGACCGTATCAACTGGGAAAAAAAAAAACCAACTGTATTGGGTTATTTCTTGTGCTTTCGGTTGTGAGTGTTGGTTTGGGAAATCGTACGAAACGGGATGGTGTCAACAAGGTTCTACCGTACTGATTTAGACAACACTGTAAATTCGTGGCCACTTACTTCTTTTGGTATGTCGCGCCTATGCGGTTGCATCATGCCGCGAAGCGACAGCGTGTTAGGATCTGTCTGTCGCGTCGCTTGAATGTTGCATGCATGTGGTTGCTGCTTCATACATGACACATTTTGGCAGTTGCAATTCAATGTGTTGCTAAGCTGCTTCAATGCAAATCACATCAATGTTAACAGTCACCTCGAAATGGCTTCTGCCAGAAAATTTTCTTTTTTCCCGCTGCAGTACAAAGTGAAAAGCCCGTCCGGAAATGCCGTCCCAACCGATGCCCACCTGTTGGTGATGAGGCGTGAGTTGACGTATCGCAGCTCGCCCTCCAGCTTCTGCTCCTGGATGGTCATGCGGCCGACGGGACGACGCATGCGTGTCAGGATGACCCCGGCAAACAGCAGATAGAGCAGCATGGCCCCGGGGGCCTCCTGGCCGATCGCGACCGACAGCCACCGCACGTAAAGCACAATGTCCAGCAGCGGCTTGCTCAGGTTGGAGTACAGGTCCGTCAGGCAACCGCAAAACTTCTCCACGTCCTGCAGTGTGTGACACGAGAGCATTAGCTACAGCAAAAGTGGCCAGCTGAGAGCATTAGCTACAGCAAAAGTGGCCAGCTGGCCAGTTATGAGGCGAGCTGGCCAGGGCAGGCCGTGCAATTACAGTTGGATGGATGCAAATGTCCCTTTCGTCAACCTTCGTGCACCTTGCGGGCTTCCACAAAACTGATTTGCCACATTCAGTGTCCCTGTGCTTCAAGTTGGTGATTGATTTGGCCTCGCTCTACAACTGCTAGCCTCCTGGTCAGCTCAGCTCAGATGATGGGTGACTGCCCTGGAAAGAAGTCGGCCTCAGAGTCGATCTCCAGATGGGGACGCAGCTTTCTCCAACTGCGGAGTTTCCTTCACGAGAAACCCACACAGGTTTCCTCTGTGGTTGTTATGCTACAGTTGGGTGGATGAAAATTTTCCTTGCGTAAGCCTTCATCAACCTCACTGTCCTTTGTTATTTCTCTTGCCAGCAGGACACTCAAGCAATGCAGTGTTCTGCTCATGCCCAGTTAATGGTGGTAGCTGCAGTCATAGTAGTGCAGTGTTTTTAAACACTGACACTCAAGAAAATAAGAAAAATCCTTCTAGGCATAAGTGCAGCATTCATTTAGTGTGCGCACTACGTAAGGAAGGGTCTGTTTCAGCCTTTCCCTATAAAACATCTTTTTGCATGTGATATGATTTGCAGAATGGTTATAAATTCAACTCTGTTAGCGCATATATATTATGTCAATAGTCAGGGTAGACAGTGCGAAAACACTGAACAAGATCATACAACACCACGGTCAATCTACACCATTTTCTCTGGACCTGTCCCATATGTTTAGCACTGTCCCTAAGTATCACGAAGTAACAATCCTGTCACGATTTTTGGTTTTGCACCAAGTGTTGCTACTTTATAGTAAATTAGAACCAAGTTGCTCGACCTTAATTAACAATAAAAGCCCTTGCAAAACCAGGAAGACAAGGATAACAACAAGAGAACAGTGATGAAGAGCAGTAGTGCCTGCTTGCCTGTGTGAGCAGCTGGTCAGGGTTGGCGATGCGGTTGTCGAGGTTGCTCATCCGGTAGTAGGTGATGCCACTCAGGTACTCCTTGTACAAGGCGTGGTGCAGCCGAGACCTGAAGCGCAGCCGCAGCTCGCTCAGCCCGTACTGAAAGAACAGTCTCGAGTCAACGCCCCCGTCCTGCCGTAAAGGTCACGCACCCACCTTCAACAACTTTTACACTGAAGTCAGTGACTATGACAACTGGGGCAGGGACAGTACAATCAACCAGCCTTATGGCAATTGTACTCACTCACATAGCCTGTCATGTGGATTGGTCAAACATGGTGACATCATTATCATTGTCACCAGTGGCCGCATACATTTAAAGCCCACAGCAGGATGAAGGGCTCTTGGAGAAATCTCCGGTTATTACAGTCCTGCATCATCCAACTAGTACATCCCACGTCTGCAAATTACCTAATATCATTGATACACCTAATTAACTGTGGCCCTTGGCTACATTTATTTTCAATTGGAACCTGTTTTATTGCTCTTAACAGGCCACTAATTATTGGTTCTACAGATTACACAAGCCGGTCACCTTTTTTTATCATCCTCTTAACCTCAAGCATAACCGAGTCCAACTCGAGCCAATGACTGAGGTTGAAAAGCATCGCTTCGTAGGAAAAATGGAGTGTGACCATGTTATTTCACCCCTGGATTTCGTATGCCACAAGAGCCATGAGGTTTGAATACAACCCAGCCGACTCTGTGAACGGCTGTTGCTTCTAAATCTACACTCTGCTGCACCTGTATCCTCGGACGGTGACCTTTGGGGATCCTTTTTCTTTTACGTGGCACACTGCACTTTTGTGATGCCTCGGTGAAGCAATAAACGACCTGTCAGCGGTTTAGCCAATCAACGCGCCACTGATGGCGACAACCTTGAAAGTAAGCAGCCAAGGCCTGCCCCATTTCTTCTGCCATAAATGCTCAGAAACAGCGAGTTTCTTTTTGATTAAAGCACTGCGCCCAAGTTTCAGCGCTGCTGCCGATACAAAAACACGGGGATGCACTGAAGCATCAGCCACCTTTGGTGGTATGCAGTGGCTTGTGCTGCCACAAAATGGTGCCCTAGGTACCACCACAATTTATATTTTGCGATAATTTGCCGCCCCATTCTTCAATACTTTTCAAATTTTGTCGATGCAGCATTAGTAAAATCACAGAAGGAGCCCGAATTCATAAACCTCAAGTAATATTTGGGAGAGCTGGCAGGTATGCAAAACGCACCAGATTTAACTGAACCACTTCTGCAGCCTGCTGCTCATACGCCATGATTCACAACCTAGTGCGTTTAAATTCATATCATTCACCACATGTGAACAGGACATAAACCACTCCTTAATGAACATTCAAGCATAAATTTACAAATAAAAATTGTTAAATTTAAGCAACTCTTGCTTTCAAAAGCTTTGCACAAGAGCTTTCTTTTTTTAAGTAATAGTTGCAATACCTAGGCAAAAGGCAAGCTGTCTTATGGGACCTGCCCCTCTGATAATGATAACAATTGTACATACATCCAGACAATAGGGATTGGCACTCATATCAGAGAAACCTTAAGCAAGCACAGATTAAACACCACGCAAGACACACCGCATTGCGGTACAGTGCACTACACAACCTTATCAGCTTTATGCAAACAACAGAAAGACAAGGCATAAACTGTTGCTTTCGAGGAAGCAAATGAACTAATGTAAGCATGGTGTGTGGACACAGACAATTACATTAAGTAGTTTGTATTTATGTTCTCTCACATCATAGATTTCAAATCCACTGCCGCACATACTAATGTAATGTCATTCAATTTTACGGCAATGTCATGTCTAGCTTAAAATACATGCAGATGTGGGAATGCTCAAAGTCACTTTGTAACAATTTTTGCAGCAGATGAAATTTCATTCAGAATCAGGTTGGAGTAGACAAATCCTGATTTTGGAGCAGTCTGTAGCGCACCTTATCATTGCAGCGGTTCGAACATGCAAATTTTAATTGAAAGCAGCATTATAATCACGAAGCCTTGCATTCTGCAGCACTAACGAAGCATTAAAGAGCAGCCTAAACGGATTTCTCACACTATTTTTTTGCATTAAGTACTGGCAAAGTGACCGGAATTGCTTTCCCACAGAGGTTGTGAAGAAGCTAGGGTTAGCGAAGCACCACAGCGGTTCAGTCAAACACATTTCCAGGCAATGCGACAGCACCAACTAGCTCGAACCAGGATTATGCACGTGACTGACTTCGCTTTGCCACTCACTAAACTCACCAGATGCACCTAGACACCTGGACTTCCCACTGAGTGATTGGGTGTACAACCCCCCTCAATAAGCTAAGGGGAGCGACATTCTTCTCTTGGCCTCTCCTTTCCAGAGTCCCCTCGCCCTCTCAGTTTGCACTATTTTGAGCGCAGCGATCGTGCTGTGCAGCAATGAGATAGACGCAATCGTGGGGCTGCACATTGTAATAACGAGCAACTGTCATGGCGCCGGCGTCAGTCAAAACAAAAGAACCAATAAAACAAAAGGTGCAGATATGTATGCACTTCCGAGTGGTATAGTAGCATCAGCACAATCATGTGACTCCACTCCACCAACAGCGAGGTGCCGGTAAAACCCAGACCTCGTCGCCTGCCCTCGCTCGCCGGCATGGGCAGAAAGATAAAGGAATATCAACACCTCTAGTTCTGTTCATGGGGCTTAACTGCGTGTGGTTGTTCGCCTCTGTACTGGTGGCCAGAATATGGAAGCTACTTTTACGCGCACTCCCAGACCAACAACATACTGCCCTGCATTGATACGGCAATCTTTCGCCGATGCCTGCCAAAGCCACAGCTGCTCTGGCCCAGCGTGGCACAATTGCGGCCAATTTTCCGTCTCTGCCATACTAAGGCACGGCAATTCTCTCAAGTATCAAAATGGCGCAATTGGCACGGTACGCCCACCCTTGTACATACATGTATGCACATTTAAAATGTGTACGTATACAAAAGCAAACTATAACGGCTGCAAAATACAATTTTATAAATTAATCTGCATTTTTTTTGTGTGTTCCATTCCGTTGGTTTAATTTGAGTCAAATAGCGTATG